>NW_026693580.1:600000-900982 GCF_021218885.2 Marmota monax
GTGGGAAAAGATCAGTGTGGAGATTCCTCAAAAGAAAGAAACGCCCACGTGTCATATTTGCGTTTCTAATGAGAAAACCCAAAGGAAACAAAGGTCCTGGAGGCACAGCTCTTCCACAGTGACGTGGCCTTGACCAGGCTACTGCCGGGGGATGATTCCGGATCATCTCTTGCTTTCTCTTAGATACTCTCCATTATGGACCCTTTTTCTGTTCTTTGCAAATTTGTGCAGAAACACACACTACATGCTCTTCTGTATTTACAGTAGGTTTAAGGAGAAAACAGGGAATTCTTCAATGAGATTTTGCTGTTAGGTTCAGAGAAATTATTGTTCTTTGTTGCAAAGCATGAGTCAGAGGGCTAGAGCCACGATTGGTGGCATGGCACCACATCCATGGGACGACGTGGTCACCACAGATAAAGGAAGTGCATTTCTGTGGTCACATACATCAAACAGGAAACAGTTTTGTCCTTACTTGGGACCACCATCTCCTCTGTGGCGGGTTTAGGAGCATCTCCACGGCATCCATTCCACCCCTCTTATCCTAAGTGTGCTACTCTCCAGAGTATGAAATGAACATGATTAAAGTGTGAGATAGTTGCTGTGGGTAACAGAATCATTTCTACATATCTTTGCAAGAGAAATGCCCAGCTAAGATTTTTGCAGGGGCATTTTTGTCTTTTGGCACAATGACATTCGACGTCCCTCAGCTCTGGTTTCAGCTTTGTAACACAATGCACAGGCGAGGTGTGGATCCAGTGCCTGGCTGAACCCAGACATAGCCCTGCTGTAATGCCTGCAATGCAGTGTGAATGTTGAAGCAGAGGCTCATTTCTGAAGTCTGAAAGCAGCTGAGAACAGATGGGGGTAACAGAGCAGAGCTTGCGTCCAGCCAGGCTGCTCCTGCTTCCAGCACATTCCTCTCCTATGACTTCATGTGGGCCAGACAGGAACAAAGGTGCTCTGAAGACACCCCATGCTTCCTGCTAATAAGCAGAGCAGGATATCAGCTTACACATCAGTGCAACACATAACTGTGTCCAAAACTTGCTAGTGATGTTCAGCTTGAAGTTAGAGCAGCTTCTCAAACTTTACTGTGTCCACAAATCCTTGGAGAGTCAGTGGACCTTGGTGGAGCTGAGATATTTTGCAAATTTAACAAGCTCTCTGGAGGTGCTGCTGCTGCTGCTCTGCAGACCATACTTGGGTAGTAAGGAACTAGAGCACGATGTGAACATAATACAGTTGAGTCTAAAAATAATACCGACAGGTTGATAGACCTCCGACCCATGGAATCAAGTGCACTCTGAACCTTAGTCAACCTCCTTCTAAGTGCTTGCTGTTGGTCAGGGGAGGACTTCTGCAGATGGGAGATGACTGGGTCAGGTCTAGTGGGCATAAGGCGTGGTCTTGGGGTGCAGGGATGATCCTTAGACCTCACGGTTCTTCAAGCCCTACCAGCTGGAGAGTCATTTGTATTGATCAAGAGTCTATTTAAAATGCTGGATCTTAAATTAATTTAGCTTAACTATTTGGTTTATTGTGGCAAAGAAATTGCCAATGGAGAGATGGGATGTTGAGGGAAACAGGGGGTGAGGAAGAGTTTAGGGGCCAGAGGGGCTGAGTAAGTGGCCTATTAGGGAATAGATGATGTATGAGAGAAGGTGGACAGTCCAGGAGCACCTGGGAGGGTGCACTGCATGCCTTGATGGGGATTAGGGCATCCAGGGAGCCAAGTGGTGAGCTCAGATGGCGGGCGTCACTGAGGACCAGCTCTGGTTGCACACCCATGCTGGTGCCACCTGCACCATCTTCTCCCTGGGAAACAGCTTGCTCACACCAACCAACCAACCAATCAACTCTTCAAAGGAAAATTCCCCAACTTTCTTTCCAGGCAGGTCCCTCTGGGTTTGGTGAGGAAGGTTAGTGCCTACTTGCAAATTAGGGTTCTAGATATTTCACAGAATCCAGACCTGTTTCCTTTCCAAATCTGGGAGGTAGCACCTTATTTTTAAAAGACCAAGAGAAGTCACTTTCTGATTTGTGTGTTTATGCTTATTTTATTTCAGTTTCACTAGGGTGGGTTGAATGCTTGAAAAAAATCAGTGTCCCTAGAAATTTTAGAAGAAACAACTACTTAAAGAAGATTTTGACCATGTGGCTGGGTACACCATAACCTTCCAGTTCCAAGTCCCCTCCCCCGCCCCCCCGGAATGTTGGAATGAGAAGCTTGGAAGGGGAGAGAGGAAAAGCTGGTGCCCTGAGCTCACATACTGTGACTCACTGTGTTTGATCATTGTCATTACACTAGTGTGAAACTCCCAGGACCAAAGGCAAGGCCATCTCATGGAGCAAAAATTAGGAAACCAGGATTCTGATTACTATTTGAATTTATAATGTTTTATTACATCAAATCCATCACAACTTGCATCTACTTGCTTGGTGAACATGGGCTCTGACCTCTAGTAGTTATGTTTTAATAATGACTTAATTGTAACCGTGAGCATTCATTGGAGACAAACTATGTGCCTGTTTTCAGGCATATTGCAATCAGTGATTTAAGACTTTCTAAATTTCCTTTGTCTTATAAAGTGATTATAATAAGAGCCACTTGTTAGAGCTCACCTGCGTGGAAGACTTCATAACTTACACAGCGTCTCTGTGTTTCCTTCAACTGTGGGATCCCCTGGAAGCAATTCTACTTTCCTGATGCAGAGACGCATACGTCACTGACGGGTCACGGACGATCCATGGTGACTCCAAGATTCCCTGCTTACAGGACGGGGAAAGCGGAGACAGTGTTGCCTTTTCTTTTTCTTTAATTGGATTTGAAGTAATTTCCCTCCGTTCCTGGTGTGAGAGCTTTTGACGTTGAGCTGGATCTAGACTCTTTCTGCCTCTGTCGAGGTTCATGACCTTCCACACACTGTCCTGCTAGCGGGGTGGGTCCCGTTAATCGACTGTGATGAAGCTTCCCTGAGTCCCACAGGCAAACCCCACAGCTCAGGGTGTGCGATGCTTCTAAGTGTGGCCGAGCTGGTCTGCTGGGTTTGGTTGGGGGTCCCTGCGTTCGTCAGGAAGATTGGTCTAACAGCTTTCATGTGCTGTCTTTATGGAGTTTTGGTATTGGAATACTTGTACATGAATTTGAAAGAGTTTGTTGGAGAAGGAGTATCACTAATTCTTCTCAAGCTCTTTTGTAGAATTTACCAGTGATGTCCTCTGATCTTGGGTTTCTCTTTGGGAGATTTTGATGGCCACTTCAGTCTCCTGACTAGTGACAGGTCTTTTTCTTCATGACTTCACTGCAGTAGGTTGTACATTTCTAGGAACCTATCCATTTCTCCTAGGCTCTCCAGGATTTGGTGCATAAGTCCATAGTAGTCTTCTACGACCTTATCCCTGTGTCCTTTCTGTGACTAATGTAATATCTCCTCTTTCATTTCCAGTATCATTGTTGAGGCTTCTCCTTTTCTCCTTAGTTTAGCTAAAGGTGTTAATTTTGTGCATCTTGTCAAGAAGCCAACTGTTAGTTTTGTTGATTTTTTTCCTGCTTGTGTGTTCTCTCTTTTGTTTATTTCCATCCAAACCTCTATTATTTCTTTCCTTCCGTTAACTTGGTGCTGACTTTGTTCTACTTTCATAGTTCCTTGGAGTTTAAAGCTAGTGGTTTATTTGAGGTCTTTCTTCCTGGTGTGTGTGTTTGTTGTTATAAACTTTCCTCTTAGCACTGCTTTTGCCCTATCCCTTAAGTTTTGGTATGTTATGTTTTGGTTTTTGTTCATTTTGAGATTTCTTAACTTCTCTCCTGATTTCTCCTTTTACCTACTGGGTGGTTAAGTTTATTGTTTAATTTCCACATATTTTTGAATTTTCTGGCTTTCATTCTGCTGTTGATTTCTAGTTGGATTCCAGTGTGGTTAGAGAAGATACTTAATATGATTTCAGTCTTCATGAACTCTTAAGGACTTGTTCTGTGACCTACTGTGTGATCCATCCTGGACAGAGAAATTCAAGTCAAAATCCCAGTGAGATAGCATCCCAGTTAGATGGCTGTCACCAAAACCAGAGAAGACAGGGCTGGCCAAGGTGCAGAAAGATCGTGCACAGTTTGTGGGAGTGCAAAGTGGCGTGCACTAGGAAAGTCAGTGTGGCCGTCACTGGAAGAGTGAGACTGGAGCAGCCACATGCCCCAGGGACCCGCTTCTGGACACCTACCCAGAGGAATCGCAGTCGGGATCCTGGACTTGGGTGTCCCCAGTGCGTCTCAGCCCTCTTCACAGTGGTTGGGGCGTGGAGGCCACACAGATGTCCATCAGCACCCAAGTGGCACATGCCATGAAGGTGATTCAGCTGAGAAAAGCAGGGAACCTTGCAAGATGCAATGACTGGACGAAACTCCAGGCCGTTTCACTGAGAGAAGTGTCAGTCAGAAGGGCAGCGCGGTAAGGCTCCACGGACAGGAGTCAGGCTCACAGGAGCAAGAGCCGCCGCAGCTGCCAGGGTCTGGGGGAGAGGGAGGGGGAGTCCCTGATCCCTGGGACAAGGTTTTGCTTATGAAGGTGGATAGTTCTGGAGATCTCTGATGAGTGACGTCATGTCCAGAGATGATTTTATTACATACTTAATTCTGATGAAAGGGTAGACATTGTGTTAAGTGTTTTTTTCACACCACATCACACACCCACACAGGTGTGTGTGTGTGTGTGTGTGTGTGTATACATCTGTTTTTTTTAAACTATTGTTTCCTTTTGTTTTTTTTTTAAATCCCCAAGAGGAAGTGGCTTCAGCAGGGCCCAACATGCCTGCTCTGCACAGAACAGGTGACTGGGAGCAGCCGAGGCCAGGAGACCTTTACATTTAACTCTTCTTTCTTTCTTTCTTTTGTAAATGGAGGTTTGTTTTCCTCTGTGGTGGTCTTTGGGGTTAAATCCAACTGTGAGCTCTTTCTTGTTCTGATCTCTTGCTCTGTTTTTAGCTGCACGTCCGTTGCTCTTGACCTGTTCTCTTGTTATGAAACCCTGTGATGCCCCCTTCTTGATATACTTCATTTTTCATCAGTGTCACTTAACAGGGAAGCTAAAAATCAGCCTATGCTGTGTGTTTTAGCATGAATGTATTTTTATTTTTTATTGGTTTAATAAAAAAGAAGAATTGAGATCAAGAATAATAACAGGACATACAGGATGTTTAAGGAGAGGAGTTTATAGGAAAAAAAACATTAAAAAGAGACGATAGAGCAAGGGTGGAGAGAATTGTGAGCAGGCACGAGGTGTGTGTGCACGTGGACGTGTATACGTGTGTCATATGCACAGGTGTGCATCTCTGTGGATCATTCTGGTGGTGGTGGCTTCCTGCAGATAGAACAATGACAGGTCTCTTGAGTAGCATATTCAGAGCTAGATCCTTATATTGTCATTTTCAAATAAATGCCTGTATTCTAATACTTGTTCTGTAGCAAAACTATAGGAAGCTCTTGGATAAAAAAGCCCGAAAGAGCCCAGATGTTTGCCAAACAGCCGATGGGAGGCAACGAAGGCAAAAGCCCAGAAAATAAATATGTTCCTTAGGAAATTACTTACATGCCCAGCTACGTGAGCCCAAGACCACCGTAAAGACAGGGACAGGAACCTGCACATAAGACTTCTTAGAAAGGAGGCCAAGGACACTGTGCAGAATGGACAGAAGACAGAGGGGCTAGAACAGAGGTCGGGACAGACCCACAGGTGAGTGGGGGTGACTCTGAAGAAGGTGCAAAGGCTGTGCAGCACACAGCAGTTGGCACGGGGAAGGAAAGGTGTGTGTGCACGCGCATGTGGGTGGGTGTGCTGGAACCTAACACGAGCCCTGGATCCGGTCCATGGTTTCCATCATACATAAAAAAATCACAGAACCTGATTAAGTAAAAACTCTAGAAATTTTAAAGGAGAACAAAGCAAAACCACCCCAACAACAGAAGACTAAGGAGTGATCTGCCATATTCACGGACTGGAAGATCCAGTATTGTGAGCATGACACGTTGTTTCCCTTCAGTGTCATCCTGATACAGTTCAGTCCTAACAAAATCCCAGTATGGTGGTGGTGACAGGGTGGCAGAAAGTGACACTTTCTCTAAAACTTAAATGGAAATACCAAAAGCCAAGTATAGCCCAAATCACCTTGAAGAAAGAACAGAGCAGAAGGAGTCACATTAGTGGACGTGAAGCTGTGTACGGAGGCGACGTGGTGTGGGCTCAAGGCTGGACTCACAGGCGGACTTACCGGGGCACAGTCGGGGGTTCTACTGGGAAGGTGAGGACAGCTGATGGGGAGTGTGGTCTTCTCCATCAGTGTGCTGATCACGTGGTACCATACTGAGGGCAAAGGAGAGGGGTCTTAACTGTCTCACTCGACACACCCATCCATTTTAGGTGGATTGGAGATCCAGCATGAAAATAAAACAGTGAATCTAGAATAAAGCAGCATGATATCTCCTTAACCTCAGGCCAGGAGACACCTGTTGATACAGGTAAAAGAAAAACCAAGAGATTGGGTCACATTAAAATCAAGACCTACTCTTTTAAATACTCTCTTATGAAAACGAAAAGGCAAGCTGTGAGCTGGGAGAAAATATTCGTAAGACAGCTTTCTGACTAAGAACGTTTTTTTCCAGAATATGTAGAGAATTGCAGACAATCCAATTTTAAAAATGGGCCAAAGACTTGAAGCAGATACTCCACAAAGTGAATATCAAAATAGCTAATTACCCACATGAAAAATGTATTCAGCATCATTCTTCCTCAGGAATCTAAGTAATACCATGGTACCTCCACGAAAATGGCTAAAATGAAAAGACAAGATCAAGTGTTGGTCAAGGAGAACAGCTGGGGCTTCCAGGCACTGCTAGTGAGAGTGTCAACAGGTGTAATCATTTTGGAAAAGTGTTAGGCAACATGTATGGAAGTTGAATTATATGCACAATTTACATCTCAGCAACGTCACTCCTAGGTCTATATTCATTTGAGATATGTAGTCAACCAAAGACTGAGCAATAATATTACTATTTGTAACAGCCCCAAACTGGAATCAACCCTAATCTCCACCAGAAAGAGAACTAATAGATAAATTCTGGCATAGTTGTATAGTGGACTACCATTCAAAGATGAAGATGAACAGACTGTTGCTGCACGCATTGAGATGGATGAATCTCACAAATGGAATTTTGAGTGGAGGAAGCCAGACAGGGAACTGTACATACTGCTCCATCACATCCAAGTAACGTTGATGGCAGGCTGGCTTCAGGCTTCAGAAGCCAGCACAGTGGTCACACAGGGCACAACAGTGACTGGAAACAGTAGGAGAGGTACTTTGGGGATGATGATTGTATCAGTGAGGTTTCTGTCACTATCATGAAATGCCTGAGGCAATTAACTGAAAAAGTAAAGGTTTCCAGTGTAGAGAACAGCAGTTCTCAGGCTACGCCCAATCCTGAGTGACTCATGGTGTACAGAACAGGAGTTTTCAGGCTGTGCCTACCCTGAGTGACTCCATCTTGTAAAAAAGTAGTTTGCCATAAGTTTCTTCATTTTGAGTGCAAGTGTCAAGGTAGAATGAGACCACCCCTTGTTCGTACAAGTCAACAACCATCTGCCTGGCACAACCATAAGGTGTAAATGGATAAATAACTTATATGTTCCAATTTATCAGCCTAAATGTAGGAGCACCTGGAAAAAATAATGTGAGTTCATTCTTAAAATTTTTGAATTCTAGAGACAGAAAAATCACAATTTTCAACATCTCAAAATAAATGACTAATGGACCTGCATTCGTAGACATCATGGAGCCAGGTAAATAATTAGCAAGGGCCCACAAAGGGGTCCTCTGATGTCAGTTCTTGATGAACGTGGACACATCACAGGTGTGAAAAGCCTGGGTCCCAGCTGTGAGTGTCACTGAGGATAAATGTTGTGAGGTAGCTTTTTACACATCATATTGGGGTCACATTGCTGATCACCCCGTCTTTGTTATGTGGCATCCTGGAGGGTGGAGAAATAACAAGACATTGTAGGAAAACTGGTGATATCTGAACAAGGTCTAGTTTACTCCCTGGGTCTTGCCAATGTTCAATCCTGAGTTTTGCAAATGCAGCCTGGTTGTGTCAGGTGTTGACCCGGGAAACCTGGGGAAGGCCGTGGAGGAGTTCTCTGTGACCTTTGTGACCTTCCTGGAAGTCTATAATTATATCAAATAAAGCAAAATATTAAGAATGTCTCAGACCAAAAAAATCATATACTTTCTCTTTATCTTCAAAATAAGAAATTCATTGTATGCTGTGAACACAACCTAATATTTTAACATCCTTAATATTTAATTTCATAGCTTTCTGTCACTCACTAGTAGAGAGTATCACCAATCGCAGTCACTAAAGAGAGGAGGAGCTTAATGGCTCCTTATGATGAAGTCTTGTAGGAGACACACGACCACTTGGGGCCACACCCCCAGCTCTGGCAGCCAGCCATTTGCCACTTTTGGCTTTTCTCATCTAGATTTTTGCTTCTGATATTCCACACTTCTCAGAAAACGTGTTAAGGAATTTAACACTTAGGTGATAAATAAACATCTTCTGGGTTTTAACCACTGAAACTATGGGGAGATGTGTATGTGTACTTGCTCACATGTGTGTGCGCATGCTCACACACACACACACACACACCCCACTGGCAACTAGATGAGATACCAATGCTTAAGTGCATTGTCGGAAACTCCAACCTTACTCCTAAATCAACTCGCTGCTATAAACCCAAAGCGAACCCTTAGACTTGAGGTTCAGGTACAGGATGTGAGTTCCATGTGGAGACTTTAGACAACATGGAAACGCGGGAAGCCCTGCTTGTGGAGGGAGATCACTGTGAACGGGCCCCGTGGTGGGCGGCCCGTCGAGGTCTAGGTTGCTCCCGGCACTTCCATCCCTTGCACCTGCTGAAGGACTGGGACGTGTTGAAGCCTTTGAACTGAGCCTGCAGTTTATCAGGATCTGCTACTGCAAAATCTGTGTCCTGCTGGGCTCAGGACGGCACCTGTGGAACTTTAGATCTCAAGTCGGAGATGTTTATCTTGAGTCAGGTATTTGAGGGCTGGAGATTCAGGACCCTTGAAAGCCGGCCCCCAGCTGTGTCTGCTCTGTTGTCCGTGCTCCCTTCCAGCCACTGACAGAGCTGCTGAGTGACAGGGGCACAGCTTTGCTCTGCAGGAGAGGAAGGCCTTCCGTGGTGTGAGGTGAGACGGACCAGCACCGCTCCAGCCCTGCAGGTGCAACTACCTGGGGCCTGCTCAGTGCGTGGGAGGGCGGCATTCTAGAGCAGTGCTGGCCCAGTGCACCTGTCACTGTGCTAGGAACTTGATCCCGCGACAGCTCCAGGTGACGGGCTTTTACCGCCACATATTCTACTTCATGCTCGAGAATATAAAAAGCCATTGCTGACAAAAGGCGCGTTGAAATCTGTAATAAGTGTCTATCATTTTCCTTTGGGACCAGTGGTTTTTATTTTTTAAGCCAAAAAGAACTTGATTTTCCTCCTGGTTCTCCTTGCTGTCTCCATGACCTTGGGAAGCTGCCCACTCGTTCCTGGCTCCTCCCCTGCTAAATGGAGAGAGCAGTAAAGCTGGTTCCACGGGGTTGTTAGGTGGGCCAAGGGGGTAAGTGCCAAGGCCCCGGGCACAGAGAGCCGGGCATCGGAAGAGAACCTGTGAGAGAACCAGAGGCCCTGGCACACGGCTGCTCTGCCCACAGCTCCTCCACGGCAGGCGAGCATGAGCACCTGTGTGCACGCCCAGACACACGCACACACATGCGTGGACGTGGCAGCCCAGGCCCTCCTGCAGTGTCCACCCCATTCCTGGCCTCCTCTGCTGCTCCCCTCCGCCCTCCTCTCTCCTCTCCTTTCTGCCTCCTGCTGGGTTTCCAGGCCGCGTGACAACACGTGCCGTGGGAGTGCACACACCTCGGCAGCTCAGTGCTGAAGTGTCTTGTGCAAATCTCCAAACTTGGTCCTGACGCGGCCCGGTGGCTGCCAGTGAGGCAGAGTGCGGCCGGTCCACAGGGGGATGATGTCATGTCGTTGCCATCAGTGGAAAGACCCGGATCATCCCTTGTATGGCCACGTGCTGGCCTGGTTTCAGGGACAGTGTCACTGTCAATAACTTTGGCAGGTTTCTCTTCTTACTTTCCCACGAGGCCAAGGAACTTGGTCTTGACCATGGGAATGAGGCGAGTTTCAGCTGTGGTTTTATCCTCTGAGTATTCTACGGTTTCCACGATTCTCATTTCATTCCTTTAGTTAATTCCGATTATAAAACAAGTAACCCCCAAGAATCCCCCAAATTAAAACCATAAAGGAGATTACAGGTTTGGAGTGAGGCCGCTAGAGCAGAGGCCCTGTGACGGAAGGGGCGGAGGTGCAGACCAAGCTTCCGACCCACGCTGGAAAAGCAACAGGCCCCACTAGCAGCAGCACGGGGACCCGGTCTCCATCTCTGCAGGGCGTTTACAGCCCACATGGATTCTGAGCTCACAGAATCCTGACATTTGCTTATCAGAAAAAAAAAAATGTGTTTTTCAAAAAGGCTCAATTTGTTCTCTGACCTCCGAAGCCGCAGCATGGCCGACTCTGGTAGGACCTGCTGCCCAGCTGTGGAAGTCCTTGCCCTTGGAGGAGAGCACACTGTGCGCCTGCTAAGTGTCTAACACGTTATCAAGCGTCAGGTCCCAGCTGCTTTCTCGAACCCTTACCAGAAATTAATTTGAGAAATTAAGATGCCTCAGATGGACAGACACCTAAGGTGGGTACAAGTGTGAACAGATGGCCCAGCTCACCGGCTGACAGGGTCACAGTCGGGCTGGTGGGGGGCTGGGAATGCAGCAGAGGGCCGGGGCAGATTCCTGGGGCGTGGGCACTTGTCTGGCTGGATGCTCGGAGGCAGGAGGACAGGCACAAGGACAGGGACGATGACTAAGAGGTGGCTCAGAGACAGCGGGCACTGGGCCAGTCTGAGGGGACTGAGGGTGGGAGGCAAAGGAGGCCAAGGGAACTGCGTCAGCTTTTCTGATGTCACTCGTCTATGTCACCTTCACCGTTGTTGTCACCCAGCTTCTGCAAGAGCCATCCATGGGGATTTCCTCAGCTGCACAAGCCACCTGCCTAAGGTCAGGCCCTTTCTGGGTGGCCCCCACTCAGGACTGGACAAGCAGCAGGTGTGAGAGTCCAGCCATTTGGGCCGATGGTGGGGACATGCTAATGGTCCATTTCACTCTGAAGCTCCCAGGGGTCAGCCGAGGTCGGTTTCCCATCTGCCCAGTCCTGTTTCCTTCCTGACCTTTCCACGGGGTGATTTTCCTAAGGGTACTCTGTAGTCAGCACCCTGAGACTCACTCCATCTCTAAGAGCCCACGGCTTCAACACAGTGTGCTCTTTAACCTTCATACAGCTCCCTGTATGAAGGGACACTCAGGGGCCAGAAGTCACAAGGAGGAGGAGACACCGGCATGAGGTGGACTCCCCGTGGACACGAGGGCTGTGCGCTCTGGGGAAGGAGTCATTTCTGCTCACAATGCCACCCTACAGGAAAGACGTACTCTGAAAAGTTGCTGATCAAACACTTGTGACCAGGACAATTACAAAATATTGGAAGAAACTGTAACTCCCTGGGAGGAGGATGCACCTGTGTGCTTCTCGGGCACATTTGTCTTCACTTTAAAGAGGGCAAAGGGAAATCTGAGTTGTTGCATTGTGTCTGGTTCATGCTGGGGAAAAAATGGGTGGATTCAAGCTGAGAACAGAACAAGTTATTTTGGCCCAATGTGAAAGGTTGGCAAATAAGTGCACAGTTGTATGTTTTAAGTCAGAACAAAACATTTGGGGTATGTGAGCACCTGTTTTAGGATTCCCTGTTTCAAACAACATTTTCTGGTGGCCACACTTGCTGTGAGACCCAGGTCCTCTGCCGTGTGTGTGTGATACTATGTGTCTTCAAACAGTGCCCCCCATAGAGAATGCCTTGAAGTTCCTAGTCTGTATGATTCATCAAAATGTAGGAGGCTGAACTTACTTTGGGTAATGGACGTGTAGATCATGTGCGAGCTTCATATGTGTAGTTCTGGACAATTTCTAGTGTGCTTGCTGCAAACAGTGTTGACCTTTGCTACTGGGGAAGAAACACCCCTTTCTTAGTTAGTGGAACACTGAATGGATTTTTTTTTGTTTTTCCCTTTTATTGTTCTGACTTTTAGTAAAACACCTAAGATAGTTATATGATGAGAGAAAAATTAGCAAAAAATCATAGTGGAACCTTCCTATTCCTAAGCTAAAGTTGATCAGAACCTGAACAAAACCTGCTCAGTCTCGTATGAAACAGAGCCACGTTTCCTCTAGGTACGCTGACCTCCGGCAGTGAACTGCCGTTTCACCACCTCCTTTATCTTCGACTTCTCTGCTGATCTCCGTGTCGTGAGGGGCCCCCTTCATGGTGACCCATCCTATTTCCACACACAATATTCTTGAACTACTCCAATGCTCTACTCCATAGAGACCGTAGGCCAACCTGGTCTGCACTGGGTTTGTGGTGACGTCCCATAGGCGCTGGAGTGACACAGCAAACAGCCCAGAGCCCTTTCTATCTTGGTGACTGAGCAGCAGGGACCAAGGTCACTAGCTAGAATTCCTTTCTGACTGGGTAAGCACCATGTTTGGTGAGGATGAGGAGTGACATGGCTCTAGATGGAAGATCTTCAAATAAAATTGCATTATAACTAGAAAGAGTGCAAATTGGTACTACTTCATTTCATATCTAGATCAAGATGAAATTCAATCAAATTTAAATAAATGAAATCATTAGGAATACAGCCTCATCTCCACAGAACATCAGCGTTTGCATCATCGCCTGTCATTTGTAGAGCTAGGTAGGAAAACCGCCTTCCACCAGCCTGAATCCTTGCTCAGGAGGACACTTTCCGCCACATGTATTCTGCTCTAGCTGCTGATGATGGAAGAGCCCACAGCTTCAGAATAATTCTGTTTCTCTTCATAGCTTCCTGGTCTGTCCCTTGAATCCTTTGTGACTGACTTACCATGGCCCTGCAGAGGGCTAACAACAGGTAGCTTCTCTCCTGCAAATCTCCTACCATCTGCCTGGGTTGTTTGAAGACAGTTTCCTTAGAGCAAAACACCAGGCAGTGTTTGAGGTGCTGTTAAGTGTGAGGTGCTGTCCAGATGCCATAGGGGACATGAAGACGCAGAGATGTGATCCAGGAGTCACTGATGTAGCTGAAGAGACAAAAATGTACCAAATCGCTCCTTCTCAATAACAAAGGAGAACTTAGGAAGCGAGTGGTCAGAGGCCCCTGAGGAGCGCAGTAAGAGGGTGTGACAGAGGGACTCCGGGTCGGTGGGAGGTTCGGAGTGGAGAACACTGGGTTAGTTGGGGGCTTTCTGTGACGCACACCTGTCTTTCTCAAACTGTGTCCCGTGGAAGGTAAGTTCTGAGGGACGTGAAGAGGTGTGCTGTGTGGAGGAGAGACCCCCAGAGGCCGTGGATTGTCGGACACTGACTTAAGGAAGGTCAGGTTTCTTTCCTCTGTGAACTAAGTCTCACTCAGTGCATTTCACAGTGTTTCCTAAAGCTGTGGCCGCAAAGGAAGACCATGGGACACATCCTGAATCTGGAGACCCTGAGTGATTAGCGTGGGGAGGAAAGTGTAGACTGACCTGAAGGGAAGCTCCTTGGGAGAACAGCTGCCACACCCCACATGCTGCAGAGGAGGGAAGGGCACCAGGAAGTCGAGGTGGTTGTGCAGGGTCACACTGTGTGGTTGTCACTCTGGTGCCATCACACTGTAGTGGGGGGACTGTGGGAGAAGCCAAAGCAAGGGTGTGAGGTTTCTGCAGTCACAGGGACAGGCTGTCAGGAAGGACCCCAGCAGGAGGCGGCTGGGCACCTCGAGGCGCAGTGGGCAGACCCAGTCCCTCTGCTCCCGCAGCCCTGTTCTGCCGAGGAGCTTTAACCTTCGCCCTCTGTGCGTCCAGGGATTCTTGTGGGGCAGGGCCCAGGGCCGGCAGCTCCTCCCAGGCGCGGTAGCCTCCGAGCCCGGGTTTCACCAGTTCCGCCCTCGTCCAGGCCCACGGCCCTCTGCAGAGGACGGGTCCTCGGGGCCTCTCCTGCCGAGGACACTGACCACGTCCTCAGCCTGCCCGCGGCTCGCTCCCGGGTCTCGTGCTCACCCGCGCGGACTGGACTGGGCAGCGCAGGCCACGGGCAGAGCCCCCGCTGGGACAGGCTGCGCTCAAGTCCTTCCCTGCACCTGCTCGCCCACCTCCAGCAATGGCCAGGGCCAGCTGTCCTTGTCCCACCTTTTATATGTCACACACGGGATAAGTGATTTTCCCAAGTTGAGTTACGGTGAGGTGGACGCGGCCTGGGGTGGGACTCAGTCTGGGCTTTGTGTCGCAGGGGCAGGTTGCTCCCAGGCTCTGCTGCTGTGACCCAGTCCGTCGCAGCTCTGTGTGGATCCTACTTTCTCGTCCTCTGGGGCGTCTCCAAGGCGGTTGAGCGGTCGCTCTGGTCTTCTTCGTCAGACTGGTCCCTCCCCAATATGTGGCCTTGACGTCCTTCCCTGGGTGACCTAGTGTCCCCAGGTGGGGTGTCGCCTGTCCTGGATAGTGCCATGCTGCCTTTGGAAGCGTGCTTTCTGGAAGTCTGGGTCTCTTTATTCTCCTGTAAAGCCGTCCTTGCCCTGCACTTTTGACACCGGATGTCCTCTTCCTTCTGTGGAGGGGCTCAGGGATGGTCTGTTGGCACGTGGGTGTCTGATGGGTGTTCAGGATTGCACACAGCCCTCTCTCCACTGATAGTTCAGTTGTAAATGGTTTCCCAGCTCTTCAAATCGCATCATCTTTCTCCTTATGCACTAGCATTGATCGGCCCCCTCCCCCCACATGCTCTGCAATATATCAGTGACACAAAGGTAAATAAGAAAATCTCCTGGTCTCTGTGCTCTGTCTCAAGGACAGGTGTCTCCAATAAACCACAGCTGGCCAGTGTGGGATGTCGACCTAGAAGACTGGAGGGCCTGGGGACAGAGGCTGGAGAAAGGAAACGACGTTTGGTCTGGTGTTTGGAGAATCAGGTGCTGCCCTCTGGAAAGGGAGCGAGGGGCGCCTGGGCAGGACGAGCCTGTGTACCACGCCTGGCCTTGTGAGAGGCAGGTGGCGCCCTGCCAGTCAACCGGCTTCAGAGTGGCAGTCACAGGAGGCTGCAGAGACCCTCAGTGCTCCCTGACCATGCCCTGTCAACCTCTGGGCTCACGTAGATGGCGGGAACCTCCGCCAGACTTGGGCTTTCTGCTCATGTGTCCCCCGCCAGGTCCTCCTGAACTCTGCTCATGAATAAACCTGGGGAAAGCTGGTGGGCTCGGTCGTCATGGCCCTTCTGAGGGCAAGAGAAGCTGCGTGCCCTGATAGACCTGTATTAGAGAAACCCTCAGCCCTCGCCAAAGTGGGGCCACGTGCGCCAGGCCAGCTTCCCTCCTGGTGGTATTGTGCAGGATTTGGGGTCAGGACGCCTTGCGTGTTTGGAATACTGGGTGGTGAAGGTGGGGGCTTCTTCTCACGCCCTCCGTAAGTGTGGGCCTCTCTAGGTGACGCCCCGATACTCAGGAACTTGGTATGTTTTTGGAAATCTGGGTCACCTTTATTCCTAATGTATGAGGAAACATTTCTGTCACTTTTTCATGCTTTCCCTTCTCAATGCCTTATAAATTCATGGTCGGCCTGATCCCATACTTTTAAAGTTGCCATAGCAGAGACTTGGGCAAAGCAACATGACCCCGTGACCTCCCCCTATTTCCAGTTGTTGTACAAACTCCTGACCCAAGACCAGCCAGTCCCTCTGCAGGCCCTGAGACTCTGCCCCTCCTTTTTCAGTGTTTTAGCATCGTGAGAGAGATGACAGGTAGTGGTGCGCACAGTGACTCCTCCTGTCACTGTACGCTGGAAAGCCTTCGTGAATCTCCTCCACCTTGGTTCTCACGGGCTCAGCTGAGTGGAGGACACACACACACACACACACACACACACACCTCACTGCTCTCTAGTCAATAATTCAACAGCTCCTTTCTGTTTCCAGTGCACATGGTGCTGAGGATGTTCTCCCAGATCGCAACCCTCTAAGGCAAGCTGTGAGTGATTTCCAGATCACCTTTGTAAAACGCCTCTGCACACTGTTTTGGTGTGGTGGCAGGAAGGCCCACGGAATCCTTCTCTCACCAACTTGTGTTTACCAAGTTATCAGTCTGTTGACTTCCCATTGTCTGTCTTAAATCAGGCATGGTTGTTAGCTTTGTGTCCTGACCAGTGAATGGAGAAGTGGGCTTCCTGCCAGGCAGAAGGAGCACACACTCACACACACACACTCACACACACTCACACTCTGCCTAAAGGACTAACTGCACTGAGAAAGGCAGTTGAGATGCATGACCGGAAGTATTGCTTCATTTATTTTTCTTATGACATATGCATGTTTATATAATCCCAAGAAATTAAGTGGACACACAGAGTTGCTCACACCTAAAGTTCTTTTATATAAACAAGGAATCACAAGAGGAGGTAGATTTGCGGCCTTCTTTGTGTTCAAATGTACCGATGTCTGCAACTGAGAAAGAGCACCCAGCAATTCCACCGACGGTGCCCACGTCAGCCTGCTCCTTCCTTGTCCTCGGCCAGCCAGGACTTGTTCTTTGCGGCTGCCATAGGCACAGCCACTCTGCTGTTACTTTTGCTAGGCAGAAGCATGAGTCGGGGCGAGGCATGGAGTAGCAGCTTAGAGATATTTTTGGTTTTCTTGTGAGTACACTGGGTGCATTGTAACATCAGCTTTTTGTGGATTTATGAGTTCTTTGGATTTTTTTCTTCCTGTGGATTTATGAGTTCTTTTCTTACACTTCAGAGATTCACTCACCAGGGACATGCTGGGCGTCAAGGTCCCCTTGGGTTATGGTGTGGGGCCAATAGACAGCCCTGGAACGGCTCCTCCTAGCGAGGAGCTGGCAGCAAGAACCCCACCAATTGCGTGAGACTGCACAATAGACGGGATTATCAGAGAACAAAAATGTCTTTGCTCTATTTATGGTGTCGTTAAGGAAGGATGAAAAACTGTCAGTCAGCCCACCCGGGTGTGGACTTGCAGTAATCCCCGCTCAAAACTTGGATTGTTCCCTGGACTTGGACTTGAAGAAACTTCTGCGCTCCTGTGAATGATCATTTCATAAGGTTTAGGCAAACATCCCTCAGCACCGTCCACCGTCGGAACGCTTCCGCTTGCAACCCTCCTTGTGAAGACCCAAGACACAAGGGTTGGAAACAGGAGGTGCAGCTGACACCGAGGGCCCAGGCCACACCGAGGGCCCAGGCTGTGGTTAGACACAGGCAGCACAGGTGACCTCTTCGGCTGGGCTTCTGGGAACTCTTAGGGAGCACAAGGACCTTCTCTTGACACCTGGGAAATTAGCCGTTGAAAATCCAATGAAGCTTTGGATGTTGAAGTTGGAAGCTTCCAAGTGATATAGGTTTTCATAGTCATTTGAGAACTTTTTAATCTTTTTCAAAATTTCTCAGAGTTTAAGATGGGACCTCTTTCAAACACTGTGAATAATGACAGATTCTTAACATAAATGTTTGAAAATACTTACTGACATTTAATGTCCAACAAAATAACTCCACAGCTCTGTTCTGTCATGGAGTTGAAATACATTTAACGTCTTGGTTTCGGTTTACTCTCAAGGGGTGTTTTCTCCCCATGATGCCAATGCTGGAGCGGCTGGAATAAATTCATGACCCAAATCTTGGCCGTTATTGGCATTTATATAGCATTTACACCAGGTTCTCATCCAGGGTGAAAACACAGTAGCTCCACATGCTGCTGGGTGTTTTTATCTGATAATATCTGCATTTACATGGTGAATCCTCAGAACGTACCAACGTTGTCATTAAACTGAATAATCTGAAGTGGCATGTGAAATAACCTGAGAAACCTCATTTCTAGAATTATTTTCAGTATTATCAGCAAGACCTAGTTCTTGGGGAATTTCATTCATAAGCTTCAATAATTCAAGCCAATTTGCCATATGCGCAAAAGCAGCCGACTAGAGGGCTTTTAAAATATTCTCCTTTCCCAGATTGCCTTATAATTAAATTGAAAGGTCGCCTTTGGATGAATTTCTTTCAGGAATGATTGTTTTTTGCAGAAATTGCAATGATGTTCTAGAGGTAAGGAAATAATCAAAACTAGCTTCTGCTCAATGAGAAAGTGAGCACACTGTCCCTGTACATGAAGAGAGCTTTATGATAAGCAGGAGTCATCTTCTCGTCTATTAGACTAGGCCACTTGAGTGTCGGGTGGCCCACCTAGTGCTCAGGACAGTCACGGTCAGGAAGGACAGAACCATGTAGGGTTGCCTGTGTATGGTTTATACCAAACCAGGGGGGCCTGACCTTGAAGATGTGCCTGGCAGATTTCACTTTCAACCGACATTCTGCCACCTCCAGAATGGCTGAAGTGGACATCGCACCCTTGTTCCACCTTGGACTGGCCCCTGGGTGGTGACTGAGGCTGCTTGTGTCCCCTCTTGGTCCTCTCCACATTTAAACCTCCTGAGACTGGAATTCTGCCTTTCTTTCACGTGTATAACTAACCACAGGCTCTCTCTCACCGCCATCCTGTAGTGACTGAGTGTCCACCGGCTGTGTGGGGGGCCTGCTGTTCCTTCAAAGCCCCGGGTAGCCTCACGTGAGTGCAACTGACATGGATGGCGTACACCTCCAAACAGGCAGGAAATTGTCTTGTTTTGGGTTCTGTCGACCATGCAAGGCTGCTTTGCTCACTCAGGTCAACTGGAACCTTGGAACCCTGTCCCCTTACAGAGTGCCAAAATGGGGCTCCCACAGAGAACCTTGCCAAGGTAGAAAAAACCAGGGGCTTTGAAGTCTGAGAGCCTGGCTCTCTGCTGCGTATCCCAAGCCGTCAGTGGAAGGAGGATTCGTGTCCAGCGCCATTTTTGGTTTTTGATGCAAGTCCAATTAGAGAGAGAGAGAGAGAGAGAGAGCTGTTATGAAAAAATTCCCCATTTCCCCCATTTCAGCTTCCAATCTTGCAGCTTCCGTTCTACTTGGTCCAGAAGCCCCATGTGGCCCGATGCCTCTATTTGCTTTATTTGACTGTGGGGTAGAAGGACGCAGGGTGGGGGGACAGTGACGGAGAAGGGGCAAACATGGAAGGGCAGGGAGGTGCGGCGGAGTCTCAGCCGTCTGTCTGTAAGCCTTTTGTGACAGCCCATCAAGGCCATCTCCTTTCTTGTCCATTTCATACCTTACCCCATGGACAGGGAGTCCCTCGGTCCTCACGAGCTTGGGCAGACCCTTCCCGTGCTGCCTGGAGGAGGAGGGAGCCCTGCCCTGTGAGATCGAATCTTTTGGTGAAAACATTTGCTTGAAAAGATGTTGGGCTTCCAAGGTCTTTTTCCTCCGACTGGCTCGTATTGGCTGCCTGTCACATGGTGGCATCATTTTTAGACACTGAATGAAAAGCATGTGTGACAGAGCTGAGATGCAGGTCGGTTCCACGTCGCCATGGCAACGTCCAACGTGAACTGTGGTTTTCCTGAAGGAGAACACTCTACTTTAATTATTACATGCAGTTTGGAAACATGAATATTTACACAATTAGAAACTTGGAAGCACAGCACAAATTCTTTGTGTTTGGACTCTGACACAGGCATTTCTTTTCCCAATCTGGTGTCTATAAATTCAGGCTCAAAGATGAAGAAACATGGCAGCCCCAAAGTCATTGGTTCTAGAGAAGACTGCCTAAAATTTGAGATAGAATTATTTGTCGGTAGTGTGCCCTAAGTTGTTCAGATTGGGTTCTTTGTTTCCATTTCACTGAGTGACAGTAAGTGGGTGCTTTTGTTACTCACAACTGTTGTTCTGTTCAGTTCTGTGAGATGAAAATAAATACACAGGGAAGAAGTAGGTGGCTTATTAGAATATCTGAGTAGTGCTCTTCAGTTTGTAAATTAGGTCTCATTATAATCTCCTCTTAATTGCTTTTTTCATATTTTCTCCTTTGGGTTCTAATTTTTCAGTACAAAGATAGGTCTTCTAAAAATTTCCAAAACTTAATTTAACTTATGTGGAAATCAGTAGAATTTATCCCCTTCATTTAAAATGTATACAAATACATGCACACACACAAACACACACCACTAAAATTCACAGTATGAATCATTCTTAGGGTTTGAGAATATGGGATTCCTCTAGGTGGCCCTCATGATGTTGTGACTTTCATTGTAGACAGTGAAATACCACATTGCACCCCAAAATACATACAATTTCTGTGTTAATTAAAGAGGAAAAGGTTAAACATATACCTGCATAACATAGCCATCCCATCCCTGGATGTTTATCCCAAAGAAATAAAAACCTATGACCATACCAAAAAACAGTCATGACTTTGTTAATGGCCTCTTCTTTAAATTTTTAGGTGAAAGTAATTAAGAGACTTGATTATTTTGTAGTGTCATTGTTTTATTAGTTTTTCCTTTATTACTGTTAAAATAAATGTATCTAAGTTCTTGTAACATAAGCTATTGGATTTAGCATAAATTGTTGCATAGGCTTTAAGATTAGTAATCAAGCTGGGCATGTGGCCATGCCTGTAATCCCAGTGGCTCAGGAGGCTGAGGCAGGAGGATCATGAGTTCAAAGCCAGCCTCAGCAAAAGTGAGGCTCTAAGCAACTCAGTGAGACCCTGTCTCTAAATAAAATACAAAATAGGGCTGGGGATGTGGCTCAGTGGTCTAGTACCCCTGAGTTCAAACTCCGGTACCCTGCCCCCACCAAAAAAAAAAAAGACTAATAATGAGCCTTACATTAACAGTAATTTCTTACATTAACAGTAGTTCCACATCTTGATGAGTACCAGGTTGGTAATATCGTTTAACAAGGAAAGAGGACTTGTGCAGGTATAAAGAAACTGTAAAAGCCCGAAAGTTTTTGAGAATCCAGGTTGTGCAGCTGTCCTAACTGACCTGCAGTAGCAGGACGGCAGCTGCTGCAGTCTCTTTTCTTCTACATGAGGAACTGGCTTGTTCATCTGGGGGGCCCTTTCTGGTAATGGGGTAACACCCAAAACACTTTTGCTAGATCTTTTTCTACTTTAATTTGATAGATAATATGGAGAACATTTTTTTCACACACCTAAAGTTAGAACTGAGGATCTTTTCAATACTTTCCTTACTGTTTGTGACATTTGTTTCCTCATTGCCATTGAGACAATGAGAATGAAAAGCAGGAGCATGGAGCAGCACACTGAGCCTGCTGGTTCACTGTAGTGCCATATATGTTGAATTAAGTGACTGCCTTTTCTCAGGAAGTGACATCATCCTTGACGATGTTCAAAGTGGTATCAAGGTATTAACCACTGTGCAATCTGACAGCAGTGTGGAGGAACGACTCACGGGGGCCTCTGGAGCACGGACTTAATAAAGTCTATTAAACACTCTTTTGTACACTCCATGAATAAAGCCTCAAATCCCTGTCCTTAAGGATGGCTTGGGGTTGAATCAGCAAAGAAAAAGAACCATGTGGATTGTTTCTCAGTGGAGACTATCAGCAGCAACACACTGGTCAGATAGGATGATCTGAACGTCATTGTCCCTCACTGCCAGCTGTTCTGGGCTCGTTCTGGTATTTTCCAGTAGCAGCCAGGGGAAAAGAAGCCCAGGGCTGGGGAGAGGGCTCAGGCCTGGGTTGGCTGGCATGTGCGGCTCTGACCAAGAGCCACGGCTTCTTCAAGTCGGACAGCAATGGCGCAGTGAAATCCCCTCCAGGGCCGGGCTGCTGCTCAGGCCGCACTTAGGAAGATGGAAGAGGGGTTAGATGTGAGCCAATAGGCCACCCCCAACCTGGTATCTGTCCATGCGAAAAATCTTGTCTCCCTGCGTGTAGACCCCAACGTTATGGAAGACACCTGCGTGCTCTGTCCACAGCAGGGCACTTTTACTTAAGACATTAAAGAAACCTGAGACCCTTTTGAGGAGTCTTGTCAATGAAATGCTTTGCAAATATTTCAAAGGAAGGATTAAAATTATTACTTCAGAGCATGAGTTTATCCAGGAGAGAGTTTTCTTCAAACTTCGACAGAGAAAAAGTTTTCTTAAGAAGGACTCTGAAGCTAGCTGCGAGTCACGCCGTCGGAGAGCCTTGGTCTGGGGTGGGAGGCCACCAGCTCCAGCGGCAGCAAGGTGGAGGTGAGCTGCGATGTGCAGGAGGGGCAGGCCCACAACTGCGCCCCTCCGCCGCCCCTTACCCACGTTCCCTGGGAATGCAGAACAGCTGCTCGCCATCCGCACGACTCCAGTATCTGATTTGCCAATTTTTTCTGGGAATGAAATAATCCTGATTCCTTTAGACTTTCATCATGGAATGTGTTTCCTGGCTCTTGAATCTTTCTCACTGAGTTCTTCTCCCCAGTTCCCCATCGCCATGACAACGGGAAGTTCCCCAGGGGCTAGGAGGTCCCCTTCTGGAAAGATGGTGAGACCTCCTGAGTGTCCCTCGTGGCACGGCTGAATGCCTGCAGTCGACTTCTATGACTGGGCTTCGCGGAGACACTGCTAAACAAATGGAAGTCACCACTTTTAATCAATTTGAAGCAAATTTCAGAAGGAAGGAACGTGGGCAGCTCCTGTCTTTGTCTGTCTTCCGTGTCCCTCTGTGTTATCTGCCCTTTATGCACACAGCCTGCACAGGCTTCAGCTGGGGTTGAGTGGAGTGGAGGCTTCTGAGGCTGGTGACCCTGTCCATCCATCCATCCATCCATCCATCCATCCATCCATCCATCCCTACGCTCAGGAAAGAGTTTTGACTATAGCTTGTGAAAGGCTGCACTCTAGGAGTTACGGTTAGAATGACGACTAAAGATAGACCCAGGCCTACAGTCTGGAGATGGAGAAAGGTGCTAATAAACAAACATACAGCCAAAAATCAAAATAGGTGTCATAAAAGAAAGAGACGAAGACACAAGCATGTATGAGAAAGGGGATGTGCTTGGGACGAGCCAAGACTGAGGGAAGCATGCGTTGCCATCTGAAGGAAGAAGGAGATGAGCTCACTGACCCCGGGGCGAATGCCCCAGAACGGCTGCCACCTGTGTGGAGGTCACAGCTGTTCAGAATCGTCACTGGACAGCAGAGTCCAGTGGCCTTTAGTTCGAATTCTCTCCTTTCCACTGTGGGGCTTCCTGTGTCTTCCTCACCGGCCATCAGACGCCCTCAGTTGAGTTCCGCCATGTCCTGATCCTCCATTAAGGGGTCTGCATTTTTCTGATTAAATAAAAAAAATTTGTGTTGAGTTATGTCATCTTTAATTTCAGAGCTGAGTAAATTGATTGATAGATAAAATGGAGACTTTCAGGTCATCTTCTGTAATAGTCCATTGATCCGACTCAGGTGGGTGGATGTGGCTCAACTTCAGAGCTGTAGTTTTATGAGTCTTTTATAGGATATTTCGGGACTTTGGCCCATGTAGCTAATCAAAAGAATTGCTGTTTAAAACTCACCCTAACTCCTTAGCGCTCTATTCTGGTGTGTAATCAAGCAGTAGTATCAGGCTTTCAACGTCAAATCTAGACTCCTTTAATGCATCACCTACTGCACCGCCCGTCAGTCCCTGTAGACACAGCTGTGTAGACATGTGCTGTCAAAGACACGCACTATTCTTTTTCCTGCTTGTGGCAAAAAGGTGCTAATGTTCCTCAAGTTCTAAGACTGGGGCTGGGGTTGTGGCTCAGGAGTAGAGCACTTGCCTAGCACATGCGAGGCACTGGGTTTGATCCCCAGTACCACATTAAAAACTAACCAAATAAAGCAAAAGTATTATATCTATCTACAACTAAAGATCTTTTAAAAAAAATTCTAAGACCATTCCGTTGGCTAGGACGCCTCCTTAGGACAATGGCATCGCCGTGGGTTTCTTCCCCTTGTTCTGGGCCCCCGCTGACCCCCATGGTGCTCTAGTTCTGCTTTGGCCTGATCTGCTGGTCATCAGTGCTCCCTAAGTCCCTGCTTGATTCATTAAGATTTCCCAAATTCCTGCCTTTCCTTGGATTCCACAGTCCCTAGGCTCTGACCTGTGCCCTGACCATCCTCGGCTGCTTTAATGTCCTAGCCTGGAGGCGTGATTGACAGTGCTTCCAACAGAAGTGACTATCACCTTCCCTGGGCCCTGGGGCCATGGCCATCACTGGACTCTATCAGGTCATCAGAAAAGGGAAACATGCAGGAGACACAAAGGAAAGAGTGTGTGGTGTAGCAATGGGCAGGTTACGAGCTTTCTCCTCAGAAGGAGGACTTACGTGCAAGAGAATTTTCCTTGTCATGGGCGTTACCTTTGATTTTGAAGGATGTCACGTGAGACATCTGAGGCAGGGAGAAGGATTTGTCCGAGTCGTGTGCTGTGGGAAGGATGTATTACCTATTTCAAGGAATCCATTCTCCTTCTACATTGAGCTACTGGAATCTCAGATCTATACAACTCCTAATTGGCCAGTCTCCCCTGGCCACCCTACTGCCCCCAGCCCAGCCAAGAGCTGGACCTGCTTCATCTTTCTTCCCAGTCTGACTACTCAATATGACAAATCTGTCTCTTAGCTGTGGAACTTCTCTGCGGTCCTTTGTCTTCTGCCCCTTCATTACACACCTACGTCTCTTACTTACTTTTGAACTTAGTTAGATTGCCTACTATGATAGTTTTCCCCTCTGCAAAAGTACAAAGGAAGCAAACAAATATAATATTTCCTCTTAGTAGCTGAAAGGAGTTTGCCAAACTGAAAAATCAGAGGGAACTGTCCTCACATGACTGCTCGCATTTCAGACGCCAACTGCAAGTTTGGAGACTTCCCCAAACCACCCTCGGGTCTGACGCCGTGTTAGTACAACTCTGAGAACTCGCCAAAGTGCTGTACTGTGATTCTAGTTTTATGATATCAAAAGGAGGCAAATTAGAACCGGCCAAAGGAAGAGATGCCAGGACAGGTTCTGGGAGGAACCAGCTCCCGTCGCCTTCTCCCTGTGGACCCCTGGATGGCCCTGCTCCCTCCTGGCCACCAGGTGAGATGGTGTGCAACGCAGGAAGCTCTTCAGCACCGGGAGTTCGTCACTGACTCTCTGTGTGTGGGTCAGCATGTTTCAGTATCAGGATCCAGCAAGATAAACTGGGTTTGTGCTGCTACTTTCCTTATGAATGAAGTCAGCCCAAGTCTACATATCTGTGTGAGGATGCTGAAAACTAGACATTGGACAACAAAGAGCCACTTTTTTGAAGTATCACAATAGTTAGTGCATTTGGGCTGCTATAACAGGATGCTATAAGCAGAGAGGCTTAAAAACAACAAGCATTCATTTCCCGCAGTTCTGGAGGCTGGGAGGTGGGGATCGGTCGTGAACTCTGGTCCAATCCTGTGGGCAGTGAGGGCCTCCTGTCCTTTTACAGGGAAGGGGTAGCTAGCTTTCTGAGCTTACTTTTGTAACAGCACCGATCGGTCACGGGGTCCCTCCTTCAAGGCCCAATGGCCTCCCCAGTGACCCCATCCCAACGCCATCCCCGCAGGGGTGAGGATTTCAACAGGTGGATTTTGAGGGGGCTCAAACCTTCAACCACAGCTCTTTAGGCAGGTTTTCTTCCCTGTCACCTGTCTAACTTCCATCCATCCCATCTTCCACCTTTAGAAGCTTCTTCAGCAAAACCGAACTCCTCAGAGCAACCCGGGATTGGTGCAGAAGTCGGGGTGAGTTCCTCAGAGCTGCTATAACAAACTGCCACAACTCGGTGTCTTCATGCCACAAAACTTTACCCTTTCACAGCTCTGGAGGACGGAAGTCCAAAATCAGGTGTCAGTGAAGCCCAGCTACCCCAGGACTCTAAGAGAACCTGTCCTCACCTCTTCTAGCTTCTGGTGGCTGTCGGGATGACTTGATGTGGCTACAGAATTCCCAGGTCAGCCTCCGGCCCCCGGGGCCTCCGCTTCTCCTCTGCCGCCTCCTCTTTGTGGAGCACCTTCCCTGCTCCGCTCTTCCGAGGGCCCCTGCCGTTGCGTCTGCATCTAGGGTTCACCCTGACGATGGATGACCTCCCTGCCTCCATTCCCTGTTCTTTTTCCAGATGGGAGACATTCACAGGTTCTCAGGATTGGGACCCAGATGCAGATCTCTGGGGCTCCTGGTCGACCCTCCCAGTGCTTCCCGACAGTATTTCTGTGTATTTCCCTCCCCTGAGCCCGGCCACACGTGGCTCAGCAGGACCCTCTGTGGTTGTTCCTGGGCACGGCCTCCCTCCGCCCTTCACCTGTGCCGTGTGCAGGTTCCTTCAGAGCTTCCCCCTGCGCCTCCCTGGCCCTCGCCCCTGCTGTGCCCCGCCTTCCTCTCTGCTCTTGCTGCCTCTGGGGGCTTCTCCGTTCAGCTCTCTGCGTTTTATAGTCTCCCTTCCTTCCTGTGTGTCTATGTCCCCCGGGGTCTTTCTCTGGGCAAATGGACCTCCTCGTTATTCTCCAGCCACACTTCTCATTCGCCAAGGGCTGGGGGTCAACCCACCTGTAACTCAAGACCCCTGAGTTCTTAAAATTCTAGCTCATGACTTTGTGTGTTCTTTGAACTCCTGTCCCATCTCCTACCATGGCGGGCGTGTCTTGGGCTCTGGGTTCCTCGTCCATGCTGCTGGGCTCCCTGGGTTCTCCTGGATGGCCAGCGGGGCGGGAGCTCGCTGTGTCCTGCGGGCACCAGGAACTCGGGAGCAGCTTGCTGAAGACCCCCAGTGGAAGCTTCGGTAACATGAGCGGAATTGGGGAAGAAGATAGCCTGACTTCAGCTCGTCTCTTACTTTTCTCCCTCTTCAAGGAATTGTTGCTTCTCAGCAGTTTTATGCTTTGGAAGCAGGAGAAATTATGTTCCTATGGGAACTTCTAATTTTCAGGCTTTAAGAAACTGGTAGCTGCCAGGAGTCAGCTTACAGGATTTCTCTGTATGGCTCCATCTCTTACCTGGATGGTAAATGACCCCGCGTCCTGCTTCTCAGCATTCATTCTCCTTGTTTTGTTCTTGTTGACCTTGTCTTATGAAGGGGGAGGGAGCTGTCACCCACTAGGAGAGGGACCTTGGTGCTGTGCTTCCTTGCTTCAAGCAACATCTTAACTGAGACTGGGTCACTTGGAAGCTGGAGATCATTTCCTGGCTCCTGGGGGAACCACCAGTCTAAAACTCAAGGGGGCTGTGCTGTATTTAGCTTACACTAAGTTATGCTATTTTTTGTCTTTAAGTATTAAATGAATATTGGGGCAATGGAAAATTATGGTTTCTATAGCTTTATGAAATGTTAGCATCAAAATCACTTAAAAAATCTACCTTGTCTCAAATGTCATTAAGAACTCCATATCTGTGCCAGATTAACTGAACATTTTGGCCCCAGACATATGGGGGGATTGGGCCAAGTTTTAGGCAAACTTAGTTATTTCTTTATTTTGGGTAGAAAGTACATAAAACTTGATGGATTCTTGCACTCTGACCTAAAACCAACTAAATCTCAACAATTTGGCTATGATTTCCTTTGAGGTTTTATATATTTTTCAGCTCTAAAATATGAACACAGGTCAAATACTAAAGCCTCAATTTTAGCAAGAAGAATATTTATGAACTGAAAGTGGAAATTCTACAGAATTCTACAATGACAGAGTATTTGAGAGAGGTGGCCACTTCATGAAATATGTTTTCACTTAAAAAAAATCATCTTCTCATAGAATCCCCACTAGCAGGTTCTTCTAAGCTGCATTTTAACTTTTGGTCAGTTCTGTAGACCTCCTCTTAATTTTTCCTGGCCCTTTAATTTGAACTTCTCTTTTATGCTTTTAAAGCCCTCTTTCTTGGGGACTTAGCAGATTTCCCTCTAGGGCTGAGCAGAGGGCACTGTGAACCAATCCAGGCACAACTGACCTCCAGCCTGCGCTTCCTGGGGAACCTGTGTCACCACTGGACACAACCTGCCACAGGCTCTGACCTCAGGGTGTGTGCTTGTGTGATATTGGCAGCGATGCCAGGTTGGATGGCATTTCTTGAGTAATTATAGTTCTCAGAACTTTGATTGTTTAATTTTCACTTTGGACAATTCTGTCGAGGTTACCAGTCAATAAAATTCTGAAGACAGTATTTGGTTATAAGTGATCATAAATGTTACACATCCCATTTCATCATCTAATAGGGAGCATTATGAAAAAGATCATTATCTCATAAAATGTTATAAAGTAATTCAATTTCGTTTTCTAAAATGCTGTCAGTAGTAGACAGTATTCTTTTTACCCTGTGTTGTAGTAGCGTCTAGATCCACGGACGATGTGAACAATCAGCATCGCTAGCCTGCATGCTACGTTTGCACCTGCCACCAGCTTCCACGTGTCCAGACACCACCCCTGGAACTCAGGGGGAATCAACACCTGACCACAGCTGGGAGCAGGGGTCACTGTGCCACAACCCGCTGTTTCCACGCGGAGAAGGGCTTGGCCAGGTGGTGAGTGCGTCTTCTCACCCCACTCTGCCGCTCGGTCCCGCATCTCTGAAGTTAGCAGTGATTGACTGTGGGGCATTCAGAGGTGGTCACCTTGTTTTGGGGGAACAGGTGTCAAGAGATTTGAAGAAATGATGATTTGGAAAGAGGTTGGACTTAAAAGGCCAGGTTGGGCCCATTAGCACTGCCTGCTGGGTCCCAGGTCCCAGGCGTCCGCCTGCCCTTCTGCGGGTCTGGGTTTTCACATGTTGTAATTTGCAGGCTCGCTGATGTGAGGGGAGCCAGACGGTGTGCTTCTTGTCTAGGCCTGATAGCTTAGACCAGGAGAAACCTATAATTCGCCTGAAATCTCTAAGCATTGCATTTTTACCTTATGGCTGCAAAAGATGTGATAAATACCATGATATTTTGACTACATGTCATATCTTGTCCTAGAGAAAAGAGCTTCATGATCTTAAAAGATATCTTTTTTTTTTTTTTCAATTCCTACCAGTGCCTAGAACAATAGATATGAGATTTCAGGGTCTCAAATTCATTTTTAAAATATTCATTAATTAAATGATAAAAGAAAAATACAAATAACCAAACTTATAGACTTTTTTCTTTTTTTCCCAAGGCTAGGAATTCATTTTACATACCATGACGGGGTAATTAATACAACCACTGTGAGCACTGAGTTGGGGAGAATGATAATGTCATGAACCAATTTGTGGGAGTGGTTTGCAGTGTGGGTGGGGAGGGGCAAGCAGTGGAAGGAAGAAGGAGGTCAGTGTGGTTGAAGGGGGTCGGGCGATAACACTGGAAGGCCGAGAAGAAAAGGAGAGATGTCGGATCAGGGTGCAAGGCAGAGAATGGTACTGGCCAGAATTTCTGCCTGGGGTCCAGAGGTCACCTCCACACTACTTGCCTGCATGGTGATAACCAGTGATTTTGCAAGTGCTGGCTGTGTTGGGGATTCTAAGAAATGCTCTACACACTATGCATGATGTGGTGCTACGGTGGTCCTAGGGTACCAAGAAGACAGTATTACCTGCAGAGACCTGGGTTTGGTTTTATTCCAAAGTCCCCAACTAGGGCAATTATCATGGCCAGGCTTTGCATAACGTGCAGCTTGTTTAGACTGGTGAAGAGTTTGTGTTGTCAATGGGTGACTCAGCCGAGGGGTTAATTATAAAGGAAAAACTACTAGAACAAACTGATTGTGCCAAGAATTCAACAATTTAAACAAAGGTAGCAGGCCCAGGAGTTCCCGGAGACGCCAGGGGTGCTTCCTGGAGGTCGCGTTGCTTACCAAGCAGGTTGTAGAATGTCTTTGCATCTTGAGATGACACATCAAAATTTCAAGAGCAGGATTCTGAGGTCAGAATCAATATATAGTTGAATGCCAGTCATTTGGCTTAAGAAGGACAAATAAAAGTCTTGGAGCCCACCCCTGTGATGAAGCAAGCAATGAGGTGCATAAAACACACAGAAAAGTTTTGAAAGCCAAGTCAGATGGTCACAGGTCTTAGCAGCAGTGCAGGTTTGACGTCGAGCACTTCTGTGCATGATCTGAGCGCTCAGCCATGCTTCTGACATCGAATGGGCTTTTGAACACCAGGGTGGGTCTGATGCTGCTTCTCAGTCCCGGTTGGACACTGAAGAAAGCTCTCCTTCAATTTCCTGTTCTTGGGCCTCATGGAGAGCATCCTGTCGCCCCTCCTGCCCTGCTCCTTCTTTCCACCTCATTTTTGGGTGAAGGGCGTTACCCAAGCTCTTGGCCATGCAGAACACACGAAATCGCTGAGGATGAGATTGGGACCCAGCTTAAGCGAGTGAGAAATGAGTGCTGGGAGGGGAGGGAGGGAGGGAGGGAGGGACGGTGCACAGAGTTACGACTTGTACAGTTATTTCTAGCTTTGAATTCTTTCCAAATCTCATACATTCACAGACGGCCCAGCCGAAGCCACAGCTGCCACACATTTTCAACAGATTCCATGGGGCCTGCATGAGGTTGGAAGGCATTCCTTTGCTCTTACACATAACAAAAAGGAATTACCGTAACATCTGATATTGTGGAAGTGGGATATTTGCCATCCTGACCTTGCCCACAGCGGTCCGGAAACAGGGGTCCAAGAATGTATTATCTCATATGGCTTCAAAAGGTCACCGGGGGCCTGCGGGCGGCGTTCCAAAGACCCCAGCACCCAATGCGCTCTGCTTTCGGAGACGCTGTTCTGTGTGTGGACACGGTGGCCGGCACATGTTCCCCTTGCTCGCTGGATGCTTGTCATAGGAAAGGCATGTTCCACTGGAGAAACTCCCCGCTGTCATACTGTGCTGATGCACTGCAGCCCATCACCAGAGCACCCACCCAATAAACAGGGTGCTCACAGAGTGTGTGACTGCTCCGTGGGCGCAGCGCGCTGCCTGCCGTTCCCAGCCTCCTAAAGGATTGGCAGGCGTGGCTTCATGTGCATCTGTCTGTTTGGGGCAGAAGCACACAACACCATGGCAACCACATGAGAACAAGCCCTTTCTTTGGTTCTCGGGGCTGTTGATAGGACTAGAGGAAATCTGGAATGAGCTGGTGAGCACGGCTGCAAGGTGGTGATGAGTGTCCTTGCCGGGAAGCACCTCTAAGTCATCCCCGCACGGATGAGGAGAAGCAGTCAGAGTCCCAGTGTCGTGCCAGGTGACAGGGGCCGAGCTTCCTGGTGCCTTTCCACACGGGGAGGCACCTCTGTTCTTCCTTCTTGCTAGACACTCATGAGTCGAGTCATTTCTATGGATGTGCAGGATCCAGTCGCATCTATGCCGCTGTCCTTTGTGCCTGGACATGCTGCCGCTGCCACACACAGGCTCCAGGCAGCAGCTGAGGGGGACCGAGTCCCTCACCATTTGCGTATAGAACGGGTTCTCGGAAAAACAGTGTCAGGGGCCCTGCTATGTGTCAGACCTTCCGCTGGTCTGAGCGTCCAGATCTTTGCTCAGGTTGGCGCAGCCGTTCCTGACAGTAATAAGTAGCACCTACTGTGTGTTTCTGTGTGCTATGCCTTTAACAGTCAACTCTCTATTCTCACTCAAATCACTAAGGTGGGTGCTCTTGTCATCGTGACCATATTAAGGACAGAGACGAGGTTAGCAGAAGTTAGCAGGCTTGTCTGGAAGAGAGAGGGGTGAGGCCGCCAGCCTGACCTCAGGTCTAATGGAGTGCACCACCCCAGCATTTCAGCGCTCCCGGGTGCTGGTGTCCTGTGTCTGTGCAGAGGTGAGAGCCGAGGCTGCTAAGACCTCGCCTGAGTTCCTGCTCCTCTAAACCTGAATCCATTGCCTCCAATGGGATCAGTGCACAGAAGTGATTTGGGCATCTAGGTCCTGTGGTGCAGGGCACTTCTTGCCAACCTGGGAGCCCCGCTGCCAGCACCCGCCCTCAGTTGAGGTGCCCTGGCTGTGCTTTCTCCGTCACCTGACTTTGATTTTTACTTGTGGTGGCTGCGCTGCTCCTGAAACATGGCCCAAGATGCACTGGCGTAGGCCCAGACCTCCTGTGTCAGGATGCCGCCTCCTAAAAATGTGCCCTCTTTCAATAGTTTTATGCAGAAGAAGAAAGGGTTTTAAACGTGAAACTGTGTGGGTGTTTTGGTTCGCGGATCACCGCAGACCTGTCCAGTATCATCTGGTGGAGGCGGTGCCCATAGTGGTCAGAGCTCAGGTTCGGAAGTTTCATTACTCACCACCTGGGGGACCTCAGGAAATTTACTTGATGCTCTGTATGACAGGGGGAAAGGAATAGTGGTAACAATTTTCTCTTAGGTTCATTGTTAGGATAAGACAGGAGGATTTTTTAAACCCCGAGGCCAGTATTGATAAGAATGCTCAGAAGCAAGCACCTCTGGGCACAGTTCCTTGCTGATCCTCCTGCAGGTTTCCTGCAAGGTCTTTGTCACCATCAGCATGCTGTGTGCTTGAGTGGCTCTCACTGGGCTGGCTTGTCACCTTCCAGAAGCCAGGTACCTTCAGTTCTCTGTGTGCCCTCGCTGGCTGCCCTACTCTCTGGACCCTTCCAAGCCAGGCCCTCACAGCATCTGAACCTTAGTGATCATTGTTATTGTTATTATCACTAATACTATTATTGCCATCACTAATACTAGATTCTATTCTAAAAAAAGAAAATCCTCTAGATGCGATTTAGGTTTGAGTAGTTACTACAAAGCTTACAAGGTGTTGGGCTCCTAATCATGGAAAGATATGGGAACATCAGAGAGCAGCAAGTTCAACCTGTTTGAATTCTGAAATAGAAGAACTTAACGGTGTGGCCATGTTTGGTGACACAAGAATTCCCAAGGGGCAGCTTGAGAACTAGGAAGGAGACTCTGACCTGGTCCCATGAGGGCTCCTGCTGTGCTCTGCTGAGTCGAAGGGGGACTGAAGAGCGTGGCCCAGGTGATGGCCCGACCCTCTGGACCCTTCCATTCACCCACCCTGCTCATCTCCCCAGGCCTGGCGTTGGCCAGTTCTGGCCTTTTGCAGAGATGACACTTCTTCTCTGGATGATGAAATGACTCCAGGGACAAGCTGCACACAGAGCACTGAGAACCAGAAAGTGGTGCCACCAGGTGCTCCTCTGGATGCCTCAGAGAAAACTGGGCACCTCTGGTGAGCCCCATGTGGAGTCCTTCCCTGGACTTTGGGATCTCCAGAACAAGGGGGAAGTTGTATGAATTCATCCAACAGTCACTAGGTGACTAAGATGGTAAGAAATGTGCATGCATGGTGTTTTCAGACATGTTAAGGGTGCACCTTCCCCCCTCAGGGGGCTTGCAGTCCAGCTGTCCAACGAATTAGCCAGAGTTAGCCCTGGGCGTCCATGACATGGCAGAGCGAGACGGAAGGTACCACACAGCCTTGCCACAGCAAAAGGAGAGGGGTGTGGTGGCTGGGGAGCCCCATGGTTTCGTGTTGAGAGCACATGAGAGCCGTTGACACCAAGCCCAGCTCCGTCTTGCTGTCATTGCTTCTTACACCAGTGCCAGCCCTCAGGCCAGAGTAGCCATTGCTGTTTGTGCAGACAAATCAATTTTTTGGAAATATCTTGGGGCAGGTTTCCTGATGTCAGGAGCCTGTGAACATAGCAAGGAGCATGATTTATTGCCAAATATCTATTGAGCTGTTATGATGTGGAGAGACTCTCGTTTAAATGGCAAATGTTTAAGTAAGACACAGTCCCTGCCTGGGGAACTCGTAGGGCACGGCTGACACTGGAGCGCATCCCTTGTGGTTGAGAGAAGTGGAGGTGAGGATGTTCTGGGGGACCTCGGAGCTGGAAGGGCTGCCGGAAGCCAGCTTCGCCTTGGAACTGATTCTTATGACTATGGAATTATAATTGTGCTTTGCTCAAGATCTCCCAGAGATTTAGCTAAAAAAGTCAGATGTGAGCATACTTATTTTTCTTCTAATCTGGTGATTTTTGTCATGATAGGACATACATATTTATACTAGTTCAAGTAGATCAAATGCAATTTAATTGTGCTTAGATTAATGTAATGGTGAGTCTCAATTGTTTTATTTTCAAATGTGTTCAATCTGGTTTTTCTCTGGATTGTTTATTTTGGGATACAGAAGACAGGGCAAGAAGAAAACTTCCTCTATTTTGTTAAATTTTTCATTTCCTATATTTCAAAAATCTAGAAATTTATTATTTTTTATTACATGATTAAAACCAGAAAATATGGATAAAAACAAAGAGAAAATCCAATCTAATTGTAATTCAGTCTTCGAGGGAACTATTTCTCCATGTGTGGGTATATCTGTAAATTCAAAATTCACATTTGTTTGCAATAAAAATTGGATCACATTTAATCTAATCTTAATCTACCTTAATTTTATTTTTTATTTGTTTTTAATTTTTTTTGTAGTTGTTGATGGACAGAATGCCTTTACTTATTTTTAAGTGGTGCTAAGGATCAAACCCACTTCCTCACACAGGCTAGGCAAGTGCCCTGCTACTGAGCCCCAGCCCCAGCCCTGTACCTTACTTTTAAATGTAACTATCATGTGAACATTTTTGATGTGAATAAGTATGTTTAGAACATCATTTTTATTGGGATAATCTGTTTTATTCATCTTATATTTTGAGGCACTTCGTTTATCTTTAATTTCTGAATAGTTTGAGGACAATTTTTCTCTTATAAATTATTGTCCAGTGAAATTTGCATAATTATATACTCATCCTGAACCATTTCCCTTGCATTTTCACAAGTGGCGTGTTGGGTGGAAGGATGAACACACTGCGGGACTTGACTCATAGCCGGCCACCGATGCTTTCTTCCCTGTTCCAATTTCAAAATTCATAGCTTGTGCCACAGGACTATAAAATCTGGAAAGGACCAATAGGTTTATTTAAGCAACAACAGCACACAGAGCCTCTCCAGCTGCAAATACAGAGTCACGACGGCGTAGCCTCTCAGAGCAGGGCTGTCGGTTCCTGAAATCTATTAGATAGTTGGACAGGCGGCATCGGCGAAGCTGGAGAAGATAAGGGTTTGAGATAGGTGGCTTCATTCCCTCCACAGAGGACAAGAGGGCAATGGTCTTAAGTTTAGCAGTGGCTTCAGTAAGTGGCTTTTTGTCACATCTTCATAATTCTTGTTGGAGATCTCTGACTCCCATCTCCTGAATTTGGTGGTTCTGTAACTGCCTGTCCATCTTCAGATGTCAGAGAGGAAGTATACTTATTGCTTAGGGACTCAGAGATTGTCTGCTTCTTGTTTAAACTCGCTTCCTATGTGTGATTGCTTATTAATACAATTAATATAAGAATAAATACTAGTTAAGCTCAGTTTTAAACTTGTAGTACTAAATACTACTAGATGTATGTGATGGAAATACTAAATTCAGTGAGGTTTGCCTCTGTCTTTTAAAAGAAAAAGTAAACATTTTATTATAAAGTATTTTCAGGAAAAATGCACTGTGTTCATATATATGTAATTTGTTTTGCAGTTTTATCCTCTGATATTTTGGTGCCTGCTCGTTGGTTTTCTTGGATGAGAAATAGTTTAACCAGATATAGGGGCACGTGCCTGAAATCCTAGCAACTCGGGAGGCTGAAGCAGGATGATTATAAATGTGAGGCCAGCCTTAGCAACTTAGCAAGACCCTGTCTCAAAATTTAAAAAATGAAGAGGCCTTGGGATGCAGCTCTGTGATAGAGCACCCTTGAGCTCAATCTCCAGTTAAAATTAAAAATTAAAAAAATAGAAATAAAGAAAAAAAGAATTTATCAATAACCAATTTCAATCAAGCACATTGCATTTGGGTAATGTTTTGAGCTAAAGGTCCTTTGTGAGAATTGTTGCATAGGGTTTCAAAAGTGATGTGTGTGTAATATCTAATCCCTATTGTGCTTCTGTAGCACTCTGAAAATTCAAAGGGAGATTTCTTTATATGGGATTGTTTTGTACCATTTGTAATTTTTAAATTACTATAAAATAACTCCAAAGGTAAGATTTTTTCCAGTTCAGTATTTGATTATCTAAGTAAATGTTTATAGAATTTCAGATTATACAACTGAATTCATGTTTTCAATAAATACATGAAATTACTTTGTCATATTTATCATATCTCTGAAGTACATGTTAGTTCAGTTTTTGAGATGGAAAACTGCCAACTTTCTATTTTTGTTTTCTGTTTACAAATTGAGCTTATTTCGGTTGCTGGATTATTTTAGAATAGCTCAAGAAACACTGAAGTATTTATTACTGTGTCTCTTGGATAGTGTCGATTTGCCCATTATAAATATTCCTATCTCATACTAGTAAATATAATCCTGTCAGGTGAGCCTCGTCTACTTCAAGAAGAAAAAGCTCTTGAAAGCAGGACAGGTGCATTCTGATGGAGTCACTACGGAGCGTGCTAGGTGGATGACCTCCGGCTCAGGGAGGCTCAGGGAGTGCCTCCCTGGGTAATTGCAGTGAGTGGCTGGGCCCTGAGCGCTGCTGGGCAGGTTCCTCAGGTGGAGAGCTGTGTCCCATGCTCTTGGCACTCTGTGCACCATGGTGCTTGCTGTGGGTACTGGCTTCCCTCTCCTTCATCTCTCCCCATTCTTCTTCAAATGACAGCTGAGTCCCTGTTCCTCCAGGACAATCTCTCTAATTAACATCCAGTGACCTCCGAACTCTGAGATAATTCTGGATGCTCTCAGTCACTCATCACTTTGTAATGGCTCCTATTCTTAGACAGGATGTGTGTCCATGCCACTTCCCTTACTAAACCACAGACACAAGCTGGGGCCATATCTAGCCAAGACTGTTCCCTGAAACACTAGCAAAGTACTTATATACCTGAGCATTTCTAAATAAATAGAACTCCCACAGGGAATTTTACATCAGTTCCTTAAGAAATAAGTGGAACTGTTTTTATATCTATATATTTTAAAATGTGTAATTAAGAAGTAAAGTTGAGCATGCTTAATCTGAAAAATCCCAAATCCAAAATGCTCCAGTATCTGAAATGTTTGACAACTGACACAAAGCCACAAGTGGAAAATTCCATACCATAAAACTTTGTTTCATGCACAAGATTATTTAAAATATTCTATAAAATTACTTTTAGGCCATGTTTATACAATGTGTATGAAATAACTGAATCTAATGTTTAAACTTGGATCTCACCCCAAGACTTTTTAGTATATGTGTGCAAATATCCCCAAATTAAAAAAAAAAATTCCAAAATCTGAGATGCCTTTGTTTCTAAGCATTTCAGAGAAGGCACTCCACCTGCCATGGGATTAGAGGTGGGGACAGGAAGAGATGTGCCTAAGCCCTGAAACAGTTGTTGGAGGTTCGCTCTGTGTGCATTGTGTGGAGCTCTTTGTTACAAGAGTGCCTCACACCCCCTCTGCGTATGTGCAGTTACGGTGAAGTCAGTTCTACAAGTGAGGGAAGGCAGAGGTTTTCTCTGAGGAGTCAGAATCCAGAGACTGGTCTAAGGCACTGTGTTAGTCAGCTTTGTGTTGCTATGACCAAAATATCTGACAAGCACAACTAGAGAGGAAAACTTTATTTTGGCTCACAGTTTCAGGGTTTCCGTCCATGGTCGGCCAGCTCCATTGCTCTGGGCCCAAGATGAGGCGGAACATCATGGCGGAAGGACATGGCAGAGGGAAGATGTTCAGTTAATGGTGGTCAGCAAACAGAAAGTGAGGAGCTACGGAGAAAATACAGTCCCTAAAGGCATGCCCCCCAGGAACCCACTTCTTTCAAGCCCACCTGCCTAGAGTTAGTCCATTCAAATTAGGAAATCGTCCAGTGGATTAATCCATCTATAGGATTACGACTCTCATAATCTAATCCTTTCACCTCCAAGCATTCCTGCATTGTCTCACGTGAGCTTACCAGGGGACACCTCAAATCCAAACCTTAACAGGCAAAAACACAAGTAGTAAGCAGAAACTCTGGGGCAAGAACCCAAAGCAGTATAACAGGACAAATCCATGCTCTTAGCCATTAGAATATCTTCTTATTTATTTGATACTGAGCTTATTCCAATGAGGCGAAGTCATGCTTTAACACCTCTCTTATATGTTAAACAGGAGGTGGATGGTTCAGCGGTTGATCCTCGTTCACGCATTAGAATGTTAGAGCACATCATTCCACAGCAGATTCTCTCCTGGCTCTTGTTACAGGACCATTGCATGTTGGATGTGGTAAGGATTCTAGGGATCAATTTATTCTATAAAGCCAGTCCAGGGATTCTCAGACTCCTCACAAAAACAGGCACTTCAATGCTCTTGTGAAAATGAGTAGATGACATAATTATTGTTAATATTGATATTATTACATCGGCTTTGAGGCATTCTAGCCAATATGCTCCGTTACTTGGTTATAGTATCTTATTTGAAGAAGGGTGACTATTGTCAATGACATTCATTTCGCATTACTATAAGTGCCATTTGTTTTTAAATGAGGTCTGACTCAGCCAATCTTTGTCAAGTAATACTTAAATTGTAATGTTTTATAGTATTAAGCATAACTTTGAACCAGCGTGGTTTAAAACATAGCACCAAGTAGCAATGAAATGAAACCCATGGAGAAAGGAGGTGACAGCTGCAGAAAGATGTCATCAGAGGCTAGACCAAATGAACTGACAACAGTTTCCCACCAAATGCAAACATCCTTGACTTAAAAGAAAAATCTGCCTCATAATGTAATAAATGTATCCTTCCCCAGAGCAGTATTGATAATTAATGCCACAAACTCTCAGTTAGAAATGTATGAGTTTGGTCATAAATGTTCTCTTGCATTTTAAATGTCAATGAAATGAATAGCCTTTATTATTTTAGAATGATAACTTGTTCCCAGACTCGGCTACTTTGCAGGGGATGATGACTGCTTTGGCACATAATGAAGTCTTACGGGAACAGGCCTGAAGCATTTGGAAGACACGCCCTCAGCTCTGAATCAACGCAGCAAGGGCAGGAGGAATGGGCTGGAGGAAGCCCAGCCCTGTCCCTGCTTCTGCTCCACTTGCCCACTCATAAACCCATCCATGGATCCATGGGAATATCTGAACCTTGGGGGAATATATATATATATATATATATATATATATTTTTTTTTTTTTTTTTTTTTTTTTTTTTAAAAGAAAAGTGCTCCTCTTTCTTTGGATCTCAGGGCCAAGTGCTCTGTTCATGATCACCTCTGTTTTCTAGACACAGCTTTTGTTTGCTTTTTAGAAAACACTTCAGATCAGAATCTCAGGGCTCAGATTCAAGATGGTGGATCAGAGGCACCCAGTTGGCAGGAGGGCTACTGGCCAGGTGGACAGTCATCTATCCATCCAGGTGGGAGAATGCAGAAGTTCAACAGTGAACAGAGACTTGGAAAAACCCAGGGCTGTTGGGTGGTGGGGCGGAGGGTGAAATGGAATGCCCCAGCAGGGCCACAGGCAGCGTGGTGGAGGGTGGAGGGGGGTGAAGAGTGAGAGTCTCTGTGACTCCCACTGGCCAGGAGTTGGCAGCTGGTGGACGTGTGGTCTGAGCAGACAGTAGACTTGGAATCTGCATAGCCAACTGGGTCGCAGAGGCTCTGCGCACTCCCTGCTATGTTCTCATGGGGCTGCTCAGGGGGGCCCTCTCAAGGTCTGTCTGATCCTGTGAGTCAAAGACCCAGCATCGTCCTGTGTCTGGGTCTCCCTGCTGCATCAGCAATGGAAGGCCTGCAGGAGAGGCGTGCTCTGACCCAGACCCACCGAGAACACTACGCAGTGGGAAACCCTCTGGGTCTCCGAGGGAATGGAGGAGGCACCCTCTTAACCCCAGGGTTCAGGAAGCCCACTGAGAAGACGGGGTGGGGAGGATGGGCAGGCAGCAGGATCTTGCTGGGGTGCTACATCTCGGAGCACAAGAGGAGTGGACAGTGAGTCCTAGGGATCACCCCAGCACACTCGGCTGCTACTCCTTGGCCTCCTTGCACCAGATGGACACCATAAATAACTCTGGGATGAATCTTTGCCTGGGGGCTGTATGGTGAGCAGGGCAGCTGAGAGGTATTCCAGAGGACTCCCCACAGGTCACTCCCACAGAGCAGGCCCACAGGCCACCTGGTGATCCCAACAAAGGAAAGAGGGTGGTGACCCAGCCTCCCTAAAAGAAGCTCTGGGGGCATAGGCCCAGGCTGTCCCCTCTTGCCCTCATGATGGAGCAGGGTGGCGGAGAGGATGTTGTTACTTATTTTTGGGTGTTGCTGTTTTTTATTTGCATGTAAAGATTCTTTTTTCTCTTTCCTTTTAATATGTATTTTTTTTCTGTTCTTCTTTTTTCTATTTGCACCTTTTACCTTTCTCCTGCTTTCCCCTCTCTTTTTAAATATTTCTTTTTTTTCCATTTTTTCTTTTAAAAATTTTTTTTAAATTAATTCAGTTTTTATTACTTTTTAACTTTTTGATTTATTATGTATTATTTTCCCCTGTCTTTTCTGTGGTTGATGTTGTGGTGTTTGTTTTTAGTTTTTACTTCCTTCTTGTTTTGTTGTTGTTGTTGTTGTTATTGTTTGTTTTCTTTTTTCTGTGCAGTGCTGGGATCAAGCCTGGCACTTTGAACTTGTGGAGGGGTGCTGCGCAGCTGAATTACATACCCAGCCCAGCTCAGAGAAACGCTGCCTCTCTCCAGCCATGGCACAGTCCTGCTCAGGCCTTTCTTGGTTCCTCAACTTAAAGATTAGGGGAGATCAAAGCACCCCGGGTGGGCATGCCTGGGGGACAGCTGAAGCCTGCTCCTGGAAAGTCGGTAGAGGGGAATAACATGATGGTTTTGGACACGCACCTGTGAGGTCCCTCAGCATAGGTCCTCCCATGCCCTGCCGGACCGCACCGCATGCAGCTGGTCAGACGGGAGGAGTAGCCACAGAGGGTGCACCTCATTGCTGTGCTGTCTACATCATACCTGCCTCAACTACCAGAGGGTCTCCACTCCCGAGAGACCTGCAGAGAAAGCAGGTCCCTTAGGCCCCCAACTGGTACACGTTGTGTCAAAACCCTACTCACAGTCAGAGGAGCCACAGGGAAATTCCACTAAGACGTCCAGTGAACACAGCACAACATAACAGTCCAACATCCCACGACTCACCGCTCACTAAGAAGGTCCTCGTGTAAAAGTGGAGGAGATGTCCATCTGACAGACACACAGACCCCAGTGCAGAAACACACTGGAAAAACAAGGCAATGTGACGTCCCTGAGTCCCTAACCTTCTGGGTAAGTGACTCCAAAGTTATCAAAGTGCATGGATGTTGGACAAAGAATTCAAAACCGTGATGTTTTTAAAAGCTCAATGAATTTCAAGAGGATGCAAATAAACAGCGGAATGAATTAAGAAAGACAATGCAGGCTATAAATGAACAACTCAATAAAGAGAGATTTTTGAAAAAGAACCAAACAGAAATCTTGGAAATGAAAAATTCAGTAAGTCAGATTAAAAACTCCTTTGAAAGCCTTACCAAAGACTACATGGAGTGGAAGAGAGACATGTGGCCTGGAGACAATGTTGAGGAATTCTCACACCCAAATGATAATAAAGAAAAAGAGAGAGATGAAAGAACACACAAAACCTCTGGGACAACTAGCAAAGGATCAAATAAATGCATAATTGGAATTAACAGGGAGCACCGTTATAGGATAAGAGCACAGGAAACCTATTCAGCAAAACAATAGTAGTAGAAACTTTCCCAAATCTCGGAAAGGCCTGGACATCCAGGTACATACCTTTCAACAATAACCCCAAATGCAAAAGGTCTTCATTCTTCAATTTGAAGTGCAGGTTGTCTGGTTGGACTAAAAAACAAGACCCAATGAGATGCTGTCCGCAAGAAACTCATCTCACTGGCAAAGACACAGAGAGTTGATGGTGAAAGAATGGAAAAAAATATCCTGAGCAAATCACACAAAAAGCAACGAGGAGAAGCTGTACTCATGGCCAACCAAACAAACTTCAAGCCCAAACTGATCAGGATACATAAAAAAGATCATTATGAATTGATAAAAGGAAGAATTCATCTAGAACATATAACACTTAAAAATGTTCCAAATATTGGAGCACTGCTGTCAACTGAGTTTTTAATCTGATTCATTGAGTTTTTCATTATTTTGAATTCTTTACCCAGAAAAATACAGGTATTTCATAAATTACAAGAGATGTTCATCACTGCATTGTGAAATGTCTTTGTGCTAGATGGTTTGCCCAGTGATATGGTATGTAAGTGTTCTGAGCACATCTAACATAGTCTGGGCTAAGCTATGGTGTTGGGTAGGCCTGGTATATTAAATGCTTTAACAAACTCATGATATCTTCAACCTGTGATGCCCAGCCTCGATGGGCTTAGCAGGACATAATCCTGTTGTAAGTCAAGTACGGTGGGCTCAGATTATTTAAAAATGTGTATTTGAAAATGGCTCAATTACTAGAAATATTTTTAAAAGAAATATAATAGGTATGTTAAGGTAGAAAGATAAAATGAAGGGATATAAAATGCTCAGTTGAAACCAGAGAAGATATAAAAAGAAGGAAATAAGAAGCAAAAACAAATGCAGTAAGGAGGACAGTTAGAACGTGGGAGATATTAACCACTAAATCAAACAGCCTTCATAATTTCACTAGCGGATGCAGCTGGTCAGCATGCCCAGGCAGTGGGCAGGAATCTCCACTTTTACATGACAGGGTCCACCGTCTTCTCTCTCAAGCCCGATCATGCTGGGATGTCATGAATTCTGCATCTAGGTGTTGCAAAGAAGGGAGGGAAAGAGAAGCGTAAAACAATTGTGGATGGATGATTCACAAATGTTTCTCCAAAACCTCTTTGAGAATGACAACTTAATTAAAGACATGTGTGCATTCAAAGGGAAGGTATGAACTATAGGGATAAGAGGACATTACCTTCCAGAATAGGACATTCTTTCCCATCAATATAAACTATAATTTATAAAATCTGAATACAGTATTTTGGATAAGTTTGATAAAAAGAACTTAATACCTAAAGAAATGTGAAAAAAATTAAATCATATTCAAAATTATTTGGACAATTTTTGGAAACCAGTTTTAATAAGTTGTTTTATTTATTTTGGCAAAAAGTTTTGCTTTAAATGTTAATTGGTCCAATTTGGTGAAGTCTAAAACTAAATTCATTTAAACACACACACACAAAAAAATGTTGGCCTGAAACACTTGCCTTTCTCTTAAATTTATGACCTTTATTTCCATCTGTTACCACATGTTTCCATGCGGATGGTCTGACAGATAATTGCAATCACATGTCCAAAATTAAAATGAAATGAGAATCTGCACTAAAAGAATGTTCAATGTTGATAAAAGAGAATACAGATGATGTTGTCAATTCACTAGAAGATAGAAGAAGAAAATAAAAAGCATAAACATAAAACATAAAATGGTAGAGAGGAATCCAAATATTAAAAATATCCAATAGATGCAACTAATTAAATACAGAACAGTTAAAGCCCAGAGTTATTTTATTTTTAAAAGTCATGTACTTTTTGTGTGTAAGAAACAGACAAAAACAATGACAGGAAAGTTATAAGTAAACAAACAGAAAATACATCAGATACATACTATATTAATATAATGCCAAGTAGACATGAAACTAAAAAAATTACAGACGTTAAGAGGATTTATTTACAATGACACATCTGCTATTTCCCAAGAGGGTGTAGCAGTCTTGAATCTATTTGTTACTCATGACGTATCTTCAAACACAGGAGGCAAAACTGGAATAATTTAAAAAAGAAATTAACGTATCTGCAGAGAAGATCTTAACACAGCTCTGTGATGTATTGGTGGATCAAGCATTCAACTTTTATTTCATATACAGACAAACTGAATAACACAATTAGCATGTTTGGTTTAATGTGTGCATTCAAAAATTTTCAGCCAACAATTAGTGCACAAGCCAGACCACAAAGCAAACAACAAATATCCAGGAGTCCATGCAGTCTGAACCTGGGCGGTAACCATTACACCTCAGTGTCACAGAGGAGCCCCTCCTCCACAACTGGGGTGTTTTGAACTCAAAATCAACACCCTTTAAAATGTTGCAGGGGTTTAGTGATGACAGTCTGTATGAATGACACTGATGTTGGCGACCAGTGTTGACGTCGGTCATTGCTGGCCAGGTGCTGTGCACTTGTGGTATAGACCTCATAAAATCCCAGGAGTAGTTCTGTTATTATCATTATTATTTGCTGATAATAACATGAATGACAGAGCTGGGATTCAAAGCCAGATAATTTGATTCTAGACACTATGCAAGTTAGAATCGAAGGCAACAAAACACTACATTTCAAAACTTGGGGAAAGCAATCAAAATGTTTTTAAAATAGTAAGGAGTTTTATTTTAAGTTTTATAATAGTGTAGAAGACCCATTGAAAATTAATGTTCTAATGTTTGGGTACAAAAGTTAAAAAGAAAAACGAAGCAAACTCAAAAATATCAGGCAGAAGAAAATAATAAAAATAGAATAAAAATTAATTAAATGTAAGACAAATAAGTCTAATAGATGTAAAATCTGTTTCTTAAAAAGAAATTTAAGAAAAAACTGATCAAGAAAAAAGAAGGCAGTAAAAGTCTGTCAATAAAACAAAACATGACTGTATGTAGTACAGAGATATTAAAAACCAATGGCAAGTTCCATAAATGAAACTCCATACCAATCCTTGGGTGAACTGGCCAATGTTCTGGAAAAATATGTATTACCAAAGTTGACAAAAGGAGAGATTTTTTTTTTTTTTTTACAAAGCTAATTGATCTGGGGCTGGGGTTGTTACTCAGTGGTAAAGTGCTTGGCTAGCATGTGCCAGGTGCTGGGTTCAATTCTCAGCACCATATAAAAATAAATAAATAAATAAAATAAAGGTATTGTGTGCAACTACAACTTAAAAATAGAAATAATAATAATAAAAAACTATTTTAGTCACTTAATTGGTGGTCAAGAACCCTCCCACAAAATGGGCAACAAGACATTATTTCAGGTACAGTGTTACCAAACCTCCAGAGAACAGACAGCCTTTGTCTTCCATGCTCTTCCAACAATCAAGGACCGGGGATTGTTCTACTTCACTAAAGTCGGAATGAGCACAAGAAAAAACAAAACAAGACAAAACTGTGGGTCAATTTCATTATAAGCATAGAAGCAACACATATAAAATATTAACAAATTAACAAACATCATCTATTTCTACAAAATATATCAAATTCAATTTCCAAAGCATGCAGATGAGTGTTTTATAATTGACACACTAAAATTGTTTTCAGTAACAAAGTTGCATAATGATGAAAACTTTGCCAAACATCTGTTTTAAAAACTCTGTCTTGATAGCAGGAATTATTTTCCAAAACAATAATTTTCTCACTTCTTATTAAAAATGCCTCTTTCACACTGGGACATATTAAGGGTGTGTGTGTGTTTAAATATTGCTAAGCAGGCATTTTTCATTACAGAAAAGTTCCTTTTTTTTTTTAATAAAAGAAAAACATGTAACTCATCTTCAAATTCTGCAACTTTTTCAAAGACTTTTCCATGAGACAACCAGCAAATTTCTGTATTATACACATGGTTTTCATGCGACCTATTCATTTTAGTATAGATAATTGTAAATATTTTTCTGTTCAGTGTAACACAACCCTAATATTCACTGTGATATAATTCTAAGTGCTTTGACCTATAGGCTGAAAGGCAGAACCAGTTTCAGTCTGCATATTAAATATGAGTAAACTGAGTTGCTTTGTTAATTTTTCTATGAGGCATAAAAACAAAGGTCCATCTTGGGTGCTCTTGGGATGTAGGCTTTCCACCTTAGCTGCTGCTCTGATGACAGTGGATCAACAGGCCAGAGCGCCCAGCTGGGAAGGGAAGTTTTAGGATGAGGCCTCAGAGACACAGCCAGGCATTGGGCATTTGTTTGAGGATTCCTGGTCTCATCCAGAAAGCGCAGCACTGCCCCCAGTTGCCCCAGGGAGGTTGCCAGGCAACCCTGTTCAACACTCTGGTCCAGTGACACATTTTTATGGTATATTTCAAAATGTTAAATTCAGACAAGCTTTTCTTAAAATGCTTCTAGTACAAAAATTTATTCTGTTAATCTCAACTGATTTGCATACCAATGGTCCATTCCTTAGGAAAGATACAATACAGCCAGGATGTAGGGCCATTTTGAATAGCAAGGCTGAAATAGTGCATAAACAATTGCCCTTTCCAAGTCTCTAAATCCAGTGCAGGACTCCCAGGAGCTCCAGGGTTTTTATAAACCCCATAGAAACTTCAACCACCAGGACATCAAACCCCTCAGAAGACTTTTAAAAAGAAACATCTTTTTCCATTTTAACAGTGGGGCTGGACTCTCTAAAAGCATGTTATACATTAGAACGTCAATTACTTTTATTTGCATTCATTAGTACTGCTATTGCAAACAATTTGTCTGAGTGGAAGGAAAGAAGAGACTGAAGTCCTTCAATAACCCCTCTCATTAATTCCTTGTGCAAACAAACTCTAGTTTGGTATAAAGCAAGATAACCTAATGGACGTTTTGTAGAGGATGTGCAGCCACTTTGTTTACCAGTTAAGTTTTATCAAATAAGATGGACCAGGGAAAACCAAGCAAAGCTTGCAGCTCTATAAATCTCTAGCTAAATTTGAACATTCCTGAAACACCCCATCTCCAGACTTCAGCTCTGAACAGATTTATAAGAGTCAAAGGTCATAGCTTTTGCAAACAGAGGAAACAGCACATAGAGTTTTTGTTTATTTTCTGTCTCTTAAAAAAATCAAATATGGCCATCGAGGACGTAAAACACCAATAATCAACTACTGGTGCAGAAGTCAGGTCTGTGGGTGTTTTTGTCTGCTTGGTTACCATGTGAAACCAAGGTGGATGCAGAATGACCTTTAGGTTTTCTCTAAATGTTTTAACAAATGTTCTAATACATTTGTTTTAAATAATAGAGAAATTCCACAAACATCTGCGAAGAAAGGGGCATCAGTTTGGTTGCCATAAACTTAAGAACATGCACAAAATGGACTGCGATTCCTCGAGCAGAAAGATATTTTCTATTTCAGGTTGGAGGACCTTAGTTTTAATTCTAGAATTTCTACTTATTAGATCTTGGAACTTTGGCTAAATCTTGCAAATTTGTGAAGACTTTTATTCTTCCTGTAAAATAATTGATAGTTTGTCTGCTTCATAGTATTTCTGAGAAGATTGGGTTAGGTCCTAATGAAGAAACTTTTTATTTAGTCCATTTTTGTTTCTTAAAGACATAGAAATTTCATACTACCTTGTGGGTCCTTGCCCCAGGGTCCCTTCCCCGCTCTGGGTGCAGAAGGGAGGAAAACCTAGGAGAGTGGCTTTGAGATGAGCCCCTGTTGTTCTATTTGAAATACAGTTATCTGAACTAACTTCTGAATTTTTAAAAATTCCATTTTAGAAGACCCTACAGCAGCAGGGGAATAGCTTCTGTGGTCTTTTTGGTGGATGCATTTATAATGGATGTATTATCTCCTGCCCACAATCTTCTCTATGACATTTTAAGACATTAATGCTCTTGATTTCTGTAGCTTGGATAGTAAAAGGCGAAGTGTTCATGTAACAAGGTTCAATGCTTAATGAATCTAAGGAAGGTGATGATATCAGTGATCCATTTATCCTCTTAAGGTATTCCAAGGATGATGTCAATTTTGGAAAAGTTCTGAGTTTCTTAAAATTAACAAGTTGACAAAACAAAGGACCGGCAAAGGTGTTTATACAAGGACACTGTTGGTGGGACACCTTGACCCCAGGGAAGTCTTCCTGAAATGAGCAAAGATTGGTTTCCCCAAGGCCAGAATGAACTTTTGCCCTCAGAGGATGTGCCACAAAACAAAGGGACTCCCGGTGCAGACCAAGAGACCAGCTGTCCTCACAGTGTGTGGCAATTTTTATTTTATGTGCTAAATAATAGAAAAGCTTAATAAGAAAATGATCCTTGTTTTAACTAGTTTTGTATTTCCCTTTTCTCCTGCAATGGAGATTAAACCCAGGGGCACTCCAACACTAGTTTGTATTGTGAGCCAGTATTTTGCTAAATGGCCTAAGCTGGGTTTGAACGTGTGATTCTCCTGCTTCAACCTCCCCAGTCCCTGGGATTACAGGTGGGCACCACTGTGCCCAACTTCTAAAATTATGTGGAGGCAGCAAGACACTAATCTTCTTTAGAAATTTCTTTGGCTACCCAGGTAATCATAATGATGGTAGAATGCGTGTGGGATTTTTTCCCCCATAATGCAGTAATTCTTGTTATGGGGCATGCGGTCAGTGGTCTGCATGCCAAACAGATGTCCACTCAGGTGATATATATACCCTGGTCTTTCTAATTCCTGGATCCACTTTATTTCAGCACAAATTCCTCCTCATCCTTCAGATTCTGTGCCTGACAAGCGTTGGACACCTTCGTCACTGCACTTATCTCTCAATATGTAATTATTAATGCACATGCTTTTTTTCTTCAAGTATGAGCTCCTCAGGGGTAGAGACCACCTATTATTTGTCTTCATTTGATTTTGACTGATTTCTTTATACTTTCAAATATACTTACACAGTTATTCACAATTGATTTAAAAAATGACTTCTTTCTTTTCATCTAGGAATAATTTTCAAAAGGAAGCTTCCTTCTCTTTCTTCTTCAAATGTGTAGTAGCTGATAGCTCTTTACGTCAAGTGGCATTTTTAAAAATCAGTGACAGTTTTGAGAAGATCTTTAATATTAATATTTCATGATGTGAGCACATGAATCCCTAATTGTCCAAACCAAGAATTCAGGAATGTTTCCTGCTTTAGGAAGATTCAGAGGAACATGTGCCAGGGTCTCGGGAGCTGAACCTCAGTGTGATGTCACTTCAGGTGTCTCTCTCCGTGGCTGGAGGACACAGCTGAGCACCGAGACCTGGGAGTGATGAGGGTGCCAGTCATTGGTTTGTGTAGGTGGTTTTATTTTCTTCGTGCAGTAGATACAGTTTTAACCCATATTTGTGGGTGAGGAAAGTTTGAGGGATTAATAACAAGCCCCAGGTCATCAAGGTGTCAAGCAGCTGACCTGGGCTCACTGCATCCTGTCTCCTCGCACAAGGCCTTGGGGCTTGGCCTCTCAGCCACACCCTGTTCCTCTCTTTCCCACGCCTCTGCACCCACTTTCCTGATTTCTTGACTGCAGAGCGCAATGGGGGTCTTGGCAGACCTGGTCACCTGGAAGGCTCACCACCCTGTACCACGCAGTGGCTTCACTCAGAGACCACCCTGGTGGCCTCCTCTCAACACTGGGCCAGCATAAATAGGTGGCCACGCCTGGGGAGGGTTTCTCTGTAAGCGACCTTGTTCATGGCTCTGGGCCACTGGCCATTGTGCTCATCAGTTCAATATTTGGAGATTTCTCTCCTCCCTGTGTTTTATGAGGTGTTAAAGATTCCTTAAAGACAGAGCAGGAATGCACCTTTTGGATAGCGTCATTTCATTGTTAGATATTAGCTGTGTTAATTAGCATTTTCTTTTAAAGAGTAAGTTCCCATGTAGTTCTCTGCTAATTGTCAGAGGACGAGATGAATTCAGTGCTGAGACCTCGACATCCACAATCTACAGGACAGGAATTAGATTTCTGATAGATAATGAAAGCTCTGTGGTCTAGCTGTCCTACACCAGATTGGACAAAGTTCTCTCCTTCCCAGTTCCACCGCTGGTATAAATATAAATCAGTGTTTTTAGGTGCCCACCAAAGTACCTGTGTTACAAAGAATCCAATATTCATGCACATAAGGAACTGATTATTAAGAAAAAATTCAAATAAGTTCTAGATGACAGTTTGAAGGCACAATTTTGCTTTTGTAAATGGCACACGCAAAGATAACAGAAATAAAACAGTTGAAATCTGCAATGATCAGTGGCGTCTGAAAGAGGAAAACTGGAAACATTTTTACTTTGGGGCACCTCTGAAATGCCAAAGGGTCTAGCAGATTTACCAAAGTCAAACCTGAAACTTAGTTCTCAGTGAATAGACAGCATGAGCAGAGTCTGAGGTGACTGACAGGAATAAACCCTGAGCCAGCACACTGTTTTCCAAAGAGGCTGCTGGCGTGACATGGTGCTGTGGAAAACCAGGTTGAGGGGTAAGAAAATGGAAGTTAATTCTACCCACCCAGGCTTAAGAAAATATGCTGATCACATTTATCAAACAGAAATAACTCTAAGTGTGTATATAAAAATGCCCACGATGGATTTTTACAAAAAGTAGAAGAAAACAAAAAATGGAACTTTCAATAGCGCCCTGTAAAAATATAGGTGCATAGAGGTAAAACCAGCTTTATTCTTTTTCTCAAGGATTCAATTTGGGGATTTGTCTACCATCTTGCATAACTTGATTTTTGTTTTACATAAAAGAAGGTGGATCAACTTTTCTGTGTTGCAACATTTTTGTTAACATTTTCAATATGCACTTTTGTTTTAGCTAATTTATAGCTACATTTTTACTACCTAATTGCAGTATTTTATTCCTAGTATAATGTGCTTCTATATTTAAGGGGGATTTAGAGCACAAATGTTTTTTAAGCCCATAAAATGATGGCATAATTTGACTTTGACCTTGGATCTTGGTGGTTGCTAGAATACCGAGGAGAGAGCTATTTTTTGGCCACTTGGGAGACTACCAAGGCATTAATTTTAAAACTAGACTGGAGTAATTACCATTTATGTTAGAGGTTAACATTTGTGTTATTTCCTCTTACTGCTGGGTCTTACAGAATGTTATGCCCCGCTGCTTTAATTAAATTCAGGTAATAGAGGAAATAACTGTGTTATTAACCTCTAACACTGATGAAAAATTAGGCTTAAGTATAACATGATTTAAAATCAGAGCAGTTGTGCCAGTCCTCTGGCTGGTGCCCTGACCAAACACAGTAAAGCTTTGTACACTCACGTGTCCATATTTATTATGATGATAAAGTGGAAACAAAGTGTCTCATGAAATAAATCTCTGGGGAAATCAGGGTTAGATTTTAATACGTACTGTATTCTTACTAATAAATGTTATAGGTTTGCATAGCATTATAAAAATAAATATTGATCAAGAAGGTACTGATTTTCTGTGATTGAAAGAAGAATTAGTTTTGATAACCTGGTTACTTTTGCAGAAAAACACTTAGAGATTTAATATATAATAATTGACTTCATCTCCAATGGAAGACTTCCAAACACAACTACGTTTAATCTGGAGATTACTTTAGAAAAATTATCTTTTCTATACTTCTTTGCATCTAAAATAATAATATTCTAAAGCCATTTTTTTATATGAAAGGCCAAACTTGTCTCCCTAGTTATATAAACAATACACATGGTTTGGTTGGTAAATTTATTCAAATTAAAACCAGAAAAATCTCACATAATTTTAGATAAATGTGGAAATATAAACCCAAATGAATAAAGTTAGGATAAAAATTTGCTACAGGATAATATTCTTTGCTGAAGAATTTGATGTCATAGGCTACCAGTTAAATATATTAAAGAACCCTAGATGTACTGTATATGTTTAATCCATAGATATTGTATTTAAATTTAGTATTAGAGGAATGCATCTATTAAAGAATGCGTAAGTGCATTAAAGCAATTCTAATTGCTTTAATTGATTGTTCCTTTGATTTTTCACTAATTTTTTCTGTCTGACTTTTATTAGTAAATTGAAAATTTATTTGAATATAATTGTTCTCTTGTGTAGTAAAATATACTTCTTCATTGTAAGCCTGTTGTTTTCTAAACTAAATATATTTACCATAAATTTGAAAATGATGAAGTATTAAGAGACATCTGCTAAATCTGCTATTCTTGTTTTGAATATAAAATTAACATAATGGATTGGAAAAGATATCCTTAATGAGAGAGAACATTGTGTTTTATGTAATTATTCAAAAGATCATGTGTTTGGGAACATTAACATTTTTAAGGGCTTTTGTGTGCATTAAATGAAATCACATATATGAAAATGTTCTGCAACTATGTCAATAGAAATACTACTAATAATATTAAAACATGATAACATTGTTCTCATGACTTGTAGTGGACAAAGTTCATCTAAATCTCGGAACGATCATAGTATTTTTACAGTATACATAGTCTGTATAATAAAGAAAAGTAAGCATTGTGCTTTATCTTTAGGGAAACACAAGGTCCAGCTGCAGGGGCAGTCCCTCTTAGAGACAGAACACCCGTTCACTTTTTAAAGTAACCACCACTTCCATGGTTAATTGAGTATTTGTTAGCCAGTGAATTGCCCCTCAGCCTCACTGACTGGAGCTTAGTCATATCAAATGAGCTGCCGAGAAGGAGTGCGTGCTCCAACCACAGGCGGAGGAGGCTGGGATCCGCACCCTGGACGCCCCTGGCCTGATTCCCAACACACTGTACACGGAGCTTGTGGCTGTTTAAACATTCCTGCGGGACATCCAAAGGCTGCGGGAAAAGGAAAAATTATTTGGAACAATTTGCTTTCGTTCAAGGGCAACGTGGAGCACTTTGCAGCTGTTTATTGCTATTCTCTTGCAGTCTGAACTGTCGTTCATGTCAAAGTCCTTTCCTGCTCCTGGACAATCAGAAAGTGCTATGCTGCGGCCTGTGTTTGCCCACGTCCCTCCAGGACTCCTGCCTTTGGTCACTTGCAGTCTGCTTAAAACGGGAGGCTGCAGAGCTCAGCCTGAGTCCTCTGGCAGGAGAGGCCTTCTCCTTTTCTTTGGACTCTGGCATGGGGACACATGAGCACAGCACTGAGGAGCCCTGCCCACCACCCAGGGCGCGCTGAGAAGTGAAAAAGTTTAAAGGTGAAGAAAGTTAGTAAAGAGCTCAACTTCCTGAAACCAGACTCCTCTTTCAGTCAGTTTTCTGTAGAAGAGAGTACATTATTCTCTGAGTAACACTGGGCGTGTTGACACTTAAGAGACACTATTTGTCACAAAAATTTCAAGGATCCTAAGGATGGCTTCTAAATCGAGGGCATATCTTTGAAGCAGAAAAAAAAATAGTAATGGTGTTTCTTGTTAATAAACCTAAAAGAACCATGATAAAATTACAGTTGCAACCGAGATGACAGATTAAAGGATAAAGCCAGAATTAAAGTGACTCACATTTGGGGATTATTCATTTTACTTCTGTTTTGGTGTTTTATTAAATTTCTCTTGAAAACCAAAGCATAAAGACAACTCTCATCCACCATTTCTTTTTAGTTTTTCTAAGAATTTCGATGAACAGGATTACATAAATCTTAGGATGGAGGGACACAGTGACCTTAATTACTGTTTATTTAAGCAAGGAAGGTGCCAGGAGCCAGGAAATTAGAGCCTAATTGGAAATGAAATGTGAGCTAGATGGTGAAGGGACAGCAGCATGGTACACAGCATTTGTTTTGAGAGGAATGTTCTAGAATGTCTGTCGGAGTTTAATGAATTTCTCTCCAGAAGGCAGGATCAGTGTGTTGTGGACTGACCCCAAACAAGCGTGCAAAGCCACCTTTTATAACAGAAAGCCGAACACGATGGTGCCATCGCAGAGGGTCAAACCTTTTGTTGGGACGCCTCCTCACTCTTGGCAGTCTGGGGGTAGGTGTCTGTGTTGGAAGGACAACCAAGAATCGAAGAAAGAACAGTGGATGCTGTGCCTTGAATAATATTAATGTTTTTCATTAATTATAGTGTACTATAATCAACATACTATAATTTAACTACAATTAGCTCAAGTTTTCAAAATTCCTGTTGCCTTTCAAAATTTGATCCTCTACAGTTTCTAAAACAAGCAGCTTTACAAACTGTTCTTGTATTCACGTTCAGATACCACCAGGTGTACTAGGTCTCGTTGCAGCGGAGCCAATATTGTGGCTTAATCAGAGCACGTGTTGTATTACGGTGTCACCAGTGATGAATGTCCACAGCTCCAGCGTGGCCACAGTCCTCTTTGCTCCGGGCTCCATTGTCCTGCAGGTCCAAAAGGCAAGTTGTGAGCTCGGTGCTGAGTTTCCTGAAACCATTTGCTTTCGTTCAAGGGCAACGTGGAGCACTTTACAGCTGGCTTATTGCTATTCTCTTGCAGTCTAGACCTGCAATGTAGACACGCATCAGTGCCCTACAGTGGGCGACTTACGCCTCGGCCCATGTTGGTAATGGAGTTGTGTACACCAGGGAAAGACGGAATGTGTACTCGTGTCATGCCAAGTTAGTAAGCTCCATAGTGGGAGTGGGGTGAAGTTCGGTTCTCTCCTAGGCTCAGTGATGGTAAGTGCCTTTGCCCCTAAGCCCCAGCAAGTCAATCAGATCTCCTATTGAAAGCACTCCATTGCTCATGATTTAGGAATTTATTAATTTGAAAGTTATTACTGTTCAGACAATAACATTGGGGTGATACAGTCAACTTTTTTTTTTATTACGTGGAATCATTCTAAATTTACTGGCTTTATGGTTCCTATAATGAAAATTATTTAAAATGAGCATGAAGGACATTTTTAAATCAAACAAAATGAACCTATCTGTGTTGCTCAACTATATTTTTCATTTCTATGTCTCGCAAATAGGCTTTATATAAATCTGAATCTGATTTGGGCTTTTGGGGACAAGCACAATAGCATTAAATTGGGCTTGTGACATGCAGCAGAGGCGGCCTCTAAGTGATGGTTTTGGGCGCCCAAGGAGCCCCTCTTCGTAGCCAGCAGGCGGTGGGGAGAGTGGAGCAGGCGGGAGCCCGCGGAGTGACTGAAGCAGACAGTAACCCCTACAGACCTGCCCCTCCTGTGCCGGTCCCTTTCCGTCCTCGTCCGCAGGTCTCCTTTCTTCTCCACCTGTTCTTTGCTAGAGCGTTAAGTCGGAAGCTCTGTTTGAGATTAAGCACTTCACAGAAGTGTCAGAGAGTAACACTGCGAGTTGACCAAAGAACTGCCATCTCAAGACTGTCGGTAGTTTTTAAAGACAAGCAGAAAAAATGGGAGAAGCAAAGAAAACACCTAGAGCCTCGACCCAGGTGAACCCTCCTGCCCCTCCCACAGAGCTCCGCCCCCATGCCCCTCCCACAGAGCTCCGCCCCCATGCCCCTCCCACAGAGCTCCGCCCCCATGCCCCTCCCACAGAGCTCCGCCCCCATGCCCCTCCCACAGAGCTCCGCCCCCATGCCCCTCCCACAGAGCTCCGCCCCATGCCCCTCCCACAGAGCTCCGCCCCCATGCCCCTCCCACAGAGCTCCGCCCCCGTAGGCCCCGTGCTCTGCCCACAGAGCTCCATCCCCTCCCTCCGTGGACCCCTGTGCTCCGCCCACAGAGCTCCAAACACGTGCACCCCTATGCTGCACTGCAGAGCTCGAAGGCGCGTGAGAATTCAGCCACAGGAGAGAGGTCTGTCATCTGGCAGCGACCACGTCACTCCACGCCTGGCCGGCCACGGGTGTCACCACGCAGTCACTGTCAGCTCTTCCTTCTCTGGACAGAGAGCAGGGAGCTGACCGCACTCTTGAAAGAAAGCAGAGGAAAGGGCTAGAGTACTAAGAATGTTCGCTGTGTGCTCAGCACACTGACCTTGACCTTCAGGCAATAATCATCCTGCCTACAGATACTGGATCCAGATGCGACCCATGTAGAATTTCACTTAATGGAATCACTTCTACCTTTTCTAATGGATCATCTAGGAAAAGTTAGTCCAAAGGAGCCCCTTATGTTGATGTGTCAGTATGGGTGCTGTCTTAGGAGATACCTTCCGGAGGAAGAGAGAAAGGTATTAATTATCTCCATTACAGTCATCCATACATGAAAATGTCTTGTATTCAGGGATTAAGCCTTCTGCAGAAAAAGACACAAGGGATCCCTAAAAGTGGTGGTCATGCTGGACTCCACAGTTTTAGAAGAATGATCTGCAAGGCTTTCCTTTGCTTTGACCGTCATATCTTTTAGGCTTTCTCTTCTTTTTAGGTGCCTTCTGGTTTGGGGTGGGTATTGGGGTCTCACGCATGTTGGGTAAGTGTTCTGCCACTGAGCTAGATCTCTAGCCCTTTTGGTTAAATTTTACTTTGAGACAGGGTTTTGTTAAGTTGCCCAGGCTGGCCTCTAACTTGCAATCATCCAGCCTCAGCCTCCAGAGTAGCTGGGATTACAGGCATCAGTTGATATTAATGACATTTGAATTTTCAGATTTTGGGGGGTGGGGTGGAGAGCTGTGGAGAAGCTCCAGTACTTATAAGAAGCTTTTCAGCCAGGTGGAGTGCTGCACACCTTTAAACCCAGCTACTCAGGAGCCTGAGACAGGAGGATCCAAAGTTCAAAGCCAGCCTCAGCAACTTAGTGAGGACCTAGGCAATATAGTAAGACCTGGTCTCAAATTAAAAATTAGAAAGGGCTAGAGATGGGGTTCAGAGGTTAAGCACCCCTGGGTTCAATCCTCAGTATGGAGGGGAAAAAAAAAGAAGAAGCTTTGCAAAGTGCTTATGGGATTGACTTACAGGAAGGTGAACTATGGTTAGAAAGTGAAGAACTTTCTGGCTGGGAAGGGTGGGTCTCTCAGCTCTTTGGAGAGCTGTCTGGCCACTTTTAAAGACCTGCTCCCAGAGACCTGATGCTGGGAGGTATCCCCTTGCTAGGGATGGACTTCCAGACAGAGCCCTGCAAGCCTCTGAGGGAGGCGGAGCGCCTGGAGGACCAGGGTGAGTGCACCCAGGAGCTCTAGGCCTGCAGGAGGTCCTTCCCAGAGGAGCCCCTTGTGGGACCTCCAGGAGTCAGATCCCCGAGAAGAGGCACGCGGCATTCCAAGAAGACTGCACCTGAATCTCAACCTCAGGGCGAGTCCTAGTAGGCAGAACCTTCCCAGTGATGGTAAAGGCTCGGGAAGCTGCCGAGTCAAGAGCAGCTTCTTTGAAACAGTGTGTGGGGAGGGCCGGAAGGGAAAGCTTGGTCGTGGTCAATCTGCAGATGGCCAGGCCTGTCACAGCCCCCTCTCCCCAGTCGGAGGGGCTTTGGGTGCCATGGCTACTCTTCCTTTTTCTTAGATTAAGCAAGTTTTTGACACACCCACATGGACATTTACAGATGGGGCACTTCCTCCCTTGTCCCTCCACTTGAGGCTTGGCTGTGAGGTTTACTGACAGGGACACACTACAGCCAAGCACCAGTTCTGCCTGTGGCCCTGCCCCTTGGGTGGCCTACAGCAGATGGGCCTTGCTCCTTCAGCCGCACCCTGGGCGGGGAGACCAACAGGTGCCCACGCCCGCTGCAGAGCCATGGCCCCTTGTCCACATGAGGTGGGTGAGAAGAACTGCTCTCTGTCCTCAGCGCTGAGATTGGCTTGTTTGTTACCATGACAGAAACTCTCCAGGGTTTTGATGCTGCCCTCCAACACCTGTCCTAAAGCCTGCTTCCTCCCTTGTGCAGTGTCAGAGTTGGGAGCTGCTGCCCAGAGAGGATCTGCTAGGCGAAGGACAGGAGAGCAAGCCCAGTCTCGGAGAGAAGTCCACCCACTGTCCCAAGTGCAGGTCGGAAGGCCGGGTGGCAGCCAGGCTCTCTACCTGCTGTGGTCGTTTTCTGCACCTGGGCTGGCTGGTCTCCACCACTCTGCAAACTTCCTAAGGCCCCCTAGGGCTGCACCCATCGCCGCGGTCCACCACTCAGCTTCCAGTGGCCGTCTCCCTGGGAACTTCATCCCGTCAAATCCCCCACTGGCATTTCCAAGGCCTCCCTCAGGCCCTGGGAAACGCAGAAACCCTGACATGTTCCACACAGTGCTGCACTGTGTCCCGGGCCTCGAGTCCCCCTCCGTGCCCCTCAGCTCTCCTTACGGCTCTCCCGTCCAGCCGCACCGACCCCCGGTCCCGGCGGGTGGGCTCCTGCTTGCGTCTCACAGGCTGCGCACTGATATTCCTCTCGGTCCAGACGTCACCTCCTGGCCCTACGTCTCACTGGGCGCTGTCCCCTTCCACCTCGCACTCTGGACGGCTCCTGCTCCTCTGGCTCTCTGCTCCGTAGCCAGGGCCACAAGACCTCCGTGACCTCCCTGGTGGTGCAGTCCCCGTTCCCTGGAAGGACACTGACCTCCGCCTACCTGTGGTCAGTGTGGTTCTCGGGGAAAGGCTCAGGTCTGCATCACTGTATCTCTGCCCACTTGTTCTTCGCTCACCCTGGCACCCAGTGCTCCGCCGGGCACGTCCTACGTGTCCAGCAAACACCCTGAGGCCTGGGACTACTCTGACACCACACCCCGCAGTTATCCCCGCAGCGGGTGGTGGGCCGGGCTGAGGCAGGGGCCGAGGAGCACCAGGTTCTGATGAGGGGAGGGGTCTGTGTGTGGTGTGGACTCGGAGAGAGTGACCAGAAGAAAACTGGATGTGAAGGAGGCAAGAGGTCACCTGGGGCCAGCCGTGACCTCAGCAGTGATGTTCAGAGGACAGGACGTGTGCCCACTGCAGGGAGCCTCACCCTTCCGATGGCTCCAGGCTCCTTCCAGGTTTCCTGGAGGTTTTAGGGCAGGCTCTTGGGCAGCGCTCTGAGCCGTCTGTCCACTCATCTCACTCCAGGCCTCCACCCCACGCCCGTGTGCTCTCCCTGTTTTTTCCTTTTTCTTTTATGAAGAGTGATTTTCAGGCCGAGCAGAACAGAGTACCGAGTTCACTGCATGAATCTGTGCATGGCCCCGGGTTAGCCTCGTGGGAGGCCTGCTCCTGGCCCTGCGTCCACTCCCGGCCTCAGCGTCTGTCCCCTGGAGCACCCTAGTAGCACACAGATGTCAAGGATTTTCCCCTCTGTCACTGTCCTGCTTGATGATCTTATTTCATAGACAGCAATGTAAGATTTCTGTGAAAAAACAAAAACACTCAGATCTGAAACTCTGGCAAAGTTCTGAGGTGGACAGGTGTGGGAGGGAGGCGTCGCTGGAGGCCTTGGGAGTCACAGGTCCCTCTATGAAGACAAAAGAGGTGGGGAGAGGAGGAAGCAGCAGGGCTTCCCTGGGAGAGATGACGGGGCTAGACACGAGGCCCCAGCGTGAAGGACACAGGGGCACCGGGAGGGAGGTGGGTGCGCAGCACCTGGCCACCAACCCTCACACCCATGGGACTGTCCTGCTCCCGGGAAGCAGGGACGGGCGCAGTGCTGGGTGCTGATTCAGAGTGCGCTCAGTCCCCTGCCTCAGAGCTCCCAGCTGCCTCTCCCCCCTGTGGGACACCCACGTCCTCCCTGGTGTGGGGCCAGGGTCCCTAAATCCTCAGGTAGCTAAAGGAACACTGTGAAACGTTCTATTAGAAATGACAAACACACCTTCTTTCCTCTCATGGAGGGCTCTAGCTAGCTGACCAGAGTTTGGACACAGTCCTGCCCCTGCCATTGTGGGAAGTGACACAGGTTTAGTCACATGAAGCAGCCAGGTGGCACCGTGTTGGCTACACTTGGCAGTTAATTCCCCCCACAAATCCCTCTGTTCCTTCCAACTCTGAACCCACCCACATCCGTCACCAGGCTGGCCATGCCCTCCTGCCCTTCCTGTGTCCAGCTGCTGGCGTTGGTGTCTGGGATGCCCCGAGTGTGGAAGGCTGAGCTCTGTCTGTGGTGTTCCTGGGGAGGTGGCCAGGCCAGGGAGGTGGCAGGTGATGTGTTCCCTGGCCACAGGCCCCAAATCAAGGGCACCAATGGTCCACGGACTGAAGCTTCTGGCCTCGTGAGTCAGAAGGGGGTGCGTCTCTTTAGGCTGGCCATAGCAGATGTGGTCGTGGGAAGCTGGTACCCACCAGGCTTGTGTCGGGCTCCACTGGCAGAGGGGTGCCACTGACCCACCACAGCTGCAGAGTCTGGATCCTCTGTATTAGATTCACTGTGTCACCACGGTGGGTTGGTTTGTTTGTTTTGTTTATTTGCTAGTTTGTTTTTTTACTTGTTCTTTTTAGGTATACAGGGCAGTGGGGTGCATTTTGAAATATTATACATGAAGCATAACCTCCCATTCTTGGGGGTGCACGTGACGTGGAGTTCCACTGGTCGTGAATTCATATGTGAACATAGGAAAGTGATGCTGATTCATTCTGTCTCTTAATCGCACCCCCCACTTCCCTTCATTCCCCTTTGTCTAGTCTAGTGAACTTCTATCCTTCCCTCCCACCTCCTTTATTGCATGGATATTAGAGAAAACATTTGGCTTTTTTTTTTTTTTTTGGAGGGGGGTGGCTTATTTCACTTAGCATGATGTTCTCCAATTCCATCCATTTACCAGTAAATGCCATAATTTCATTCTTCTTTATGACTGAGTAATATTCCATTGTGTATATACACACCACAGCTGTTTGGCTAATCTTTTCATAAATCCTTTCCTCTTTCTTTTTTCCTTCTCCCTCCTGTCTTTCTTGGCAGCCCATCTTCTGACATTCTTTTCTCTCCCAGAAAAGAATGAACTACTTTAGAATGTTTCTTATAGAACTCTTAGAACATTTTTCTGATTTTTTTTCTTTTGTCTGAAATGAGCTTAATATGTGCTCATTGTATAAAGAAAAATCATGTCTGGTGCAGGCAGAAATTGGGTCCCCAGGGTAAACAGAAGCCCTGAGCCTGGCTTGCCTGGGACATGCATTTGCTGAGCAGGGGCACAGACAGGGTGACTGGCATAGGTGTGCTGGACTTGGGCTCGAGGGGGCTTCTATCCTGGACTGAAGCTTGCTGTCAGGTGAGGACATCACTGGACACCACCAGCCGCCACCACTCAGCCACCTCCCCAGCCTGGAGAAAGAAGGCCTGTGGGGGGCTCTGCCCCATGCTGCGGAAGCACAAGAAGGCAGAGGTGTGTTCAGGTGGACTTACCCTCTGCCCCGTCGCCCGCCATCTATTCTCCTGGGCTGTCCCCAACTCTGGCTGCAGCTGGCCGGCAGCACGTGATGAGCAGTTGGCTTGCAGACACCCCTGCTGCAGAGGCCGAGAACCCTTAACTCCTTTTTAGGGGTGCAAAGCAAGCCCCCCGGGCACACACCTCCCCTCGTGTTCTTTCCTTAGTGACTGGATGCACAAGCCTTGAGTAAATCCCTATGGGACAAGCACGTCTGTCAGGTGGCGCCAGCGCCTGCCTCGTCCTCTTCCTGCTGGGCTGCCAGGGAGCGTCTCAGGGTGCTGGAAAGCTGCCCGGGGACAGCACAGGTAGGGCCAGGCCCAAGCCTCCTGGCCCTTGTGTCCTCGGCTTAGCACCAGGGGCTGGAGGGGCGGACGCAGTTTATTGTCTTTGCTGCTCTGTAAACTCGGAACAGGAGGATGGTGGAGGTGAAAGAGGGGACCACAGCGCCCCTGGCCAGGGCGGGACTCCAGGCCAGGGTCCCCAGCGCTGGTCCAGCGGGAGACGCTGGCCTCAGGACAACGTGTGCTGGGCTCTGACCCCCCCCCCCCGGCATTTTTGGAACTGGATGAAAGTGCATCATCTAAACATGTAGGAATATTTCTGGCACGGAAGGCTGAAGACTAAGACTCCAAGTTAAAACAAATACTGGACAAGGAAAGGGAACAGCGAGGTCAAAGGCTTGGGCCCTGAGCTCGCTGGGGCACCCCACGCCGGCTTCGGCCTCGCAGGTTCCATGATTCGTGTGCCACCAGGCACCGAGCCTGCCTCTGCCTTCCGGCTTGTGTGGAAGGCAGAGGACGACAGGTCCATCGATTTATGTGGACAAATAAAATAAAGCAAGCAGAATCAAGAGGGTGGTGCGAAGAGCCAGACGCCAGCACTTTCTGTTATTTACCGTGGATTGTGTTGGGTGATAAGTGGTTTCTGACTCTACCTGCAAGGGCACGGGTGGCCAAGGGGATTACCCTACTGCTTCCTGTGACAACTGAAGTTTCTTCGATGAGATTCCATGAAAATACCATTTGAAAACCAACCTTGCTCAGTGTGAAGTTCTGATAGAGCAAAACTGCTGTACTGGACCTTCTTCTGTGACGATGAACTTTAAAAGTTACATAGAATCTCTTTTTAAGGGGCATCAGAACATACAAATTACTTAGTCATTCAAAAGGCCACCTTTACTTTTGTAAATGCCATAGCAGAAGATTTCAGCACCTTGGGAAGCGAGGAATTCTGTGACCATTTATTCTGAATCCAAAACTGAGATACACAGTAGCCCTCCCTTATCTGTGGTTTTTCTTTCTGAGATTTCAGTTATCCATAGTCATTCACTGTCAGAAAATCTTAAAAAGAAAATTCCAGAAATTTACAATTCACACATTTCAAAATGCACATGATTCTAAGAAGTATGATCCCACTTTGTGCGGTGCCTGCTCTGCCCCACTCGGGATGTGAATCATCCTGTGTCCAGCAGATCCACCAGGTATATCCTACCTACACTTTAATGACTTAGTAGAAATTGGTTTTCAGATTCCTTGTCCTGGTATCACAGTGTTGTGTTGGAGTCAGCCTTTATCATGGCTCCTCTGCAAAAAAATAGAGATGCTGGCAGTTTTATTATACATATTGTTATAATTGTTTTATTTTCATTATTGGTTATTGTTGCTCATATCTCAACTTACAAGTTAAACTTTATCATAGATATGTTTGTATTTATGCATAGGAAAAAGCACCATATGGGAAGACTCAGTACTGTTCTCCTACCTGATTTCGGGCATCCAGGCATCCACCTGGCCTTGGAGGCCTTCACTGTGGATAATGGGGGAGTACTGTTTGTCACAAAACATTAGGAAGTCCCACGGGAATCTCAGAACAGACTGTTGAAAATCGAGAATTTTCCATGAAATTAGAACAAGTGTTTGCCTCAGTAATAGCTAAATACTAAGTATTTTCGTAGCCTTTAGTCATATTTTATTTATGCCTGTTTTTCCTCTAACAAAGTAGAATGAAAATAAACCAGTAAAAATATCTGTACTTGACTTATCCAAGGAATCTCTCAGGAGCGGGAGAAGAATCTAGATGGAGGAAGAATGAGTGATCAACTGGCCATCCTAGTCTTCCACTCTCTTCCTGTGGCCAGGAAGTGAGCAATCCAACGTGGACTCCCGGGGCCGAGGTGAAGCAGGAGGGTGAGCGACCCGGTCATCGGGTCTCTCTTAAACCAGTGCACCTCTTCAAGCAAGACTGCTCCGTGATCATCTGTATTTGAAAGAAATGCAGTGGTGTTCGTATACACCAAGTCTTGTCTTCTCTGGGTTGTTGTGCAGTATTCTTTAATTCTTCTCCATCTGGATCTATTAAAAGTGATTGTGAGATGGTAGTGAGCACCCTGATGTTACTAGCAGGCCTGTGTTTCATAGAGGGCAGAGGGGAGAGATTACAAAAGCAGATTAAATCTTAAGCACAAATCATCACATCAAATCTCGTTTACGTTTTCTATTTTGTTTTGACGTACAATATTTACTGGATGGACCCAGGTTTTGTCCTTTCCTGGTTTTATTGTGCAGGATACCATTAAAGGGGACCACCACTGTTGACCAAATAAAAACGGCCCTCCAGGTGGGTGCCCTCCAGCGAGCAAGCGCGGTTAGGCCGCGCCCTGTGCAGGAGCCCTGGGCCCTGGGGTGGCTCTCTGCTGCGGGTGAGCCCGGTCACCTTGGCCTGTGGTAGTAGGGTGTGTGCACAAAGAAAGGGCTCAGGCTAAGGAAGCCACCACGGGGACTGCACAGTGGCCCTGGGAACTGTTCCTTTCTCAGGGCTGTGACTGAGCCGGGTCTAGAGGCAGGAGCGGGAAGCGAGTTGGAGGACCCCGCAGGGGACTCCTGCAGCCAGCTCCGCTGTCTGCGCCTTGGCACCAGGAGACTGCGCCCCGTTCTGGAGTCGCAGGGTGCCCCCGTGAGCAGCATGTGGGCGGCGGCCACTTCTGACTCTGGAAATCACCCTCCTCCTGTGCATGCTTCAGACTGGGGCGGGCCAGGACCGGGCACCTCCGTCTCCTCGTTACTCTTAATGAGAGCTCATCTGCCTTTCCGCTCTGTTTTCCTATTTTTTTTTTAACTTTTGGAGAGATCATTATAATAAATGTTATGATAAAAACGTAATAAATAAATGCGATGGTAAACAGTTACAGTAAAGGTGGTGGAACTCCCCGCAGAGCTCGGACCCTTCACATCCAGCCTGGATTTCTGGAAGGGCTGGTTGCGGGGAGGAGTCCTTGGGAACATTTTTTTTTGTTTTAACTTTGAGTCTGAAATTTAAAACATGAACTTTTTATGTCTGGTCATAGACAATATCAAAATATCTTTCAATGATTTGAAATAATTTCTTTACTGCAAACCATCTTATTCGAGAATGGTTCAAAAATTGAAACTGGAGATTAATGAGAGAACATATATACATATAGGTATATGTATAATATATAGCCTATATATTGTATGTATATAACATATATTATATATGTTATATGTGTATATTATATAATATATATGTATTATATGCATATTTAGCACATATATGCTAAACATTATATATATGTTTGTATAATGTATACATGTATGTATGCAGACTTATGTAAGAATTATTTCTGTGGTTATACATGTTACACATATGCAATATATATAATTCACACATAATATCCACACATATTTTCTCCTTGGTATATAAATGTAAAATACCAAAACAAAGTGAGACAGATTGCCTTTGTGCTTAAAAGTTATTATACTATCTAGATTTATCATAATTCAACAAATATTGATAGAATAACAATTATACATTAGGTGCTAGCAAGAAAGAAAATCACACGTACAGATTATTGCTCTTAAGGTACTCGTGGTCTACTTTAGGAGCCTGGAAAGAATACAGGGCATTTTATGGCCCTGCAAGGTAAACGGCAGGAAGAGCTGTAGTGACACCTTGTCCAAGCGTGTACCCCACAGGTGCACCAACTATCCCGGGGACTTAAGAAGGCAGAGGGAAGGGGCAAAGGAAAATTTCATCTAGAAGTTTGCATTTTGATATGAGACTCTTCTGGTGGATTATCTCCAGATTTATACAAGAACTTTATAAAATGCTACATTGTTTTCTAAATTATGTCTCTGACAAGCCATAGTGTTTTCTTGGAGAATTTCATAGGATTCAGCTCTGTTAGAAATAGGTTCTGAGATTTGAGAATCACTTAATGGATCATTCTCTTGATGGTCAACTTTGATTTAATGATCATAATGTTAATTAAGGCTTTCAAAGTTGCTGAGCTTTGAATTGCTTCATCTAGCCTCAGAGTTGGGTAGTTGTTTATGCTTTAGGAGGAAGGCAAAAAATTTTTTCTGGATGCTTGAAAATGATTGTTTTGGGCAGAATGTTTATTTAGCAAATGAGTTTTTACTTTGGTTGAGCTTAGCCTTGGAGGAAGCTCAGAAATGTCCATGTCAGTAGCTCATGTGTGGTCTACCCTGAAGTTCAGTTTCAGATGAGGGTGACACTCTTTCCACTTCCATCCTTATGAGCTGGTGGCATAGAAACATGCTACTTAACTGGTACCTTTCAGAGACCGTGTTGGACACAGCACCATCCAGCTGATAAATGTTCCCAACTTCCTACTTTCACTTGATAGCGATTAGTCCTGGCATTGACATCCCTTCTACATGTCAGAAACCAGAGTGGAGATCAGATGGCACTACTACCATGCTTTTGTTTCTTATTAAAGTATGAAAGTGATTGTTTGATTGAGATAAAGTTATAAAGTTCTTGTATAAATCTGGAGATAATCCACCAGATGAGAGTGACTTAAATGCTAAAAGTATTCTCAAGACTTCACATCCTCACATTGCATAATCATTTTTGTGGATGGGTATAGTTAAGGATACTGGATAGATACAAGTAATGAGTATATGAAAAACTGATTATTACACATTGAACAATACTGTAGACAGGTAACTGAAATCCAAATATTGAGTGCTGAATATCCTTAAGGGTTATGAAGCCATTAGAATATAATTTTGACTTGTCTACCTAAATTTCACCAATTTTTCAAAATTTTAAGACACTTTAATTTTATGAGTTCATGATTTTTATAATGATGTAATAGAATTAAAAATGTAGATCATTTACTAAAATGTCATAGATCATTTTAAGTCACCTCTAATTCAGGCTGTTTGGTCCAGATTCTTTGTTTCCTCTGATCTAAGATGGAAGGAAACTGCGGGAGATGACTACCCAACTCATGTAGGAAAACCCAAGCTGAAAATCAACAGCACAGCTCACAGGTGGGAGACTTGGCATTTTAAGTCTGGTAGAGGCTCAGAATCCCTCTTGGGGCCACAGGTGGCCCTCGGATGGTCGACCCCATGGTGACACTCCAGAACCCTGTGCCCAGGGCCTGGTGGCGGAGGCTGGTTCAGGCTGCAGCCTCTGAGTCTTTCTCAGGGTTGTCTTTCACCACCCATCGTTTGCTTCTGACAAAGTGCCATTTCTTATTTTCTCTCTGAAAGGACAGGTTGCTAGTTGACCAGGAAGGTGGCCGGCCTGGGTAAGGACTCTGCTATTGAATTCCTGCGGTGGGAGTGAAAACAGAAGTCCTGGCGGATGCCGTGCCAGGCCAGCGTCAACATCGTAACAGGCGCAGAAGACACCAACAGATGTGCTCACTGCAAGTCTGTGAGAAACGGGTGCCTCCGGGTCCACTCTGGCTTGGCCTCTGAGACCTCAGGAAGGCTCCCTCCCACGGGGACGCACTGATTTGTTGAGCTCAGCGCAGTGGGCATTTCAGAAACTAGCGGATCTACAGAGGTCAACACATCCCCACAAAGGTCAGCGTTGATCTGTGCTTGCAGGGCCCGCCTTCTCCGCATCAGTCACATTTGTCACATTCCTGCCCAGCCCCAGGGAAGGTGGGGGGGACTGAAGGGGTTTTCTGATAGGGAATGCAGAAATAAAACGTTAGCACAGACTTTCTTTTTCTTTCTTTTTCTTTATATATACTTTTATTTGTTGTAATTAGTTACACATGACTGTAGAATGCATTCAGGCACTTAGGTATATCATACACCTTTTTCTTTCTGTCTGTCTTTTCTCCCCCATAAATTGAACAGAAATGAGGGAGATATAAATAACAGAAAATTCCTAAAAATTCCCTGTTGAAACATCGAGTGTTTTTAAATTTTTTTTGATACCCATGTTTGAACCCAGGGGCACTTATCACTGGGCCACATTCCCAGCCCCCTTTTAATATATTTCATTTAGAGACAGGGTCTTGCTGAGTTGCTCAGGGCCTCGCTAAGTTGCTAAGGCTGGCTTTTGACTTGCAATCCTCCTGCCTCAGCCTCCTGAGCTGCTGGGATTACAGGGATGAGTCACCACAGCAGGCTAGTGAGTGGTTTTGATCAAAACCATAAAGATGTAATTTGGGCTCGAGAAGCTTAATTTCCCAGTTATCTTTTGTTATGATACAAGAGATCACTACGCTGTTTTGACTTTTTAGCTGTTTTGTTGTTGTTTCATAGAAAGGTTCCAGCATGAGGCTGAGCGGTGCTTTGGACTCTCTTGGTTTCTTTTCCTCGGATGCTCATGGAGGCTGGTGTCCTGAAGGTCCTCGTGGGTATTAATTATGATAGCCACTACTTACCCAACACTCACTCCATGCCAGGTGCTGTGTAGTGTTATAAACAGAGAACCTTTGCAAAAGAATGCCATCAGCTGGGCATGGCGGTACCGTCCCATCACCCTGCCACTCAGGAGCCCAGGCAGGAGGATAGAAGGCTCAAGGCCAGCCTTAGCAACTTCGTGAGACCTTGTCTCAAAAAACAAAACAAAGCAAAACCAAAAGGATCAGGGATATGGTTTAGTGGTCAAGTGCTCCTGGGTTCAATTGCAGCATCAAAAACAGGAAAAAAAAAATACTGTTATATAAGAGGTGAGTATGAGTCATCATCACACACTGTTACTTTGTAACACATGCAAACAATCCTTTATCCCAGCTGTTTTAAGTTTTACTCGATTATTGGTTATTTGCAGTAAGATTTGGCTTGGCTCATATTTTTCTTCTTGAGATTGGAAAACAGGAGTAGATGAGAATCTTGCGGAGGGCTGGGCCTCCTGAAGTGTACTCCTGTCTCTAGAATGCACTGTGTGGCACCGTGGCTATTGGCCCATGTGGCTGGCTGCTGGGCATCCCAAGCATGACGATTTGAGTTCAAAACCTAGGGGGTAGGAATTAATTAATATTTCATTTTAATTTTTTTTTCATTACATGCGGAAATGGTGATATTTTGGACATAATGGGTCAAATAAGTTGTATCGTTAATATTCATTTCATCGGCTTCTCTTCACTTTGTAAAATGTGATCACTGGAGAGTTCGGTCTTAATAACCACGGTTCCTGTTTTCGTTGAGCAATGAGCATTTCCTGTCCTGCAGGAGGGTTGGCCTGGCAGCCGATCTTCCTATTCCACACTGATTTTCTCACGGTGCTTGGTGTCTCTCACGGCAACCACAGGAAATCCAGCTTCACAGAGGTTACTCCACTTAAAAAGGCAGCATGACCTAACCTTAAACTGGAAACTACCTCTGTCTTGTAGTCGCAGGGCGCCTGCTGTATGTGGAGTCTCACTGTGGTGTACCCAGGGGTGCCCCTGAGCATTCACAGGGGTTCTCTTGTGTGTCTTGGCACACTGTTTGGGAACCACCAACACATTTTTTCATTCCCTGTGGATGGAACTTGTTACCTATTCCCCTTTATATTCATTCATCTGTTCATTCAACCAATCATTCTCGAGCCATTCCATTTAGTACCTAAAACATGCATGGCATCTGGTGGCCGGTGACAAGGTGGAGAGGACAGACAGAATCCCTGTCTCCTGCAGTTTGCTTTCTGGGAAGAATCAACAGATAACACCTCAGGTAAATGAGTAAGCCAGGTGATCGCAGGTCTGACGGGGGGCCGTGGAAGAAGAGGTGCCCCAGCCCTGCTGGGTGTGGTGGGGAGGGTGCCGAGGGTGGGTGGCTGGGGAAGCCTCCTCTAGAGTGACATGGAAAAGACCCCTAAGGGGAATAGCCAACCAGAGCCGGAGTTTTAAAAGAGAATTCTGGAGGAAGCAACAGCAAGATTAAGAGTAGAAACAACTGGAACAGCAGAAAGGAAACGCTGTACCTGCCTGCGTAAGGGGAGGTTGATGTGACATCTGAAGGCGTCATCAGAGCCAGATTATACATGGCCGTGTGCCCCCTGGTCAGCAGCTCTGGGCTGTATTTTCCAAAAGCCAGACGCAAGCTGACGGCACACTGCTGCGCACACAACAGGCACCAAGGAAGTGTTTGTTGGTGGGATTAATGTGGATGGCAAATGGCAGGTGCCTAAAATAGACTCGAGATCCAGCTTTTATTTCCATTTATTTATCTATTTTTGGTAGCTGTAGATGGTCAGCATGCCTTTTTTATTTGTTTATTTTTATGTGGTGCTAAGGATCAGACCCAGCACCTCACGTCAGCTAAGCAAGCCCCCTGCCAGTGAGCTACAGCCCCAGCCCGAGACCCAGCGTTAAAGTAAGGCTCTAAGAGCCGGGACATGAACGCCACACGGACAGTCAGGTGCAGAGTCCACCAGCCAGAGGCCCCAGCCTGCCTACTGCAGGGCGAGAACCACACATCCAGTTCTGCTTCAGGGCTACCTTCCTCATCCAGCCATGTTACCCGTTCTCAGTGTCTACCCAAGTTCCAGGCTTGGACTCCCTCCAAGTGGTAGGATGCTTTGGTTTTGAGTGTCTACTGAATTTCAATTGATTTTTTACATCCCTTCAAACTACCTGACTGTCAAGATGTTTCTGATTGATTTGAACTTTTATTTTTTTCAGAAATAGCTTGATTTTTTCCAGAAATAAATAGATGACTCATTGCTTATTTTATCACCTGTAATTGTTATGGTTTGGATATGAGGTGTCCCCCGAGCTCATGTGAGAGGCAGTGTGGGAACATTCAGTGGTGAAGGATGAGATGGTGACAGCTGCAACCAACCAGGGGTGAATCCACTCTATAGACTGATAATCTGGAAGGACCACAGAGCTGGAGGTGACCCCAGGCAGGCAGGGTGTGGCTGGGGGAGGGTGCACCCTGGGCTGTGCCACTCTCCTCCACCTGCCCTTCCTCCACCATGACGGCCTGCCTCACCCCGGCCAGACAATGGAGTAGACATGGCCTGAGCCTCTGACCCCATGAGCCCAAGTAAACTTTCCCTCCTCTAACTTTACTGTTGGGTATGTTGGTCACAGTGGCACGAAGGTGACTGACAGTAATTTATCATATTTTACCTATGTGAGTTGGTGAGGACCAGCCAGGACTGAAGTCCCACTGCTGGGGCAGTCACCGTGATGCAGGGATGGCTTCCGGGTTTCCTACCAGGCAGGCCACCCAGGGCTCATGGGGAGGAACACTGGCACACTAATAAGATTGACACGTTTATTATGTAAATTGTAAACATTCAGCGATAGCAAGGGGAAGGAGGCCCAGGAGACTGACACTGGGAACAAGTGGCATGAAGGGCACATCTTTGGCACGACATGTTTGGCACCTTTCCTGCTGACAAGCATCAGAACAAAGGTGTGGGAGCCAAAGTGGTGGCCCTGAAGGATGTTCACACTGGAACCCTCAGAGCCTATGGTATGTTTTCTTACATGGCAGATGCCATCTGTTAAAGCAGATGCCAATGTGGTGAGGACTTTGAGGTGGACCATCCAGGTGGACCCAATAAAATCAGATGAATCCTTAAAAACTGGAAAATAGCTGGGTGCAGTGGTGCGCACCTGTAATCCCATCAGCTTGGGAGGCTGAGGCAGGAGGATCACAAGTTCAAAGCCAGCCTCAGCAATGGTGAGGCACTAAGCAACTCAGTGAGACCCCATCTCTAAATAAAATACAAAATAGGGCTGGGGATGTAGCCTACTGGCCAAGTTCAATCCTTAGTACCTCCCCACAAAAAAAAAATAAAAAAATAAAAACTGGAAAATATTTTTCAGCTGCTATCAGACAGAGAAGAGGAGATAGACAGAGAGTGAGGAAGATGTGATTGTGATGATGATGATGATGATGGTTGTGGAGGTAGTGATGGTGATGGTGGTGGTGATAGTGGTGATGATGATAGTGATGGGATGTGATGGTGATGATGGTGGGAGTGGGGGTGGTGATAGGGGTGGGGGTGATGATGGTGATGATGGTGATTATGGTGGGGTTGGGTTGGTGATGGTGGTAGTGATGATGATGGTGGTGGTGATGGTGATGATGTTGGTGATGATGATGGTGGATGATGATGATAGTGATGATGATGATTGTGGAGTGGTAATGGTGATGGTGATGATTGGTGATGGTGGTGATGATGGTGATGGTGGTGATGGTGATGATGTTGGTGGTGTGGTGATAATGATGGAGGCGATGGTGATGATAGTGGGGTGGTGGTGGTGATGGTGATGATGGTGGTGATGATGTTGGTGGTAATAATAATGTCAATGTTGACTCATTGGTGATGATGATGAGGACGGTGGCAGTGGTGGTGGTGATGGTGGTGGTGATGTTGGTGGTGGTGGTGATAATGGTGGTAATGATGATGGGAATGGTGATGGTGATGGTGATGGTGATGATTGTGGTGATGGTGATGGTGATGGTGATGAAGACCTGAAGGTGAAGGAAGGAGCATCCTGCTGAGGCCTGCGGGCAGGCTCTGCTCTGGAAGATAGGACAGGAAGGAAACAGACTTTCCTCTTCCAACCTTCAGAAAGAGAGGCAGCCAGCCTTTCTTGATATTTGCCCAGTGAAATTCACATCTGATGTGTAACCTATCAAGCTCTGAGATGAAGAAGTTTGTGTTGCTTTAAGCCACTAAATTTGTGGCAATTTGTTACAGCAGAAAGAGTAAAGTAGTATGAGAAGTGAATTAAGGCTCGGGAGGTGAGCGGTCCGTTGGGCCAACACACACTTGCTCCCACAGAGATGCAGGGCAGGGACCCTGCCACAGCGGCCCACAGTGCAGCTCCCTGTGCAGCTGCAGCCTTGTCTGCATTTTGCAAGCAGAGAACATGTGGGCAACCCACGGGTGTCAGGGTCCAAGGTACCGTCCACGTGAGGTGACTGAGCTGTGCCTGACGCTATTAACCATCTACTTGATCTTCCCATCCCTTCTTATCTAAACATAAGACTTTCATCCGGCTCATTAAAACGAGCCTACATTAGTGCCATAAATCCTGTTTATCCAGTCCATGTTAGAACGCTTTGCTGACTCCTCTCTGAGTGTTTTATGTCTACTTCTTTACCCCCACTCATTTGTGAAGGCCTCCTCTCCAAGGTGACAGTACTAGAAGTGAGCCCTTTGGAAGGCGATCGGGTCATGGGGAGGCACTCTCATGAGCAGGATTAGCGCCCTTGTGCAAGGGGTCCTGGAAGCCAGGCACTGTGGCATACACCTGTGATCCCAGCAGCTAGGGAGGCTGGGGCAGGAGGATTGTGAGTTCAGAGCCAACCTCAGCAAGGACAAGGTGCTAAGCAACTCAGTGAGACCCTGTCTCTAAATAAAATACAAAATAGGGCAGGGGATGTGGCTCAGAGGCCAAGTGCCCCTGGGTTCAACCCCTGGTACCAAAAAAAAAAAAAAAAAAAGAGAGAGAGACCTTTTACTCCTTCCACCACTGAGAACACAGTGGGAAGCTGTAGTTGATGAACCAGGAAGTGGGCTCCAGCAGACCCTGGATCCGCCAGGGCCTCCACCTTGACCTCCAGCCTCCAGCACTGTGACTATGGTATTTGGGCATGGCAGCCCAAATGGGTTAAGATGATTATTCATGAATTTTACCCATTCCATTTCTCCCCTGATTTCTATAATGGACCCATACAGCAAGAAGAACAGACCCATGTATTAAGAATATCTCCAGGAGGATTATTTTTAAAAAAGAAAATAAAACAAAAATTAGCGCTATAGTTTGGATCTAGAATTTTTCCCAAAGGCCATGTTCTAAGGCCCTGCTGGGAGGTGGTAGAACTTGAAGAGCAGGGGCCAGAGGAGATCTTGCAGGCCCTGGGGACGGGAACCTGGAGGAGGCACTAGGACCCTTCCTCTTTCCCTGTCCAGTGCTTTCCTGGTGAGTGGTTTTGCTCCTCACCTGGGTCCCCATGGGTGGTGCTGCTTCTCCACAGGCCCAAAAGCAACATGGGTCCAACCAACCGTGGATGGAACCTCTGAAACCGTGAACCCCAAAGGAACCTTCTGTCTTTAAAAGCTGACTATCTCAGAAATTTTGTAATAGAAATGGACCTAACAGACGGGTGGGGATGTGTGGAAGAGAGAATAGCGGCACACTGCTGATGGGAAGGTGTTTGAGCAGCCGCTACGGAAAGTAGTATGGAGGGTCCAGAAAAGTAAAAACAGAGCCGCCATAAGACTCACAGTCCCACTGTGGCTACCTGTACAAAGGAATGGAAATCAGGATCCCAAGGAGATATCTGCAAACCCATGTTCACTGCAGCAGTATTCACAAAAGCTGGGACTGGGAGCAACCTAAATGCCCATCCACAGATGAATGGATAAAGGAAATAGGGCTCATCTGCAAAGGAACAGTATTCAGTCTTTAAAAAGAGGAAATCGTGTCATTTGTGACAACCTGGATGAACCTGGAGGACATTATGCTAAGTGAGATCAGCCAGTCACAGAAGGACAGATAGGACAAGAACAACACCTCCATGACGAATCCGGGAGTCAAACTCACAGAAGCAGAGCGTGGAACAGGGGTTTCAGGGGTCGGGGTGGGGAGGGACGTGGGAGAGATTATCAAGAACATGAAAAGTTCTTTATATAAAATGAATAAATCCTAGAGATCTACTATAGAGCATGTCTATAGCTAACAATAATGTAGCATCTATTTTAAAACATGCTAAGAAGGTAGGTCTTTTGTCAACTGCTCTCCCCGCCACATACACAGTAATAACGATAAGTAAGGACGTGGCATAAACTCTTGGGAAGGTTACTGGGCCAGATGGCGTGGACGTTTTCACGGGTGTACACTTATCTCCTAGACACTTAAGGTCACATAAATTAGGTGTGCACAGCTGTCTGTATGTCAATCATTCCTTAATAACATGGTTAAAAAACAATAATTCCACAAAAGTCCCCCCAGGTGTGAAGAGAGTAGGTGTGTTCAACCATGACCCTGCGGGAGGCGCTCAGGATTCCCACTTCCTGGATGAGCCTCACCAGGGGACCCGAGGAGGGCATCTTGAGGACCTTGAGGATGTGGCACCTTCCGACGAGGCGGACCCTGGATAGAGGCACAGGGATTCCAGGTGCTGCAAACTTGTAAAGTCCCTGCTGACGGGTGAAATTGAAGTCGGAAGTTTAGTTACGTCAGTACAGGGAGCACGATCATCTGTGTGCAAAGGCAAACTGCATCCATTACACATAGCACATACAAAGGGAAGAAATCCATTTGCACACTTGAAATTTGCATACTTGAAGAACTGTGTGCTGAGATCATTGTAAGAGAAGAAAGGCCAGTCTAAAAATACAATTTGATTTTTGTTTCAAGTTTAAAGCATTTTAAGCAATAGGCATTAAATTATCGTGTTTTCAGAATAAGAGCAAATCCAGGAGACTGTTTCCTGCTTCAGTAGCTCAGAGAAACAGTAGCATCTGATAAGAAATCCATCTCAAAGCTGAAGACCCAGCTGCTTTGACTCAGTGCTCCTGAGCACCACTGCTCAGTGGGTGACTGGGGCCATCACTGGCTGTTTGTTTGGAGATGTCCTGTCACATGGAGTTTCCCCTAATGGGAAACTCAGTTAATGTCCTCTTGAATCATAATGTTTGCCACTGAATAGGGGAAGCCAGGTTTTTGTTTCAAGAATCCCTGGTTAGTGTGAAGTACAGGCCTACTTCTTTTTTTCTTTTTTCTTCCCTTTCCTTTTCCCTTTCTCTCCCCTCCCTCCCTCCTTCCCTCCTCCCTCCCTCCTTCCCCCTCCCTTCCTCACTCCCTCCCCCCCTCCTCCCATTTCCCAGATGGCCAATGGTGTTCAACAGTTTTTTCGTGTATTTGTTGCCATTTGTATTTCTAATCCCCCCGCCCCAGGACTTCAGACTCTATTTCAGTGGAATTTAGTTTATTGGCTCGATATTTTAATTTACAAATTCTTTGACTTCTCCTTGTATATGAAGAATGAGAAAGCTTCATTATATTTAGCTAACTTAGCAACATTTTTTGTTCTAATACAGAGGTCACTGGATTTTAGTCTCTCCTCAAGCACATAACTATTAAATAAACCAAGATTTCCAACGATTTTCACTCACCAGTTTTTTAGAGAATTGATCCATGGATGATATAATAAAATTATTTTCTTTGGGCTGGAAAAATTTAGTTGAATCATTCAATGTCATAATAAAAAAGCAGTTTTTAGGAAATGTTCTAATTGAGCTGGATAAGCATTAATTTGGTTCTGATTTCCTAGGGGCCAGCCAAGTGGCCATTATATGCTCTTCTGTACATGGGGGCTGGACATCAGATTTTCTGTTCCTATTGTCACCAGGTTGTCATTTTCTCAGAGACCAGTCCTTGGAGAATGAAGTGCAGGCCATTGTAGTAATCAGCCCATGAGGTATTAAAACTGTCCTGTGGTCACCAGCTGCACCTGGATGTAGCAGCTTCTACTTAATAAATCAAGGTTTAGGCAATAGGGAGGGAAGAACTTTTGTATTGGGAACTTATTGCAGCAGAAAATTATAAAAGAGCAAAAGGAGTCATAACCAGCTTATTAAGTAGTGGTAATAACATGAAATTTGATTTTAAGCAATTTTTATGAAGAGGTAGTATGAGAGATGGGGAAGAACACATTGATTTCAAACTGAGAGTAAAGTCAATGGTTACACAAACCCTCTCCAAATAAACAACACCCATCACCAATTACAGCAAAAATATCTCTGCGTCACTATTATATTAGAGACCCACATCTAGGACTGCCTTGTCTTAGGTCCTGGGTTTAGAATTCCAAAAGCTAGAATTTGTAGCTAACTCTTTCTTTTAAAAAATATTCAGTAAATGCAGTCTTGCCTCGGGCAGCCCAAGCTCAACTGCAGTGAGCGAATCCACGTAAGGGCTGGGTTGGGAGAAATCAAGTCACAGAGCTGCGCTGGTCCCTTGCGTCTGTCCCTCTAGTTCAAGTTGTGTGGACCAACATCTTCAGTTATGTCTTCATCTCTCCCTCTTCCTGTTACACACAGAACCAAACTCTTCTCTGAGACACATTTCAAAATTTCTTTTGTCCTATTTTTAAAATATCTTCAGTGAATCCTTACATGGTGCCACATTTAATTTACATGATCACATTGGATTCAGCTCTCTGCAAGAAGTCTTCCTCCTAAGTGCCTGTCTTTGCACCCTGAAGGGTACTCCCAGTCTCCCAGGCTGCTGAAAGGGCTGAGTGGGCAGGAGACCCCTGGACTCCAATACGTGAGAATCACCAGGGCCGAGCGCAAGGCTGTGTTAGGGGGACATGAAATTTTTTCCAAGGTTTTAGTATATTCGTAGGTGGTATTACTATTAATATTAATTCTGTAACATGCCATTTCAATTTACTAGTTGTGCTTACCTCACACATAGAATGAAAAATTCTCTATTTTGACCCTTGACTATTGATCATTGTTATGGTTTGGGCCTGGAATGTCCCCCAAAGGCCCATGTGTTGCAGGCTTGGTCTAGAGTGCAGCGAGGACTCAAGGTGGGGCTCTTGGGAAGTGATTGCACACAATGGCTCTGGCCTTGTCAATGGATAAATCCATTAATGGATTAAAATTTTGTGACTTTATTTGGAGCTGGTGGAAACTTAAGGAGTTAGGGCCCAGTTGAAGGAGGTAGGTTACTGGGGGTGTCCCCTGGAAGATTATTCTCTGTCCCCAGCCCATCTAATTCTCTTTCCCTCTCTGCTTCCTGGCTGCCATGAGCTGAGAGTCTTTCCCTCAACACGTCCTCCCACCTCAATGTTGTGTCTCAGCCACGGAGACTCCTGACCGTGGACTGAAACCACAAGCCCACATAAGTCTCTCCTCCTCTCAGCTGTTTTCCTCAGGCATTTGTCACAGTGACAAAGAGAACTAACACAATCATCGTTGCAAGCCATACGGGGAAACCTCCAAGGGATCCCCTGTGAGTACAGGGAAGATCTTCCCTTGGGCATCGAGGGGCCGCGTGACGTCTTCAATATCCAAGGGTCTGCAAGCGCTTGACTATGCAGAGAGGCCGAGGAGACATGGCTGGCCAGAACTGACTGTGGAATCGTTCTCCTGGAAGGTCCCTGGGGGATATGTAGGGTCTTATTGGGACTGATAAAAAGAACCTTTCTGAATTTAACACTCTCCATGTTCTAATCTCCCCACTTGGCAGCATGGCCTTGACCAATCTCTGAATCTCAGTTCCTGTCTTCAAAAATAAAAATAAAAACCAGGGCAAAGAGGTAGTTAAGTGAAAGCATTTGGATACTGAACTGAAAAGAACTTTGTCAATAGTTATTTTGGGAGCTCTAGCATAAGTCAAGTCCAGGGAATGAGAAGTAGCTTGGGGTGAAGGAATTTGTACTTTGGCGTATACAGAGAGACAGCTGTTGGTGATTGAGCCCTTGATGGAAAAGCTCTATAAAAAGAGACTGTATGTAGATTTACAGATGCCTCATAGCCACTCAATTCCAGCTGAGTGTTCACAGTCTGGGAGAAGTAGAGTGGAAAAATTAGTAACAACCGAGTTGGGAATGGAGGTTATGGAAGTAGATGTTTCTGCTTTGAAACTACAAAAGTTAGTTCTCTCATTCTGAAAATACTTCAAAGATCGCATTTAGATATTATCTATCTGACGGATGCTGCATAATAAGTCACATATTAGTGCAAATATTTATACTTTCCCGAGGATAAATGATGAAACCATCTGCTTCTGTTTTGAAGTGTCCACCAGGCATCTAGACAGAGGTCCTTTATATATGTATTCAAAACTGGCTGATCTTAGAGTAGAAATAAAGTGTTCATGCAGAGACTACTGGGTATTTTGTCTTATGCTAGATGCTGCTACAGAGATACTTAAAACATAACAAAAAATACGGTAGACTGATGTCTTACCCTAGTTCTGCAAACAGAGGTGCGGGGGCGAGGCGTGCAGGGGTGAGGCATGCGGGGGTGAGGCGTGCGGGCTAATGTTTTCTGGAGGGTATAAACCCAGGAGAAGGAAGGGGAGGGAAGAAATGGATGAAAAGCAGATATGGAGGAAAAGTAAATACAAAGTGTGACAAGGTACACCCTGGAGCAGCCTCAGGGACAGGGTACACCCTGGAGAGCCTGAGGGACAGGGCCCACCCTGGAGAGCCTGAGGGACAGGGTACACCCTGGAGAGCCTGAGGGACAGGGCCCACCCTGGAGAGCCTGAGGGACAGGGTACACCCTGGAGCAGACTGAGGGACAGGGCCCACCCTGGGGAGCCTGAGGGACAGGGTACACCCTGGAGAGCCTGAGGGACAGGGCCCACCCTGGAGAGCCTGAGGGACAGGGTACACCCTGGAGCAGACTGAGGGACAGGGCCCACCCTGGAGAGCCTGAGGGACAGGGTACACCCTGGAGAGCCTGAGGGACAGGGCCCACCCTGGAGAGCCTGAGGGACAGGGTACACCCTGGAGCAGACTGAGGGACAGGGCCCACCCTGGAGAGCCTGAGGGACAGGGCACACCCTGGAGCAGACTGAGGGACATGGCCCACCCTGGGGAGCCTGAGGGACAGGGCACACCCTGGAGAGCCTGAGGGACAGGGCACACCCTGGAGAGCCTGAGGGACAGGGCCCACCCTGGAGAGCCTGAGGGACAGGGTACACCCTGGAGAGCCTGAGGGACAGGGCCCACCCTGGAGAGCCTGAGGGACAGGGCCCACCCTGGAGAGCCTGAGGGACAGGGTACACCCTGGAGCAGACTGAGGGACAGGGCCCACCCTGGAGAGCCTGAGGGACAGGGCACACCCTGGAGAGCCTGAGGGACAGGGCCCACCCTGGAGAGCCTGAGGGACAGGGTACACCCTGGAGCAGACTGAGGGACAGGGCCCACCCTGGAGAGCCTGAGGGACAGGGCACACCCTGGAGCAGACTGAGGGACAGGGCCCACCCTGGAGAGCCTGAGGGACAGGGTACACCCTGGAGCAGACTGAGGGACAGGGCACACCCTGGAGAGCCTGAGGGACAGGGCCCACCCTGGAGAGCCTGAGGGACAGGGTACACCCTGGAGAGCCTGAGGGACAGGGCCCACCCTGGAGAGCCTGAGGGACAGGGTACACCCTGGAGCAGACTGAGGGACAGGGCCCACCCTGGAGAGCCTGAGGGACAGGGTACACCCTGGAGCAGACTGAGGGACAGGGCCCACCCTGGAGAGCCTGAGGAACAGGGCACACCCTGGAGCAGACTGAGGGACATGGCCCACCCTGGGGAGCCTGAGGGTCAGGGCCCACTCTGGAGAGCCTGAGGGACAGGGCACACCCTGGAGAGCCTGAGGGACAGGGCACACCCTGGAGAGCCTGAGGGACAGGGCCCACCCTGGAGAGCCTGAGGGTCAGGGCCCACTCTGGGGAGCCTGAGGGTTGGGGCCCACTCTGACAGCTGCAAGGGCTGTAGATCTGGGAGGAGTTCCTCTCTCTTCCTTACTCACTCCATCTTCTTCCTCCTCCTAATTCCTGGCACCCCTGGGCCCTGATTTCCTGCCCAGGATGCATCCCCCAGGGAGCTGTCCCTCCAAGGAGGCTGTGTGCATGAAGGTGAGCCGAGGCTAGGCCGCACGTCCAGGGCATTCAGCTGCAGGAAGTGGGCAGGGGGCACAGACCAGGGCAGAGGAAGGTGTGCGGCTGGGAGGTCCACAGACCAGGGCAGCACAAACAGCCTCACCTCAGCCCACTATTAAAAATAGCGCCTCAGGCGTTCAGAGAATTGGAAGATCACTGGCTCTTCTGGGATTGTCTTTGAACCTTTATTTTAAGAAAGGGGAGGAAATGAACACTGAATGAATGCCCCAGCTATGCCAGCAGCCATTTTTCAGAAAAGAAAGTGAGAATAAACACTGGATACACAAGCTTTGCAGTGGAGGATGAGCCATATTCAAAAAGGAACAAAGAAACTTAGGAAGAGCGAAGGGTCATGTGAATTGAGTGAGAAAATGGATTCAATCATTGTTAAATTCAGATTTGTCCAAATAGCTAGCCAGATAAAACAATTCAAGCCTTGTATTTCACAGTTCTGATGTGAGAAGATATCCTCTTTTATTACTTTAAGAATCATCCTGACACATAAGAAAAAAATACAGATTCTGCCCCAAATAAAGTCCTCCTCTGCAAGTGTCCTGGAACAGAAACAGCCTGGCTTTGTTTGGGCTTCTCCTTTATTTATGTACTCCTCGGCATCAGGGGGGATCACTTTGGTTGCTCTTTGAGGAACAGAAAAGCATTAACAGATTTTTTAAAAATTGTTATTTCAAAGAACCATAGAAGAGGGCATTTGGAGAAAAGAGTTCAGAGACCAGGCGATGTTACAAATAGGTGATTAATAATAGTTATCCTAGAATCACAGGAATAAGAGAAACCGTAAGTTCCATCCCTCCTTTTTTTCTTTTCTTTCCTGTTCTTTTTGTTTCTGAGGCCCAGCTGTGTGTGTCTTCCGGGAAATGCCGTCCCTCTGTTCTGTCCCTCAGGGATCTATCAAGGGCAATACATTGTTTGACATTGGAAAATGCAGCAAAATTTGTATATAAAGTGTTATTTGACATGGAGGATAATTCGTTCTTTAAGGAAAGGCGTGAAACTGGAGGCTACTGCCCAAGGAGTGGGCAGGCTCTGGCGTGTTAATCGTGCCTCTGGTGAGCCGGAGGCTGGCGCAGGGCTAGCAGCTGGCAGTGTGCACCTCTGCCTGGGGAACGCTTCAGCCTCTTCCTCGTGAGTTCTGGGTAGTATTGACGCAGGCTTCCGTTTCCACTTCTCTGGGGCTCTGCTGTTCTTGGACTTCGTGTAAATCCCCTGTACCAAGTAGCAATGGATGGTTAGTCCCTGTACTCAGCAGAGGTTGTTCACACCAGTCGCACCTGCCACACCCCATGGGTGAAGAGGAGGGGGCACCAAGGCCCCTTGGGTGACAACTTAAAGATGTAGAATTGCATGTTGTAGGTGGCAGATCTATCTGGAAGATACGGCGTGTCCCTTCCAGCTCTTCCCAGTCGAAGGTGTTTATTGTAAAGAAACTCTTTTGGAATCAAAGAAACCCCCCCAGTTGTGCAGCAGGATCACTCCTTAATTCTGAACTTTGTGGAGAAACTAAGAAACCTAAATGTTTCTGAAGCTTCTGAAAGGTTATGACAGCGTTGGTGTGTGTCCTCTGCTGCTGTTCGTTGAGTAGTTTCGCAGGACTTGTCACATTCCATGACGTGACCGCAGCCATCCTCAACAGAGCACCTGCCCCTTCCAGGCACGGTAGGTCCAGAGTCTCCGTCAGCAGTGCCAGCATTTCCACAGACACCGGGGCTTACACGGCAGGGGCGTGGCAAGCCTTGACTCACTTGGGTCGTGCAAGCTATTTTACAATCTGTAAGATCTCATCAACGTTACTATTATGGAAAGTATGGAAAACCCACACAATCATGGCACTGGGAAAGAGACAAGTGGCACTCAGAGACGGAGGAGAGCACGGTTATTCAGCACTGGTGCAGGCTCAGGGGAGTCTTCTCCAAAGGCTGAGAACTGCCCTTTGTTTCCAGCATCTTCCACACAGTGCGACCTACTTCCAGGTTTGGAGACCTTCTCCCACAGGTGGCCTTGACGTGCCCCCCTTTCTCCAGGCAGCTCTGGTTCCTGCCGTAGCTGCTGAGCAGGTCTGAGGACAGGAGCAGAAACAAGCAGGTTGCAGCTACTAACAGAGATCAAAAGAGACATTTTGGGAAGGAGGTGCTGCTACCAATATTTGTGTCTTAAGGACAAAATACCGAGCATCTTTCGCTCTCACCATGCACATAATGCTCACGGCATGGACATCGGTCGACCAATTGCTGCTACAAATATTTGTTGAACACCTCATTTGAGCCCAGGAGTGCAAAGATAAACAATAAAGAGCAATAAAGGAGGCAGAAATCTAATGGAAATAAGAAGAATCAGAAGAAGATAACGTTCCATTGACTTTCGACATGGGGGAAGAGCTGTTGTGGTATCCCGAGACCCCGAGGCTGCTCGTGGGCACAAGCACATACATGTAGGAACATGCATTAGTTGCACATGGAAGATGTGCGTGTGAATCACCATTCAACAGACAAGAGGGGAGGCGGTCCTGTGACTCCATCATCCTCACACCTCCTTTCCATCCCCTCCCTCTGATTCATCCCTTGGTCGGTGCATTTGTCACTGTGGGTCCTGGTTAGCTCTGCATTTCTGTGTTCTGAAATCTAGTGTATGTTAGCATGATATTAAACTCCTTTGTATCTCATCATTATTTTGGTGAATAACTTCACATTTTATACATGACGATTAAGTACTGGTTCATCATCTGATACTTTAAAAAAACATGTACAATATAATTCTCATCCTAGGTTAGTGTCAACTTCTTCAGTCTTACGTGAGAAATTAAGTGTTACACCGTAATTTTAAGAAGAGCCTCCTGTCGTGTCATGGTTTGGACACTTTCCTAGAGCATTGCCTGGGGAGGGGGATTCTCCACAGCAGCCCCAGAGCAGGAGCCAAGTGCTGGGCGCCCTGGAGCCTGCAGCGCCTCGGAGCCCCAGCTGCAGGTGCAGACCTCTGTGTTGAGCATCATGAAACTTCCTCCTCCACAGCAACAGCTGGATTTGTGTCCGGGAGCCAGTGTTCAGACATAAGGTGGGTGACACGCGTGAATGTATGCAGTTTGGAGACAGCAGAGAGATAATGTCAACTCTGATTCCTGTTTTTTTCCAAACACAGAGAATAGGTTGAAGGTCACAAGTCAAAATTAAAGAAAAATGGAAAACAGATGTTAAGAAGCTCACTATAGGAATGGAAGCCCAAGCAGTGAGGAAATTATTAAAAGGAAAACACTGTCAAGGGCGTGTGTGCACGCGCATGCACACACACACACACACACACACACATTCCCCCCTCCCCAGAGAATCAAGAGTGAGGGGCTCAGGAGGTCTTATTTTCATAATGATTTATTTATAATACTTGACTTTTAAATATTTTTAAAGTGACTTAATTCCATGTATTCTCTTCTTTAAGTCTAGAGACAAATTTTGGGAGTAAAAGTTCTTAGAACCTACCCTTTATAGTGTCCTAAAGAGATGAGGCCTGGAACCAACCTCTTTTGTGAAAATATAGGCACTTTAACCTTCAAAGAATTGCACTTAACTAAAAAAAGAAAAAGAAAGGGTTGTCTTTAAATTATCTTCCCATTTATCAACTCTCGAGTGAGTCTTGATATTAGAAGGAGCATATGATGTTTTGGAATCCTAGGAAAAAACCCTGTCCTGAAACCTTTTTTTGTGTGATCTTTCAGAAAGTCAGATTAAAGTCATAGAAGTGAAAAAGAGACGTTTTATGTGACTGAAAAGCAATTCCCAACATTTAAATAAAACCCAGAATTAAGAGAAATAGTTAAAAATGCATCCTCTTCAGTGTGTGTTTTGATCCAAAAGCTTCCCCGTGGTCTCGAGGGCATCCAGGCACTCGTGGTGATCAGCATTGGCCACCGACCTTCGGGGATGGCAGAGGCATTGGCAGTGTTGGCAGCAGGTGCAGAATCAAGAGCTGGTGGTCAGGGTCACTGCTGGGTGCTCTCGGGTGGGGAGGTCACCATGAAGACAGGAGCATCAGCACCAAGCCCAGGCTGGGGCCACGGCACATCTGGAAACCTAGAGGCTGCAGTGGGCTCCAGGAAGCCAGCCGCGTCACCATCACGAGCTCTCAGGGCTAGGAAGAGCCGGAGCCACGCCTCAGAGCAGTGGAACACCACCTGGAGCACCTCCTGCCCCCGGCTGCTCCCGCCCCACCTCCACGGCACACCACTGTGGACCTGCGTCTTATTTTCTTGTGAGAAGACACAGTTAGCCGGATGAGCTTCACACAGTCCACTCCACTTGTGAGCCCCGTTCAGCACTGACAGCCTGGAGTCTAGCCTCCAGCACGAGCCCCTGGAGCAGAAAGTCCTGCAGGCTGTGCTCACTGCCCACCCTGCCGCGTGTTTCTTTAGCTGTTTAATGTTATTGAGAGCGATCGCGTCACACTCATTAAATCCCAGGCACTGTTCTACATAGTATAGTCACCTAGTCCCCATGACAACCACGCGTAGTAGCTGCTGTCATCTCTGTTTGAAAGTTGAGAGCACTTAGACACAGAGAAGAGAAGCGATGGGCCCAATGTCACACAGCAAAGCTTGGCATGGCTCCGAACCTGTGCTCTTAACCATCGTACCCTCTGTGCCTTTCAGAGTTCCCAGGAAAAGGGTAGGGATTATGAGCTGGGACTTGTGACACCTTGCTCACGAGCACAGGTAGTGATGGGGACTTCCTCAAGTCTGCTTCAGCGTTGAATGCACAGCACAGCCAGGACTGTCAGGACTCCGCAAGCTATTTGGATCAGCAGTAAGTCACCGTCCTCTTGTCTGTACTGTAAACACGTGGCCTCAACATTAGCATGATAAATGGGTTCATAATAAAACAGAACATGGTTCTATTTAAGGATGAATTAACAAGAAGAAAACCGATTGTGTGTCCCCGACACAGAGCCATCTGCTTGGAGAACGTCCATGGCCCTAATGGGTGAGTCTCACAGAAGTGTGGAGGAACTCGGGACCCGTAGGGACTCGGAGTAGTATGGTCGCAAAGACTTTCCAGAAGCAGCTCCTGGCCTGGTGCAGAGCCTGTCTGCGGAGCAAGGCCAGCCGTGACATCAGGACTCGCATGCCAGCAATTGCTGGGATTGAGACACAACTACTTGGTTTCATAATCCTCTTCTTCCGGGCGACCAGCTGTGGTTCCTCAGGGCGGATTAACTAGAACCTGATGGGTTTCGGGCCACTCAGCAACACCAGCTAGGAGCTGTGATTCCACAGGATGCACGCTGAGACCATGGAACCTTGAACTTAAACACGGTCCCTGAGGAGTCCACCTGTGGACGTGCACGGGCCGGTCTGTGAAGAGACAGGACAGGAAAAAAGCCAACAGGAGCAAACCTAAGTCCCTCCGAGGCACTGACAGACGCTGGCTCACCCGCGGGCCAAGGACACCTGCTCCTGGTCCTATGCCTGCTGTCCCTCCTGAGCCAGGGCCCTGCGGGATGTGGGGACCCCCTTATGCAGTCTGCACAGCACACAGGGAGGTTATGAGGTCTACATTAGGTTCAGAGACAGCCTTTGGAGGAAATGGGTCTCCTCAGCAAGAACCTCGCTTCACTGCTCCCCAAAGTCAGACGCGGAACACATTCCTGGATGCCTTCTGCCAAACAGAGGGGGCTGCAGAGAACAGCCTAGAATCTGACCCGCCTAGGTTTGACTCCCAAGCAAAATGGCTTTGGTTCTTTCACGGTGGACACGACTGCTCAAGTCCAGATTTCAAGTGCTGAGCCTTGTAAGCCGTGACTGTTGGAGAGAGCCCAAGGTGAGAGATGCCGACGAGTTTGGTCATGGCCCGGATGGCGTCTTACGCAGGATTAGCCCGCTCCTAACCCTGGCTCCAGCTCCGGTGCTGAAGGGAACCTCAGGTCCAGCGCGTGTGTGGCGCAGCGCGGAAGCTGTGCGTGCGTCTCTGCGCCGCAGCGTTCCAAGGCAGAGCGCAGCCAGGGGTCCGCGCCTCTCCTGCGGACGCCCTTTTTTCCCCCCGAGGGATGCTATGTCCACACCCACGGTCTCCGAGTGAACTCCTGCACATGCGTCAAGGCCTGCGTCAGGGGCCACCACGTGGGGGGTGTTCTCATGACGCGTCTCTTCCTTTCGTACAGTGATTCGTTGCTCCTTTTTTGGGGGGTTCAGGTGTAATGTTCCTGCCTTAATATCCCGGGGGGTCGCATCTCCTCACCGTCATCACTATTATCCTTAGCCCTCGGTCATTTCTCCAGGTGGAGTCTTTAAGGACCTTGCTGGTGGCTTATTTGTCTTCGATCACTAGCACAAAAGCCAGGAGCCCGAGGGGCATCTGGCCCGTGCTGGCTGAATGCGTGGGTGCGTATGTCAACAGCAAAACCAAACAAGCCACCCCACACAAGAGCCTGGGCTTCCCCAGGTGCATCCTCTCCGATCCTTCAGAGGACCAAAGAAGCAACGTTGTGTTTTCCGATGTGTGAATCCAAGGGGGGCAGAGAGGACCCGAAGGCCTTGCCCTCAGGTCGGACTCTCCTGCTCATTCCCCGAGTGTCCGCTGGGGTTCCAGGTCCTCTCCAAGTTCTTCAGCTCTGCTCGGCACCGTTCCGAAGCTCCGCCCAGCAGCCGGCATCTTTGGGGGCTGTGTAGTTTCCCTGTGGGAGGTGTCTGTTAGGTCTGCAGGAGAAGGTGGCTCTGTCTGCAACTCAGCGCTGGCCTTTTTTGCTCTATTTTATTTTTAACGTGTGTGTGTGTGTGTGCACGCATGTGTATGCATGGTACAACGTGACGTTTTCATGTCTGTGCACTGGGGAGGATTGAATCAGGCTAGTTAACATCTCCATCACCTAAATACTTATCATTTCTTTGAGGTGAGAGTTCCTAAAATCCACTCTTTGGCTATTTTGAAATGCATAATACATCACTATTAACTGTGGTCACCTGGCAACAAATGAAAAAGTTGACAAATGAGATGAAACACTCCCACCCTCCCTGCAGAGGGACAGTCAGCAGGGAGGAGAGACAGTCAGACCGGGAGAAAGAAAATACTTGCAAATGTTGCGTGAGATGCAGGGCAAGTGTCCCAAATGTACAAGGAGCTGACGATATCCAACTACAGGACACGTCGTCCTGTGGACATGGACAAAGGACCCAACAGACATTTCTCAAGGGGAGACAGAACCATGGCTGATAGATATTGGAAAATGCTCAGCGTCTCCGATCATCAGAGAAAGGCAAACTGAAAGCACAGTGTGACCCCCTCACTCCTGGTGGGCCGGGGTCTATCCAGAGGAGGGTGATGGCAGGTGCTGAGGAGGATGTGGGGCAGAGGGGCTGGTGAGCTGCTCGTCTTCACTGTGACCTGGATGGTTCTGGTCTCCTGGCTCAGACTCCGAGGACCACCCGGGAACCACACCCAGCAGGGAGAAGGGGGTCACTGACTGCTCCCCGCAAAAGCAGTGTGTCTCTGGTGGTACCTTCCCTGAATATTGTGCAGTTACAAAGTTTCAGTGACTCTTATTATGACCACACTCTAATTCATTCAAATTTAACATGTTTAAAAACAAAATGGAGGCAGAGGCACCAAATCATCTAACTTACTCAAACGGTCACCTCAGAACCATTCAGCTGTCTCTTCTTCAGAGAACAGTATCAAGCCAGCGGGGCCCTGGAGGCCTGGATCCTCTTCACCATGGGTGTGGAGAACAGCAAGCTTCTGGATGCACTAGGCCCCGCGGCTGCCCCTGGGTCTAGGGTCCAGTCAGCAGAAGCCACAGCCTCTCTGGACTTCCTGTTTTCTCACTGATAACTCCAGGAGTGAGAGCAGCCAGTTTTATTACACAAGAATTTGGTTCTTCGTAAATTTTTCTAGGTCTGCTTTGGTGGCAAAATAAAAGCAAATCTATTTCATATTTCTTCATGATAAAACTTTATATTATTAATGCTATTTCTTTTAAATATCATATTTCATATACATTTTTCATGCACCCATCTGCCATTCTCTGCTTAATAATAAGAAAACACCTTCTGAGTAGGAGGCATTGTGCCTGGTGTTTGTCAAAGGAAAATGGATAAGACGTGGTTCCTTTCCTGGGAAAGGAATTGTGCCCATGTCAAGAAGTGCTCAGGAGCCGCGGTAGGAAGCCTGGGAGGGTGGTGTGCAGAAGAGGAGCTCAGGGAAGGGGGCTCCAACGTTAACATTGCAGGAAAGGGGCTAGTGAGTCTGAGAGGAGGGCTTTCCAGGCTGGGGAAGAGGGAAGGATCTGAGACAGCACGTGCCAAGGCACCGAGGACACAGGGCTTGCAGCATGCTAGGAAGCATCCATTTAGGGGGCTCAAACATGGGGTGTGAGCGGAGGGCAGCGGGGGTGTTGGGAGGTGAAGACACTCAGGGCACCTCCTAAGGACTCGGTGCTGCTGTGTAAGCAGGGGCCATGGCACGCTCTGTCGCATGCTGGGGAAAGGGAGAGAGGCCACGTTGAGATGAATCTCATAGGCACCTGTGCCAAGGAAAGGGTGCCATTCATTAAAAGCAGCAGCAGGCCATGGAGAAAGGTTCTGCTTATTCCTCTTCTGACTCTTGCTGAATGAGGCCAGAGGGAACAAAGAGCGACAGGAGATCGGCAGCAGGCAGAGCGCACAGGGCGGAGGCTGCACGGGGTGGGGAGTGGGGGTGAGGGAAGGGGCTAGCTTTAAACGGATTTGATTCAAAGTTTAAAAAACTCCAGAATGCCACAGGTGGAGACAGATGGTGCCGTGGAGTTGGGGCTCCCTAACACAGGAGGGGTGAAGGAGGGGAGGCTGCAGGCTAGGGCAGGGCCACCACAGCACCTGGGCAGTGCCAACACCAGGCTCTCACACTCCGGAGCGGCTCAGGCAGTATGAGAACACGGAGACGCCCAGGCCAGGAGAGAAGAGACGCCCCGAAGCAGGAGAAGCCACCACTGTTGGGGACCCACAAAGGCCGCCTTAGGAAAAGTGCTCATAAACCGTAGGCAGAGCTCTTGATGAAGCCATCGCTGATGATCTTACCCAAGAGGAACTGGGGCGGGTCGAGACAATTCGAAAAAACAGCTCTCCGCAGCTGGTTGCTGTGCTAGAAGGTGTGAAGTGAATGAACAAAGAACAGGTGAAGAATTGGGACTCCTAGGGTCCTTTCCTTGTCTGTGTGGTTTATTATTTTGCCTTATCACCTTTTGAAAAAAATTAGGTCCCATAGACCTGAATTTGGGACTCCATATTAGGATGGGAGTATTGAAGTCAGAGAGAAACACCTGTGGAAATTCCCCTTTGTGGGTATGTTTTCCACATCCTCTGCTGTCCCCATCTTGGGAGCCAAGTGGGACCTGCCACCATCTCAGCCATCCCGGGATCACAGCAGCCAACTCCGCTCCCTCCTGTGGGAGCTGCGGAGACCCCAGCATCTCCAGCGTGCCCTGTGGCTCCCCAGAACACACATACCTGAAAGGTCTCCGAAGTTCAGACTCCACGTTTAACCACCTTCCATAAATGTAAAAGTTCTAACACAAAAAGCATTACTGGCCCGGAAGTTCCCAACGCCCTGTGAAAATCTCTGTGAAAGATAAAGGTGGGCATTAGAAAAATATGGCACCTCCTAGTACTTTTACAATTTCAGTCTAGTGTATGAGTTTAAAAGCAAAGAAAGAGAGAAAGAACAAGAAGATTAGGTGAGGACTATCTATTCTGGTCTTCACAGAATTATTTGGAGGGTGATATTAATGACTTGATAATGCTAATAGAAATTTCTGAAACTTAATTGCATTTCAAAGAGATTCTGTTCTTTTCACCAAATGGCTAAGTAATGCTGGATTGTACTTGTTTATTTTGGGCTTTGTCAGTTGGGAAAATTTTTTAAAAGAACAAGTTAAATAGCCAGGAAATTAGGTTTGCTGAAAGTACAGTGATTAAATTATCTTATTGCTATACAGACTGATAGTCCAGAAAACGGCACGCATGCTAGACGTTCTGTTGGCTTATTGTGCAGCCCGATTACCGCAGTCTTTAGGGCTCAGGGAAACCCACTAGAAGTTCCATTTAAGTTCATTGTAGCTTTGTGGTTATTTTTAGCCTAATTTGTTAAGAATTGGCTTGATCAATTTCATGAAAACAACCCTTATTTTTCTTGTGTGACCCGGTGGTCTCTTCTGGAAAATGAATCTCTTCAATGACAGGCTCATTCAGAGCTGGTCTCAGTGTTGTCCCCATCTCCTGGTCTCAGCCGGAAGCCTGCCTGAACAGCCCTGGGTGGTGAGGAGCTCCCACCGCACTCGGCTCACTCCTGGGACGTCCATTCTGCTTCTCATGGTTTGGTTTTCTATTAGGCAGCTAATTTTTCTGGGTTTCAGATCCGGTTCCGCCACCTCAGCAATACTGTACTGCCACAGGTTTGTCACAGACTCAGGAACAACAGGACGGGCCCAAGTCCTGGACAGAAGGAGCCCCTTCCCCAAGCCACACGTCCCCTAGGCGCGAACACAGAGGTGCTGGGTGTGATCTTCGCCTTGGCGTCCATGTTTTGTTCTGAAAGATGAGTTGGGCACAGGGGAACTGAGAGAGGGACCTCGGGAGCTGAGCCCAGCCCCAGGCTGTGTGAGAAGATCAGCTCCGTCCTAAGAGCCCCCCACGCCCCCGAGAAAGGGCTGTTTGTTTGCTGGCTTAAAGCTGCCTGCTTCACGTCAGAGGGCACAGTGTCCACGGGGACCGGGTCCCCAAACAACTGCACAGTTTCTGCCCTTTTGCTGGGAAGTCATCTGGGGAGTCACAGGCGCCTGGAAAGGCTCAGGTTGGATTTGGGGAATGTGTCCCCCTGCTGGGGCAGAGGAGACTCCGCGGTCAGATCCCCCAAGTCTGAGCTCTGGAATCTCGTTCTCAATGTGGCCAGCGCTTTTCCTTAGGGAGAATTATAAGCGCACAGAACCCAAGAAATGAAGCAGGGGTGCCAGGCAGCCCCCGGGGAGCACAGGGCCAGTCCACAGGCGGAGGGCAGGGGTGAGCTTGGCCGGAACCTTACTGTGTCCCAGGACGGGAAGGGTGGGGGTCAGTGGGCTCTGGCGGGGGGACTGCCCCTGGTTGCTCCGTGCCTGGCCTGAGGAGATGTCAGGGCCAAGGGATGTAGTTCCACTGGTGAGTTTGTTGAAGGAGGCCGGAGGTGGCAGGGATGCTGCCGGGTTGGCTTGCTGAGAAAGCACCTGCTCAGAGGAATCACTCGCCACCTCCAGGAATCACGGTTTGGGAGCACATCTGTCCAGGATCAGCAGGGACCCCAACTTCAAAGCACCATGACGTTCAGAAAGTAAAAATCACTACTAATACCAATCTGTACCCCGCTTGTTCCCGCTAACAAAACCTTGTTCTGGCAGATTAAAATCATGTCTCTCACAAATCTGTTCTTGAAAGTGAGTTTTAACAGATGATTTTGGAAGCTTAAAACTGGACCAGTAATTTGCCAATCTTCCCTTGACTGAGGTCTTCCTCTTTATGCTTTGATCTCAGTGGGTGCAGAGCCCTAAGGATGGTTGTGAATGGAAATACAATGGAGAGTTGCTCCAAATATTACTCCGCAATAAAAACGTCATTTTAAATGATTGCCTGAAATAATAGCTAAGGACAAAGTATTCTTTGCACTCTCATGTCTTGATTTACTACATGTACGTGGAAGGGACCCTGAACACAATTCACCCGCAAATCCAGTGTCACACTGAAGCAAGCTCAGTGTGGTGCGGACCATTTGCCTGTTTGGCATGCTGATGCCCTCATGTGCCGCAGGACGCCTGTCGCTGAGAAGCACTGAGGTTGACACGGGCATTCAGCGGAAGATGTAAGGGTCATGGTCAGCTCCCTCCTTGGACCGTGATTCTGTAGCTGCAGTCCGAACGCCATGTCTCGCAGGCCAATTTGGGGTGCCATCTGGTTTTGTAAACAGTGTTCTGTTGGAGAGCGGCTGTGCCTATCAATTACTATATTGTATATCTCAGGGTTTGTGCTGTGGCTGTGGCTGTGGCGTTGCTGGGAGACAAGGGGCTCTTTCATCCAGAAGCTGATCCTGGCAGGGAGGACTCAAAACCCAAGGCTGCCAGCCCAAGTGTCCTACCGGCCTCTCCACATGGCTAGGCTCCCAACAGCACTCCAGCCTTGGAGGACTTGGGGGCTCAGGATCTAAGTTCAGGAGGTCCAGTGGACAGTGTAGAAGCCACACTGCCCTCCTGGCCTGCCTCAGAAGCCATAAGCTTCCGCTGGTCTCAAGTGGGCTGTGGGCCCACCATATTCAAGGAGACGACTCACGGGTCCACCTTGAGATTGGGGTACAGGTCATGCTACAAAGGGAACGTGAGGAAGGAGGCATTTTTATTGCCATTTTTGGAAAATTCCATCTCGATGGCAGTCGATTTCTAGCTATGTGCCTGTTCAGCGGGTCAGCGTCCAAGTTCCTTTGGATTCTGTCAGCCCTCCCACTGCCGCAGTCTGGCTGGGCACAAAATAACCGAGCCACCACAAAGCCTTGTAGATTCCAACAGCAACTCTTTATTCCCGAACTTTCACCAGCACTCTACACGCACGTTCTGGGGAAAATACACTCCCTCCACCGGGCTCTGCGTACCAATTCTCTCAGAACTCAACGAGAACTCAAGGGGAATTCAAGGAGTGGGCACCTGAGGCAGCAGGATATGCCCTATTCCCAGCAGGATCCACCCTAAACCTGGAGCCACCCTAATCCCTGAGCAGGGTCACCTTTCAACCAAAAATGCCATGCGTCCTACTTGGCTATGGCTCTCAGCACCCCACCCTCACGTCCTTTACTCCAGCTCTCTGGTGGGTGGTCTCGCCAGTTTAGACCTATTCTGTGGTACAAGGCTGAGCACCAGGTGGAAGGTCAACTCCTTTTGGGGGGTTTGTGTTTATTTTTGGTGGCTTTTCAGGGCTGCCGAGGAAATGCACTCTGATGAGTTATGACGTTGAAGACTTCCGTGGGATGTCCCCATGCTCGGGAAATTCACATCGAACACGCAGAACACATTGCTAATCCAACCAAGGAAGTCTGACTATCAAGAAATGGTTTCTTCCCTTAAAGTTGGAATCCCAAATTAGATTTCAATGAAAACAGGAGTGGTAACAAGCCACTCTGTATAGAGGTCATGCAATTTGTGGTTATGTTTCAGGATGTGAATTTCAGCTGCAAACTAACTCATCCTACCAACATTCAGAGACCCTGTTGGGTACAGTGTCTACACAGCGATAGGAGCCTGCCTGGCCCTGAGGGGCTTTGAGGCTAGCCTGCAGGACCCGGGAGAGCACAGAGCTAATTCAGCACGCAAATGTACAGTTCCAAACCGTGGTGAGTACAACAAAGGGAAGGAGAGGAAGGAAAAGGAAAGCTCATTAGATGACTCAGCCAAGAAGTATTTGAGAATCTGATCTCACCTGATACCTGATGCTGGGAAATGGCAACCTGTGAGGCCGATTTAGGGGGAAAAGTGGTTTTTTTTTTTTTAAGGAAGAACTTTGTAGGAGGCCCTGAGTCAGATAAAGTGTTGTTAGATTTCATTTTATTCGGGCAGTATAAATGTGTGGGGCTCACAGTTGTGCTTCCACAGTCCTCTGGCTGCTGCTATATGCAAGATGGATTGAAGCAGGGAAGAGTAGACTCGTCCTTCCTAACATCTTGGCAAAATCAAAGAAAAATTCACTTGGGAAGTAATTTACCAAGAAAAAGAAATAAACAAACACCTTAAATTTCCCTATTGCCGCAAAGGAATAGGTGAACCCATGACCTCCCCAGAGAGACAGAAAGGCTGGTGGGGTCTACCCGCACACATCACCTCATCCAGAAAGTCCCGCTCCTACTTCTCGCTGCCTCCTGGGCCTCCTACCCTCCTGGCACAAATGCCCATTATGACCCTGTAGAGACCCTCTTCTCTCTGCTCACTGAGATCTTAGTTGCAAACGAAACGCTTCCTTCCCTGGAAAGCTGACCCCGCCCACCACCATACTCCTCTCCCGCTCCAACTCTCTTGCACTTACTTTTAAAAGTCTCTTGTATGTTTCTGGAGGGTGCAGAGCTAAATCCACATATGCAGGGTACAATTCTGGGTTCTGCTGCCCACTGCACCCCAGGGCATGGCACAGCATCCTGGGGAGGTAGGTGTGACCAGGGGTGGTAGACAGAGCCAAACAATCTTGGAGCACTTACATGTCCATCTTCTTTAAAAAATGACTTATTAAAATTCCCCTTCTCATAAGCCATCTCCTACAATCAATCCTCCAGCATGTATTTTCAATGCTGCCTCTAAAAATGTTTATTGAATTAAATTCGACTTTAAATTTAAATAAGATTTTAAACTTATTTTGAAGCTGGTTAAGTGGGATTTATTCATTTACTTGGATAAAATGCTGCTTATTGCCATTCTAAAAGAAAAGTCATATAGATTAAAAACTGTGTTAAAATGACACAAAATTCATGAAATGAAAGTAAAATCAAACTTAAATTTCATGCCGACCCCTGGATATTGCCAAGTTAAGTCTCAGTTGGGATCTGTTACTTGAGAATTCCAGTTCTACTGAGTCAGTGAAGTGCTCACTTGCTAGGGTATCCTGGGATACTGTGTAATATTACTTGATGTTTAGGGTTAAGTCATTTAAGAGATCTAAGAAACGATGAATAAGAGATCAAATGATGTCTGTATGATGGACACAATATAAAGCTCACTGTATTTAAAGTGTGATGGAATATTTCATTCAGGAAGACATGCCACATGGTGCTACAAGCACAGCTGAGTGTCCACAAGAAGCTGTGACCGGTGTCACACCAATGATGGTTAGCTCAGGGCTTCTTCAATTCAGTCCAAACCCCCACCTCTCCCGATCCAGCCCCAAAGTCCACGATTATAAGGTCGTCAAGGTGACTTATACCTCCGGTCCTCACGTTTTTTTCCTCCAAATTTACTAAACTTAGAAAAGAAGAACCTTAAGTGTTCTTATTTGTTTATTGATAAGTGATTAAATAAGTCCTGCACAGAGTCTTTAAAATTTCTTTCTTTTGCTCAAGTGATATTAGTGACAAATAAGTGGTCATCTCATAATTTCTTTTTATGACTTGTCACCGTTTAGTGTTGGGATGTCACACTGGCTGGAAAGGTAACAACACTCACTGTGGCAAAAAAGAGAGAGCTACAGGGTGGAATGGGATGGACGAAAGCACTCAGTGGGCCACGGAGCCCTGGTCCCCTGGTCCCCTGGGCCCACCTCCCATCATGCAACCCGAGCGCCGCTTCTTATCTAACCCAGGAAGAGCACATGGAGAGGATGCTGTCCTCTATGGGTGCCAGGCTGGGGATGGTGGCCTCCTTGCTGTGTGGCCTCCTCTCCTCCCACAGATCACTTCTGGCTGTAAGAAAACCACAGAGCCCACCTCCCGCTTGGCCACTGCCACTCCTCAAGACTGCGGTCAGTGACTTGACTTGGTGATTTTCTTTCAAATTACGGTTATTGCTCAGTTTTATTTTCATCTAGGCTGATTGTGGATGAGTGTGTTTGGAGAGGGATTAAGTATTTTACCTGCCTGCATCATAAGTGTGCAAAGAACCCCTGCAGGATCTCAGGTGATGGATGATTAGTTTGGCACCTGACCAGAGTGAGGTCCTGCCTTATTTTATTTCTTATTAACACAGGGAGCATTCAGCCCTTGGTCAACTCAGCTATCTGAAAAGCAGCTCCTCAGACACATTTACAACCTGGAGAACAAATTTATGCAATTTTAGGTCCTCTGCTGATTTATCTGGAAAGCTCATTATGAAGATAATGAATTCAGCAGGTGAGCATCAGTAAATGCTCTTGCACACTGCCACTTTCTATCAGAGTTGGCGTTTCCGACCTGGGGCACGGCCAGCCTCGTGACCAGGTATCGGAGATGTGGCCTCTTATTTTGGATTGAAGACTTCCCTGGATCGATTTTCCCTTCAGTATTGTACACACTTAACCAGAGTATTTGTAACCTGAGCCAAGAGCATCTGTTAGCCAGATACCTTCAAATATTCAGGGTAAAGGGCAGTCATAGTGCAAATACAGAAATGATTCTTCTTTTCTTTATCTGTATTTTGAAAGAGAGATGAAGCTCTGACCAGAGTACTTCTTCAGATGGAGTTAGGAATGGTCTGAGGGCTGAGGTCGGGGGTGGAGGGCACAAGTGACCCACTGAGGACCTCTTCTTCTGTCCACACCATGAGCTCTTCAGGAAGGACCTACTGTGGGCCATGACTGACAGCAACCTAGGCTCCCCAAACACACACAGTTCCCAAGGGTAGATAATGGAAATGACAACGGAAATGTAAACTGAGATAACACAAGTCCAAGTTTCCAGGAGAAAACAGCAGGAGGCTATGTCAACTGAAACCCAGCAAATGCAGGAAGAGGGTTTGGGTTAAGTGCAGAGACTTAAAACAGGCCTCTGGATCCTTCCTGAAGATTAGGGAGGAAGAGTGGAAGGAAAAGAAGGAAGGAGAGGAACAAGAGTTAAAAACTTAAGAAGATGGTTTCCAATCCCTTTCTGAAGGACTGGGGCTTTGGGACTGATAACTCTGTGACATTTTTAGGCACCTTGTTGATCAATAAAAAATGAAGATGCACCATCATTAGTATGTCTTTTACATTAAAATGATCTCCAAATGGCATTCGTGAGGTTTGTCATTTTCAGATTATTATAAAACAAGCATCCAGTGACCTGCAGCTGATTTGGATCTTTCCAGCTCTATACTTTCTATGCCTCCGTTTCCCCATCCAAAAAATCAGGCATAATTATATCAATCAACTCTTAGATGTCCTGTGGGTTAGCAGTGCATTAGCGCATTCAAAGTCCTTGAAGAATAACCCTGGCAATACGCTGTTCTCTAAGCCTTGAGCTTACTATCTTTGCACGAAGTCTTACAATGAGTTATCCATTGTATCATTCCTTTCTTCACAAATATGCTATTTTTAATTCATAAGATTTTAATCCCTTATTTTTTTGTTGTATTTATATTTTGAACTGAGGTGTATATGGTTTCAAGATATATTTGAATTATAGAGATCACAAGGCAGTCATTTTGAAGAGTTTTGTTGTACATAACTAAAAACAAAAGCAGAGTGTGGGGTCATGAGCCTAAAGTCGTCATCTGTACACTCTCTGAACACAGTTTTCTTTACTTTAAATCTCTTGGCCCAAGAGTAGCCACAGAAAAAGCTGGGATTGAGCTGGCTTGGGAGTGGAGATCAGCCCGTGGGCGTGTGAGGTCGGTGTGCCTGGGGTGCTCCTCCTGGACCACGAGGAGCAGGGTGTGATGAGAACACAGAAGAAGTGCCGGTGCAGAGTGGAGCCCAGAGCTGTGCTGGGAGCAGGGTTCCAGCTGAATCCCGCTGTGAGCTACGTGGAAGCCACGGGGCACCCAAGTGTGCAACAGTGCTGGGCGCAGCGCCAGCTATCACAGAGAATTCACGTCACCTGTGGTCTTTGTCACTGTGATTCTACATGGGACCAGCAATAAAAATGTTTGCCTTTGTTTGTTCACAGTAGTTAAGAAAGGCACGGCTTTACACTGCCACCTCCGCTGACGTCACCCCCAACCAGTGCTGCAGCCACAGCCTTGCTGGCCCGGCTAAGAGGACTGGGAATAAAATTCCAAGGCCCTTACAAGACTCCAGTGTAGTCACTAACTAGACTCGAGGGAGAGGTAAGGATTAGAGGGCTGGGGTTGTGACAGGAGCAAACATCAAGGATGAATAAACAACATGAATCAGCAAAAGGACTTGTTTTGGACTTGTTTTGGACTTTGCAGTGACTAAGTGACTTTTTAGTTGTAAACATGTTTTGGTTATAGGATGACTAGATAGTATGCCCATGTTAGATAAGTTGATGATGTAACTAGGTAGTGTGCTTATGTTAGATAAGTTAGACATAAACAAGTTTGTTGTAAACATATAGAGTATATAAGCGCGAGGGAAACTCCATGTATTTGCTCACAATCAACTCTCATCGCCTGAGAGTAAGATCGTGCAGTGTGAGCCAGTCACCTCGTGTATTGCTTTGTGTGATATGCGAATAAACCAGCATTTCAAAAGGCAATCGAGTTCGTGCTTGGTGTTCGCGTACGTCGCGGTCCGGGGTCCAGTGCAGATATCCGGAAGGGAACTCCTGGTAACCAGACAAGGCTGAGAAGCTGCTCGTGACAGGTTGTGGCTCAGTGGTAGAGCGCTTGCCTGGCATGTGGGAGGCACTGGGTTCGATTCTCAGCACCATGTATAAGTAAATGTACAAAATAAAGGCCCATTTAAAAAACAAACAAACAAAAAAAGGTATCTCTAAAAAAAAAAAAAAGATAAAGATTAGAGCTACTAAGTCATTAACAGTCACCCAAGTGGTAAGAACTGGAGCTGGGATTTGAGCCCAGTCTTGTATGACCACCAAGCCACACTCCCCTTCTGTTGTATGTGCTCTTTGTGTTGGTCCCACATCCTCTATTCCACAGACTTGAAGATTGCAAAGCAATTTTGCAGACTTTCCTAGGCCTGAGTCAGGGCATTTCTAAAAGTCAAAGGTTATGACCTCAGAATAAAACAAATATAGTTTTAAATTTACGTTGATGTATTTCTATAACTGAATGTGCCTGGCCTCATGAGAACTCAATGCATCGTCCTTATTTCTTATTTGCACAGATGCTGCTGGGAGTTCTTCTGAATTGGCATCAGCCTGCAGGTTTAGCATTTGGAAACTGCCACATAAACCAGAGGCCTTATTTCTTCTGGCTCCAGGTTAAATCCACACTTCATATGAGAAGGGTGACTGAAAGAGGTGTGTGTGCAAAGTGGCTCTGCGGATGTTAGACCACATCATCTCCTTTATTTCTGTGATCAACTGAAAATCTGTTTCTGGGAAGTAATTTGACCTGGTGCACATGATGCTGAGGATCGGGACTCCTCGTGGGTGCCATAATGTGAGGCTGACACACATCCATTTTCAGTCACTGCTTCTTGGTTAAACACATATTCAGTTAGTATGATTCTGTAGGCTTCATTTTAAAATAAAATATTTGCATAATATGAATGTTTGTTTCATTGCAAACTTCATACATTGACAGCCAGTTCCCAAAGCAAGAGGTGGGGCCATGTTGGCAGTGACTAGGTCCTAAGGGCCGAGTGGGCACCATCTGAACAGGGAGCAGCTTCACCCAACACAGTGCCAATGGCGCCTTGGCTTTTGGCGTCCCACCAGGCTTGGAGCAACAGACTTCTGTTGTTTCTAAATTACTCAGCCTAAGGTATTTTGTTATAGCACTCCAAACAGACTAAGACAGTCTTTTAAATATTTTAATGTCAATACTTTGAATATCTAAATATTTTCATTTAATTTCAAGTTTCATTTGACTTATGTAACTTGAATTTGGAAGTAACTTGAAATAATACCATTTAGCTAGATTCCTAAAATTTTCTTATGAGATTTCGAAGGGCATATGTATTATGATTTTCTAACTTGCTGAAGTTGAGATACATGTTCACATTATTGTTCACACAAATGAAGTGTTTGCCAAAATGCTCTCTGTGCAGAGCTCAGTACACTCTTATGATTTGGCTTTCGGAGCTGATCATAGATTTTCAATATGTTCTCGTCTGCCACCAAACAGTGCTACCCAGAGCCAGCTAGTTGGTCTCTTCAGAGCAGACGGTGAGAGGCTCATGTCCACCAGCCAGAGGCAGCATCGCGTGATTCCAGTACCACTCGTCTTGACTCCTTTACCCCTAAAGTCCCGCTCTTTCCTAGCCTTTAAATATTCACTGACCTTAATTTAAAACCATCTTAAATTCGGAAATAAAAAGAATCAACACTTTCAAGAAAAGATCCTTAAAAGATTTTCAAACCCTGGGGTTTGAACCTGAGCACCCTTGAGGTCCAGGGAGGGGACCTGCTCTAAACCTGCATCTTCACCTTAAAAAAATTTGTGGAAGGAAAGCAAAGAGAGGATTTGTTTAAAAACGAATTTTAAAATACTGCAACGACTCTTTGGGAGGAATATATTTTAATAGCCTTAATTTCAGGCAAAAACTTACCATTACCTGTTAATTAAGGTTCTGATATGAATTTCCAGGTAGGTGTGTCTAATAACAAGAACGACACCAGCGCCCGCCTCTCAGGTGGTTGTGAGGACTGAGGCTGTGCCAGGTGCCACCTTGCTGCTTGGCGGAGCAGGCGCTGGCAGGTGGCTGACCTCTGACGGGAGGGGCCCCTCCAGAGACTGTGAGTGGGTTGGCGCTGGCAACGGGGCAGGCACACTTAGCACACTGGCCTCTAGAATATAGATCTAAAACAGCCCTTAATTGTTATAAAAGCTCTAGGCTTACGCCCCACGTAGCTGGATGAAGGCTTGTTGTCCCAGACCTTTCAGTGACATCGAGGGGACAGGGAAAAAACTCACGAATCATAAACACAGAACCAAGAATGTGGAACTGAATTGTCGTGTGGTCTCAGTCCTGTGTGGTAGGCAGGAGAGGAGCTCGGCTGTGCCTGCTCACAGGACCCCAGGAGTGGCAGGAAAGGGACGGCCAGTGGAGGGGGAGAGACAGGGTCCAGGTCTGCAGGGAGCCAGGCACCAGCACAGCACCTCTGATGCTCGCTCCTCCCCATCGTGTAACAGGAACCAGGCAAAACACTTTCCCATAAATGAGAACATAATTTTCCAACAAATCCCAGATCACGGTTTCTGTCAGAGTCAATGTTACTTTCTAAGTAAATGCTGGGGACTAATGGCTTTATCATGACATTTTTACAGAGTTTACTTATTTAAATAACCTCATGGCTATTAAATAACGACATTGGATCTGGCAGATGAAAGTACCTGTAGTTTGCTTTACAAATTTGTTTAGATCAATAACTGCCTCTTCAAAAAAAAAAAAGTTTAATGACCTTAGGCTGGAGTGGTCATGTCACCCCACTCTAAGTAGACCTGTGTTTCTCACTTGGAGCACAGTAGTGGACCTAAGTGCAGAAAACATTGTAGTTCTTTCTGAGATACTTAGGCTGGCATTCATTTGCAAACAAACAAACAAACAAAATGTTCAGGAAAAACAGGCCACATGAGAGCAGCTTACACAAGGGTGGAGTGGGTGGGCATGACAGGTAGAGCCCTCTCCTCCTCTTCCGTCTTGTCTCTCCTTTCTGTTCCTAACCTAGGTTACTATTACTTGCACACTCACCCACCAGCTTTATTGTCAGAGACTGAGTCCCACAGAATGTCCACAACCTGGGTCAGAAACTCTTTAGCTGGGGCCTGCATCTGTGCTCAAAACAAGACCCCTGACCTGCTCTACTCCCGCCCTCTTACCCTGCACTCCTTCTTGGCGAGGACTACTGTGTCCTCTGGAAAAGCTGTCTGTCATTACTCATGCCCACAGTGACTGCTACTGTAGTCTCAGGGGAAAAAAAAAGAAAGAAATCCTATTATTCCCTGGGACAGTCAGTCCTTTTTCTGTAATTTCCTACACATTGAGAGCATTTATAAGTTTTAGCAGGGTTTATGGAAGGTTAAGGAACAATGGAAAGAAACTACATCAAGAGAGTAATTCAGAGTTGCTGCTCAGGCCAAAGCTACGTTAGCCTCCAAGAGAAGGGGGTGCTGTCCTCCCGTGCCTGGGACTGTTCCAACCATCTACAGGTCAAACCACCCCAAGTTGCCCTCCAGGTTAAGATTTGCTGCCATCCATATTGTCATAAATACATACAGGATTTCTCTCTCTCTCTCTCTCTCTCACTCACTCACTCAGATTTACATTTTTGGTGGGTGCATGCTGGGGATTGAACTCAGGGGCACTTGATCACTGAGACACACCCCCAGCCCTATTTTGTATTTTATTTAGAGACAGGGTCTCACTTAGTTGCTCAGTGCCTTGCTTTTTGCTGAGGCTGGCTTTAAACTTAGATCCTCCTTCCTTAGCCTCCTGAGTGGCTGGAATAACAGGCGTGTTCCACTATGCCCAGCAGATTTACTTCTTTTAAAAGATGAAACAGCATTCAATTGCATACCTACACCATATTTTCTTTATTCCTTGGTCCATTGATAGACATTCAGGTTGATTCTGCATCTTGGCTGTTGTGACTCAAGTTGTGATGCGCATGGCAGTGCAGGTATTACTTCCATATACTAATTTTTTTCCCTTTACTCAGCAGTTGCATTGCTGGGTCACATGGCAGTTCTATTTTTAGATTTTTTCGAGGAACCACATACTGTTTTCCACAATACTTGTGCTAATTAGCATTTCCACCCACAATTGGGTTATTTTCTTACTATTGACATCTTTGGGTTGCTTGTATGTTTTGGATATCTACCCCTTGGCATATGTATGGTTTGCAATTGCTTCTCCCACGTAGCGGGTTTTCTCCTCTCCCCGTCGGTCCTCTGATTGGCTATGCAGAAGCTTTTATTTGCAGTAGTCTCATGGGTTCACATAAAAAGTCATTACCCAGAAAAGGTCATGGAGTTTCCTTCTGTGCTTTGTTCTATGGTCTGAACATCTCAGTCCTTTCAGTTAAGTCATCATCACAATAGACGCTCCTGCTCGAGTGGGGAGGGAGGGAGCGCGCGGCAGCCACAGGTCCAGAGCCACTCTGAAATCCAGCCAGTGCACGCTGTCAGGGATTCCCGCTCTGCAGGCAGGGAATGTTTCTTACTAGAGCTCACTTTGCTCTTGACTCTGCATTTGAAAGGACCTTCCTTTCTATAAGAGGGGCCTTAACTTGCTGCTGAGTGGATGTCAGTTCCTGGATGCACCCAGTGGGGGTGCAGACATCTCTTCACATTGAACCTCCTCAGTGTCTCCCAGTGGTGTGCTTTCACTCACCTCCTTCTCTTGAAAACACTGAGGGTTTCCTATGGATCTATTGGCGCTGGCTCCGTGTCCCACAGCCCCATCCAAATCCTTTTCAAGAATTTTCTCCCGTAGGCAGAATAATGGCCTCCCAAACTTGTGCAGCTCATGACTGAAGTACTGTGGATGTGCTCTGTTCAGGGGAATTGAGGCAGCAGATGGAATTCAGGCTGCCATCTGGCTTTGAAGTAGGGGGATTGTTCCACAAGGTCCTTAGCAGTGGAAGAGGGGGCTGGAGAATCAGCACTGAAATGAAGGGATGTGACAGAGTCTAGAGGCCACTGACTGGGAAGGAGGAAGGGGCCATGGGGCCAGGAGCAGACAGCCCGTGGCAGCTGGAAAAGCCCCAAATTGAATCCTGCACCGGACCTTGGAGAGGAGCTTGGCTGGCTGACACCTGGATTATAGCCCAGGGAGATCAGCTTTGGACGTCTGACCTGATTCTGTATTTCAGAACTGTAGGAAAGTACAGTGTGCTGCTTAGGACACCAGGTTTGTAGAGATCTGTGATATCAACAACAGGAAGCGAATGCATTTGTACAACAGGCTTAGGCTACCTAGAGACCCTTCTGCTCCAGGCTACCTGCAGTGGGCCAGTCGCCCCACTGAGGTTTCAGAAGATGCTCTCAAATGCTCTTATAGCAGCATTGTTCATGGTAGCAGAGTATTGAGAAGAGCCCCCATAGCCAATTATTAGCAGGCTGGATAAATGAATTCTGGAATATTTACACAATGAATGCCCATTTCTAGTTAACATTGCCTAAATGTCTATAGCATTATCACGACGGATAGAAACAAGCTCTTCCCCAGAATGTGATGTCAGAATTCTTTTAGATAAAATTTAAAAATAACATGGACATGCGTACCTGTGTTCTGAGCCTATACAGAGAAGCAGGGGAGAATTTGGCCACAATTAGGTATAGTAGAGGCCCTGAGGCCGAACAACCCCTGGGGAAATGTGACCAAGGAGGAGATACTAGTTCCAAGAGGTCTGGTAATGCCCTCTTTACTAAGCCAGGCCAATTTGTAAGCGGCCATCATTATTCATTAAACTAAATATACAAACATAGGCTCATTTATATATAAAATTCACACTAAAAATTCAAAAATTAAAAATAGATAATAAAAAGCATGAAAAATATACCAAATATTTCCCAAAGGAAGCTGACATAACAATATTGCTATTGATTAAATACAAGATGTCATCAAGGACAGAGAAGAGGTCCCTTAAGCAAAATAAAAAGAGCAATTCACATAGAAGGCGTACTCCTTAGCCTAAGTTCTGATTTAATTCTTTACGAATCTCCACCTAGAGAGAGATATTGAGAACACTTGAGATTTCTAGTTGCTTTTAGAAAACCAAGTTGTGATTCTTGTTGTCATTACATTACTTCTGGACAGTTATCATATGTGTCTGCAGAGAAATTCAAGATGATAGAAAAATATTTTCAGTAGAATATCATAGTGTTAAATAATGTGATTTTATAATTTTAAGTAGTTGATTCTGTACAGACTTTTGGAAATGGATAAATTAGCTAGGGTTGTAGCTGAACACGATTCATAAATCCCTATTATTTGCAAAATAAGAATGAACAGCGAAACATGAGGTCATGTTGTGACATGTCCTACAATGAGAAGCCAAAGAGTATTCTTCTGTTCTTTTGAAGGCTTAGTTGGTGAAGCAGAAGAGGAAAATAGTTTAGGAAATGCTGTTAAGATGTTCTGGAGACATGAATTAGGTTTAATAAGGAAAGCTTTAATATTCATAAGTACCATCTTCATTCCAAAGTCATGTTGAGCTTGGTGTGGATTTCGATCATCTCAGAAAATAGGAATGTGAGAATGGATAGCAGTGAACTAAGTGGCCAATTTGGAGATTCTTGAGACTGACGTTAATATGTCAGGTATGTTTTAACTTTAGTTCTAAACAGAAGCCGAACAATGGGCCAAGTGACCCTCCTGCCTGGCCTCTACCTCCTCTCCGCTGTCCTTGTGCTGTTGCAGGAGGCTCCCTCCCAGGCACCTGGGCTTACCTCGAGCTGGGAGAAGTCGGAGCTGTTCCTGAAGGTTCCGCGGCACAGTGGACATGTGCTGCATGCTGCCGTCCTCCAGGGAGCTCTTAGAATGCAGGCGTCCTCGTCACTGCAGCCAACATCCTCCCTCCAGCAGGGCACCTGTGCGGCTGGTATGAGGTGCCCCCAAGCCTCCTGTGAATGCAGGAGCATTTGCAGGTGGAATGATTGGTCTGTGAGAGCTGCGACCTGGTCAGTCCATCCTCGTGTGAGTGGGCTGACGGGGTTGCACCGTAGGCAGGGGGCATGGCTGGAGGTGGGCCACGGGGGCATGCCTGGGGGTGCATCTTCTCTGTGTCCCCCTCCCCTCTCTTTCTGCTTCCTGACCTCACCATGAGCTGAGTAGCTTTCCTGCCCGGGGCCCTTCCACCATGATGTTCCGTCTCATCTTGGGTCCAGAGCACTGGAGTCGGCCCACCAGGGACTGAGACCATGAGCCCCAAATAGACGTTCCCTCCTCTAAGTTGTTCCTCAGATTTTTGGTCACAGTGCCAAAAAGCTCACATAGCACATGTTAGGAATTTAAATACTCTTCTGGTGGCTGGTTGATACCGTGCATATTAAAAACATGATAAAAGGTAATGACCTTTGAAAAGAAGTTGCAGTTCTAATTTTTAAAGAACATACAGTTATTTAAACACTAGCTGTTGGAATGAGGTGAGAGGCCTACTGCGGGGCTATGATAGGCTTGCAGTGTCTTCTCACAGGAGACAACTAACTTAAACAGGAAGTGGAGACTTTTTAGACAATGACCTTTCCCTTAAATTCTAAAATGTCTCGACTCTTGACACTCACTTGACTTCCCTTTGTGTGGCTTCAATAGCTTTTCCTCTGCTTCAGGTAGGAATGGCATTAATGATTGTGCTAATTCCCAGGTATGAGAACAGAGAAGCCAATGACTAGAACTCATGCTGGACGTTAAGTCTGCAGGCACCTGATACCATCCTGGTTTTCCCATCTTTCTGCAATTTCATAATTTTCTAATTAACAAATATATGTCCAATTTAGAAAACAGAAAAACACAAACAAAAATGTAGTCATTCTTGTATCACACACAAAGCACTATTTTTAGGATCTTCCTATATGTTTTATTGACCTCTTTCTGTCTTTGCATATATTTACAGAATACAGAATCCGGAACATGGGGTCTACAACTTTTGCTCATTAAGCAGTACATCAGCAATGTTCATACCTCACTACATACTTAGTATATAATGATGATCTTAAAATAATTCAATTAATGAATAAGATCTAATAATATTAAATTATAACGATTGCAAATTCACCTTATATCAACCTCCTACATTTGAACATTTGACTGTGAGCTGTCATTTCCTGGAAAATTATTTATTGAGAAACTGAGCTGGCACTGCACAAAAGGGAGGTGATCACAAGGGCAGCCCCTGCCTTGGGCACCATGACGCGCTATGTGATGGGTCATTTCCAGTTCTTCCCCTGGACTTGAGAATAATTTTATTTTACTTCCAAAATTATGTTCAATATTTTTATTTAATAACAAAAAATAATGACATCTATAAAATACTGAGCCTTCTTGTCTAGTTCCAAGTCTGTAGATTTTTAGATTTCCAAAGTGATTCTAACATTTCCACATTTAATTGTTATTTTTGAGAGTTCTTGATACTCTGGGACTTTTTAACCTTGTGTTTTTAAACTGAGTTGCTTTTTTCTCCACATTTTCTTATTATATGTATTTTGCTAAGTATCATTATTTTTTTGAAAAGTGTTCTACAACTGTCATTCCACCTTCTTTCTATTTCTAATTTGTGTATTATGCACTTTTGATTATACTGAGAGATTGTTATTGGTTTAATTTCTAGCAAAATATTTATGGAATCACTTAGATTCCATAGTTAGAATAACTTTGGAAATCTAGAAATCTACAGACTTGGAAATAGACAAGAAGGCTCAGAATTTTATAGGTGTCACTATTTTTATTATTAATAAAATTTATGGAAATTATTAAATCTATTTCTCTGCAGTTTCAAAAAATCAGTATTTTCTTTTTTTAATATTGATTGATTCTTAGTCACTTTGAGCTTGTTTTTTTTTTTTTTAATTTTGCTAGCAGAATGCTTACTTCATTTGTTTTTATGATTTAGTAGTAAATTGTCTCCACTGATGGGGAGACCAGTCTAAGACCAAGATAAATCTACTGGAGAGAGTTGATTGAAAACTTCATTCAAAGAGAGAGCAGGAGGAGGGAGAGGTGGAGGGCAGAGAGAGGTCAGGAGTGGTGACCTGTTCCCCTCCCCAGAGCACCGCCAGGTCTGCTTGTGAGGGTGGAAATCTTACAGCCAGGATGGGCAGAGGGGGTGGCCACAGGGAAGACGGCAGGGTAAGGACTAAAGATCCTCAGTGTCTCAGACACCATGGGGTCTCTGCCCTTCTTCCACTTCCTCTTAGTGCAGAGCTTGGGTGGGAGCCAGGGGAGGAAGAGGTTGCCCCTGACCTTTGCACCTTGATGAGCTTAGCTTCCTGCTCTCCGCCAAGGCACTCTGATTCCCTCCCCAGGACTCACCTGTTGTTGATGGACTGGGTGTAACAGGGACTAAGGTCTGACGAGGTGTCCTAGGATTGTCGTATTTTTTTAAAAAAACTAATTTATATGATTCTGTATTTTATTATTATTTAAGTTGAATGTCCATGATTTATAATTTTATGTCATAACTTATTCTATTTGAACATATTCCTGAAAAATATAATTATGATTCTGTACCCAGCTCATTTCAAATTATCATCTCCATACTATGGGAGGGCATGTCGACTCTTTTTTCCAAGTAGTATTATGTATACATTCTGACATAATATTGTTAAACTCAGCACTGTGTAGCATTGTTTTAAAGACAGTTCCACGGGTCCTACACCATTGTTTTCCTTTCTTGTATTCAGATATAGCTTGATAGGATACTTTGGGGGGTATTTTTTTTTTCCATATGAATGATATCTTTTCAGTTCCTTTTATACGTGAAGTAAAACTTGGGTGAATACAGACCATGTAGTTTAAACTGTTAGGAAACATCTCCCTGGTGCCTGGCGTTCAGTGTGGCCTCAGCCCCGAGCGATTGTTCTTTGCTGTGGACACATCTGTTCTGGCCTGTGGCTGGTGGATTGCTCTCCTTACAGGGCCGTCCAGATGTGGGCGCTTCACTCCTCGGGTGTCACCTCTTTAAGTCTCTGGATTCAAGTAAGAAATTTTATTAAGACTTTATTTCAGCAGGTCTTCTGTTCTTTTTTCCGGCATTCTTTATTGGATTTGGGTCTCTGTGTGCTGTTGTCCATGTCACACCTGCCCCGGGCAGTCCCAGCTCGGTGGTCCTCTGCAGTTTGGCAGGATGTTTCAGTGGCTCCCCAGGCATCTCATCCCATTTCCTGCCTTCACAAATTTCTCTGTTACATTGTAGCTCATTTAAAATTGATCTTGCAAAATTTATAATGGAAGGATTTTTTTCTTTTCTATTTAACTGTATTTTACTCTCCTCCTGTCTGTCCGCCCTTCCTTTTTCTTATTCTTTGAAACTGCAGATCTCACACTCCAAAGACACAATAATAGAAACGAGTTGGGTAACAGAGTGTGAAGATGAGCAGTGGGTACCTGGAAAGACTCCACACACCAATGCTGGATCTGCTGGGTGAAGGGAGGACCATCGTCCCCTCCGTCTGTTCTTGGGGAGCCAGGATCTCGAGCTGTGTTGGAGGACTTCCTGGTGGGCTGCACTAGGTCAGGTGCCTCACCACTTCTGGCACCTGCTCCTCACACGTCTGGGTGTCCCCGGAGTCGGCCTTTGGCCAGCGGCAGGTGGGAGGATGTCCCAGTGTGTGTGCTGCATGCAGGTACCCGAGGCCCCGTGGGTTATCTTGCCTCTCTGTGGTGCTGAGGGGCAAGCATCCCATGGAGAACCCACAGGTCAGCAGAGCACCCGAGAGGAACAACAAACATGAACCACAAAGGCACTTCCTAGCTGAGCCCACCGGTTCTTAGAGATTTGTAGATGCATGAGAAAAAAACAAACAAATTACTTTCATTGGGTTGGTTTGTTAAGCAGCCAATACAAAAATTTTTTCCTCTATTTTCTCCAGGAAATCATTTTCAAAAGTATTTTTTCTGTATTTTTCACATTATTTCTTTTGGTACGCTATTAGTGCGTTATAACTACATATAATAGTGGGCTTCATTTTGGCATGTTCATAAAGGTACACAACAGCCACATTTCAATCCTGGGTCTGACTGTTTCCCTCCGCACCTTCTTCCCTGATCTCCTTCCTGTGCTGCACTGGGCTCCTTCCACTTAGTTTTAATTGGTGCGATAGAGTTACACATAAAACTGGAATGCACCTTGAAACCTTTGTACATGCTCGTGACTTAATTTGGCCAACTGCCCTCCCCAGTTCTTACCCTTTCTCTCCTCCCTCCCTCCCTCTTGAGCTCCCCAACTCTACTCTATTAACCTCCCTTCTATTTTCATGAGATTCCTTTTTCTCTCTAGCTTCTGCCTGTGAGAGAAAACATTCAACCCTTGGCTTTCTGGGCCTAGCTTATTTCACTTAGCATGATGTTCTCCAGTTCCATCCATTTACCAGAAAATGCCATGAGTAAAACCATATATATATATATATACGCCACATTTTCTTTACCCATTCATCTGTTGGCAGACACCTGGGCTGGTTCTGTACCTTGGCTATTGGGAATTGTGCTGCTATAGACATTGACGTGGCCGTGTCACTGTGGTATGCTGACTCTAGTTCTTTTGGATAAATACTGAAGAGTGGGACAGCTGGGTCATATGGTGGTTCCATGCCTAGTCTTTTGAGGCATCTCCAGAATGCTTTCCAGAGTGCTTGTACTAATTTTCAGCCTCACCAACACTGTATGAGTGTGCCTTTCCCCCACAGTCTTGCCAGCCTTCATCATTATTTGTATTCTTGTTAACTATCATTCTAACTGGAATGAAATGAAATTTCAGGGTAATTTGGATTTGCATTTCTCCAATTAGTAAGGATAGTGAACATTTTTCATATACCTGTTGGCCATTCATATTTCTTCTTTGGAGAAGGCCTTTTTAGAGGGTTGCCCATTTATTGAGTGGGTTTCAAAAGTAATTTTTGCTGGGCCTAAAGGTGCACACTGGTAATTCCCAGAACCTCTGAAGACTGTAGCAGGAGAATCACAAGTTCAAGGTCAGCCTCAGCAACTTAGAGGGTCTGTCCCACAATTAAAAATAAAAAGGGCTGGGGTGTAGCTTAGTGGTAGAATGCCCATGGGTTCTATTCCCTATACAAAAAAAAAAAGTAATTCTGTGCTTCCTGTTTAGCAAAAAAAATTTCTATAGATCAAATTTTAAAATGTCATTCCCTCCTTCCTTGAAATCCTCATTGAAAAGATCAGTAGATATTTCTTAAATCATCTTTCTGTCAATGTGGATGAGGCTTCCTCTCTCCGACCACAGGTCTGGAGGCTTCCCCAGAAACCCAGCCACTGGGTGGAGCAGGGAACAGGCCCAGACCCAGCCAGGACTTTGTCCCCTCGAAGTTTCGTCCTGGGAACCCTGCTCTGCCAGGAAGCAGGCCCGGGCAGCAGAACCTTGTGGGCTGTTCACACTCTCAAAGAAGAGGCCGCTCGCTTTGTTTGGGCCTGAACCCCTCCAGAGCAGATGTCCCGGTTCTACTTGGCCCATCTCTGGTCCGCTACCTGCTCTCCTGAGATGCCACCTGGGAAAGCCGGTGCTGCGTGGGCTCCGTGGGGGCATAGCTACAGCCATCTTCCTTCCCCATTCCCACCTGACGAGTACTGCTCTTATCCTCAAGAAACAGCCCAAGATGAAAACCCGCCAGTCTGGAGCTGTGCCCGCCTCTCTGTTCCCTCCTTGAGAGACAGGAGTACTGCCTGTCTCTGTTCCCAAGAAGCAAGCTTGCCTTCCAGAAAACCTGGTGCCGCTCACTGTGCCAGTCACCAAGACTGAACCCGCTCCTAAGGCGCGGCCATGATTGTAGCCCAGGAAAAGTGACATTCAAGCGGTGGCTGCCGCTCCCTGTCTGCGCCAAGCACACAAGTTAGGCTTCTGGTAATAAGGCGCGTCCTGTCCCAGGTGGGGGCCAGCAGTCCTGGCCACTTTTCCCTCACTGCACCTCTCTGGGAAGTCTGGCTCCACTCGCAGCCTCCCTCTTGCCCCCCTGGACACTGGGCTAGCCTGCATTTCTCAGTCTTCTTCGCCTGGGTTTGTTAATCGGCTTTGCAGGAACAGAATGGGAATAGAAGTGAAATCGCCTCTTCCTCAGCTGGTTTATAAAAACATTCCATGCCAGTTTCTAATTTCCCATTGGATTAGAGAAGTGCAGAAGGTCCCCTGACCAAGGACTGCATCTGACCCTGTCCGAAAAATAAACTCAAAATTTTACTGAAATAAGTTTAAAGAAACAAGCTTAAAAGTGTACCCGAAGACAGAGGTGCCGTAGGTCTTTCAGAGACGCAGCACCTGTCTGCGCTGTGACGATGGAGTCCAGGCAGCTCTGGAGGTGGCCGGCTTTTGCAGGGTCATCAGCTGCCAGACGGTGCAGCCTGAACCTCTCCCGGGCATTCCCGTGCCTGCTCACTGCCCTTCTAATGCGCATCCTCCCTTCTCACCCCCCTGAACCCCACTTAGCTTAGGTGGCAGTGTCTCGGGCTCAGGCTGGGACAGGAGGGTGGCTGGGGTGGAGCTGAGCCTAGGAAGAGCTATAGCTGTGGTGCACAGAGGGGGCAGGTGCTCTGGGGTGAGGCTGCCACCCAGCCAGTATCCTATCTGGGGACACGATGGCTCTGTCTTTGTTCCACGTTGGGTGGGCAGTCAGGCCTCCGTGTCCACCTTACTCTGCCACCACAGTGGCTGCTCCCAAGGGCTTGGTCTTGGCAGGGCCGGGAGCTGCCTGCTGGCCACATTCCCCATGGCTGGCCAGTTGCTTCCACCAAATGCGTCTCTTCAGTCTGTCCCCTTCATGTAGCCTTTCCTTCCAATTTTTGGTCACTTTTAATCTGCTGGTCTTCACTCCATGATGATGCTTGGCACGAATCCAAACTGTTTTGTTGTTGTTAAAAGAAACACCATGCTCAATGTCTGTGCAAAGAAGAGGCACCCGGAGACAGACAGCTATTGCCCATCAACAGGCCTCTGTGCTGTGGGTATCACATCTGGTTCAGCCAGAGGTGGGTCAAAAACACAAGTAAATCAATCAATAACATCGGCACTGAACATGCTCAGGCTTTTTCTTGTCTTGATTCTGAACAATTCAGCGTAACAATTATTTACACAGCATTTATGTTGTGTTAGGTGTTACAAAGTGATCTGGAGGTGATGTGAAGTACATGTGAGGATGTTTGCAGCTCATACAGAAATACTGCAGCCCGTCAAATGATGGGACGTGAACATCTCTGGATCCTAGAATATTCTGGGACTATTGAAACCAATCCCCCAGGATACCCAGAGATGACGATAGTTATTTAAGGAATTGTTTCCTTTAGTTACCAACTTTTATTAATACATAATACATTTGATACCTGAATGAAATCATTTTAATATCCTTCTTCTATTTAATAAATTTATATTTTAAGTTTTAAAAAATCAAATTAAATAGAATGGATGGACACATTTTTCAATTAAACTTTGTATGTATGACCCTATCAGCTTAAAAATATTAAAAAAAATGTTAAAAATGAGCTATTTAAACAAGAAGAATGAAGCAGGAGGTATCACAACACCAGACTTTAAACTACAAAACCACAGTAACAAAAATGGCATGGTATTGGCACCAAAATAGACATGTAAACCAATGGTACAGAATAGAAGACCCAGAGACACACCCACATAAATACAGTTATCTCATACTGGACAAAGGCACCAAAAACATACATGGGGGAAAGATAGCCTCTTCAACAAATGGTGCTAGGAGAACTGGAAATCCATATGCAGCAAAATGAAATTAAACCCCTATCTCTCACCATGCACAAAACTCCACTCAAAGTGAATCAAGGACCTGGGAATTAGACCAGAGACTCTGCACCTAATAGAGGAAAAAGTAGGCCCAAATCTCCATCATGTCAGATTAGGCCACTACTTCATTTAAGTGATGGAAATGAGCTCATGTAAAACTTCACAGGTGCATCATGGAAGCACACTCTTCCATAGCAATCGTTCAACACGTGTGCAGCCTCAGTAAACAGGACAAAAAAGCAAGAAAACATTTCAGTAGATGCAGCAAAGTGTCACTTTAAATGTCACATCCTAACATTTGAACTAATGTAATAGGAATAAGTAGACTAGGTTTTAATAGACAGAAACTAACTTTGCCTCAAAGGAAAGCGAATGTTTTGCTTGGTGCTCACTCATTCAAGAACCATTATTTCAACTGTTTGTGGGTAGGTAATAAAATTAGAAAATGTGAATGAGTAAAGAAGTCTAAGCTGTATCAATCTTTAAAAAGTCAATTAAAAAACTAGACACTGGGAGAAATCTGAGTGGCAGCTCTTTTCAAAAGTGCTCATTAGGAAGAAGTTTTTCTATATGAAAAACATATATTCACTAGCTTATGTGATTGCAGTATTTTCCCTTTAGAATTCCAACCCCAAGCATGAAATGTGTTTCCTAGGAGACCTGTAGACCTAGATGAAGGAGAGGTGAGAAGCTTCCAGAGGACAGAGGTCCTGAAGTCACTGCCCGTGGCTTGTGGGCAGAGAGGGCAGAGCCCCATGCGAAGAGGCCAGCCTTCCTGACCATCTGTAGCTCAGCTGACTTCGACTGCCAACGTCTCTGTGATATTCCTCCTGATGACCGAATGCAAACCTCACTTGGAAGAACTAATAGGCAAGAGTATTCAGGAAAGTCCTTAAGAAGAAAATCATTATGGAGGAATCACTGTTTCTGGAAAAAGATGTCTATACTAAAGCAACAGAAATTGAAATCCTTATTCCTTGTAACAACAACAAAACATGTCCCAGGAAAAATAAGTAAACTTGGATCTTTCCCAGCTAAACCTTATACCCAACAGTTCTTAAAAGCCCACAAAAATCGTAGAGAAAGACGTTAATTTTACAAATGATTTTAAAAGAAGAGAGGCCTTCTGAAGTGCTCCAAACTGAGAATCCATGAAGCCTGTGTGAGAAGCACAACAGATCACGTTTCCACACAAAACAGACGTCTGTCTGACAGAATCCTCAACAAAACAAACAACTGACAATTTTGGGGGGAGAGGGGGTGTAATACATGTGACAGAAAAAAATCAAATTGGTTTTTGATTTATAATGAGCTCCACCAAATATCACTGCAGTCAAAATTGGACCATTCAAACGGGCAAAGAATTGGGGACATATGATCAACAAAGAGCCACGGAATGCGGAAAAGGAGGGTCCCTAAAAGTGTTAGTGGGTTCACCTTCAGTGTCTTCCTCTTGGTTTCCCGAGTGTAACCCAACCTGCCCTTTCTGCACCTCACCGTCCCTTTGAAATGCCTCTGCCTCTTAATCCCCTGGGCTGCTGCGTCCCCTTTCTGTTGCTGGTTAAGGACCAGAAACGCGTTCTCTGCGGTTTTATTCAACTTCCCGTGGAGCGCGGATGGCGGTAATTAGTCTTTCGTTATCTTTAAGCATCTCCCTGAGAGCCCTGGGCTTCTCGGCTCCTCGGGCAGCGAGGACTAGGAAGCCAGGCGGGTGGCTGGGTCCAGAGCGTGACTGCGGCTGCCAGTCGCCTGCCGTCACCCCTGCAGTGCACCCAAAGGGCCACAGCAGGTACGGAGTGAGCCCAGAGGGAACCCCATGTCCTGCTGGAGACGAGGTCCCCTCACAGGTCAAAATGTGGCACTAGATTTTCTCTCCACGTTTCCCCTAGGGAGAAGGACCTGATAATGATTTTATTGGTGTCTTCAAGTGATAATTAACCGCCCCTCAGCAAAAAGTTTAAGAACCCTGCAGAAACTTCACACTCAGACTTCAGCTCCAGGGGTAAAGAGCACGCCCATCTCCTGCATACCACCAAGCCTTAGCTGAGACAGAGTGCCATCGAGTGGGACTTTGGGACATATTAAAGTGCCCCACCTTCAACACAGTGCTGGTGAGATGCTGCCGGGAGTTTTGCCCAGATCCTGTACAAAGAACGCTCACGTGTCCTGGCACGCTAATGTCCCCCTGGACACAGCTGTAGGAGAAAAGCTGCTGATGCGAACCTCGACTGAGCTGTGATCTACACACGTACGGAAAATAACTGAGTATGTTTTATCATACACCGACTTTAAAAAATATCTATTTACTTTCTATTGCTGTGTAACAGACCATGAATTAGCACTTTAACATATGCATGCACACACACACACACACACACACGTGAGTTCTCCCTTGCCATCCACTGGGTTGGACTCCAGACCCTCTGGATGCCAAACCCCAAGGTGCCTGCATTTCTTGTGTAAAATGACGCAGTACGTGCCTAGCCCTACGCAATCCTCCCATAAGCTTTAAGTCACCTTTAGGTTACTTGTGATGTCTAATATGATGTAAGCACTTTGTAAATAACTGTTAGGCTGTGTCATTTAGGGAATAAGGACAAGAAAAAGTCTGTACCTCTGCAGTACAGGTGCAAGTTTTCTGCAAATTTTTTCCCAAACACTTCAGGTTGTTCCATCCACAGATGCAGAACCCCAGGGTGTGGAGGGCCAGCTGCACTCAGCAGCCTTCTCACAGATCCTGTGGGTGGAGGTCAGTAGTGGGCGCAGAGCTGGCTCCTTCGCTGGGGTCTTACCAAGCTTCATTAAGGTATCAGCTGGGGATTCTGTCCCCACACCACTGTCACCTGCGTGCACTGCTGGTGGCTGTGACCTCACTGTCTCTGCAGTTCATAACTTTACACAGAGAAATGGTTCATTTCATGCACAACTCTTTTTATTTTATGCTATAGTTAATGTTTTGTTCACTTTTAAACCACACACAGGCTCAGGACCTCTGGAGAGCTCTGGTGGTGGTGGCTTCCTCTGGCACCTGAAGAGGCCCTGGCCACTTGCTTTTGGGGGGCAGCAGGACAGCTGTGCCCTTCTAGTCTCTGCCCTCAGTACGTGAGATGATCTCCCTCTTGAAGAACTCAAGACCAACTGATCGGAGAGTTCACTACATCCACTTGATCTCTTCATCTCGCCGTCTGGTGTGACAGAGTCACATCTCATCAAAGTGCCACATTCATTGGTTCAAAGCAAGTGGCAGGTTCCATCTGCACTACGGCAAGAGGCAGGCTCCGGGAAGACGACCGGGTCGCCCCTGGTGGTCCACGGTGATGGTGTTGGACAGGTCAAGGGGAGGCTGTGCGGTCCTGTGTTGGTGCTCGCCCCCCTGCCCCATGTACCAGGGAGAGCACCTTCCAGTGTTCGCCATTTTGGAGAAGGACATGGTCGGCAGCCACGGTCTCAGCTGTCCCCATACCTCAGTCACCAGGTCACCACACGCAGTGCTGGCAACTGGGACCTCAGTGTCTCCTGGAGTTCACAACTGTACATGGAGAGAGGGTCTATTTTTTGCACAACTATTGTTTTCTTTATATAATAGTTAGTGTTTTATTGACTTTTAAAACCCCGTACAGGGTAGTTATGTTGCCTATGAATGTGATTTTCGAACATCGAAGATGCAACTATAAAATATTTAAAGAGTGGGTCTAGCTGGTTGGAATCTGCTGTGATAGGCAGAGTTGAAATACGCCTCTCCTTCTGCCTAAAGGAACAAAGTCCTTAGTCCTGACCCTAAACCATTAGCAGAACCCTCCCGGATGAACTTACAGTATGGAACTCTGGCCCTCGGAGGGGTGATATGAACGTGAAACCCCGCAGCTGGCTAGAGAGGTATCTGCACCAGGCCAGGAAGGCAAGGGGGCAGGGGACCACTGTCAGTCAGCTATGGCTTCACGAGCAAGGCAGAAGGTGCTGGAAGAGGCCCCCGCCTGGGCGGACCCTGTGTAAGGCAGAGTGATGACCTCAGTCCTGGGCCCAGACTGGCCGTGACTGGAAGAACACCCGCCCTGCAGCGTGAAGTGTTGTATTGTCAGTGTTTCACAGCTCAGTGAACGGAGCATCTGCACCAACCAGGTGACTGGTACCTGGCCCCGATTGCCTGCCATTAGCAAAAGACTGTTTTCTCCAGGAACAATAAAGACAGTCTCTCCGTGGGCCCCCTCCCGCTCCTTCTTCACAGAGATGGGCAGAGAGCGTGGGGCTGGGCGCCCTGCTGGCCCAGGCAGCTGCCCGGGGCTGGCCTGTTGGGCAGACGGTAGCAGAGGGAGTCTCTCCCAGGACAGGGGCCTCTGCTGTCCTGTGCTGGTGCTCAGTGCCCCTGCCTCACATCCCAGGACCACAGGGAGTGGCCCTCTTCGCTCCAGGGAGAAGGCCGTGTTCCGTGTTCTGCTGTTTGCATTCTTAGCCTTTGGAGAGGCTGGACTCAGTGGGGCAGGAGCCGGGTGCTTACGTGGAGAAAGCACAGTCCCAGACATGCCGCTCTGCTCCGACCCTCAGGGGAAGAGCCAGGCTCTCCTGACCCCTGCGCCCAGCCGGCCCCTCCTGCTTCAGCGCAGCTGGCGCTCCCTGGCTGAAGTGCCGCCCCAAAGGCTCCATCCCCCAGCCCCCGCCGCCTTCATCTCTTCAAAACTGCCACCCTGGCCGGGAGACCTCCCTGTCTTCCTGCGTGCAGCGGCCCTCCTAGAAACCCACAGCCTGGGAGGTCCAGGCGGCAGGAGTTTACTTCTCACGGTCTGGGAGCTGGGCACCTGGAGGGCACTGCCAGCGTGGCTGGTCTGCTGGCTTAGACGGTCATCTTCTCGGTGGATCTCACATGGGTAGAGCAGAGAGAAAGCGGCAGACTCTACGGCCTCTTCCTGTAAGGTGCGTCCTTATTCCCTGGTGGCCTCCCGGAGCCTGACATAAACGTTGTGGGGAAAAGGCACACTCATACACTGTTGGTGGGCTGAAAGTTGGTGTAACCAGTATGGACAGTCCTCAAAAGACTAGGAATGGAACCATCATATGACCCAGCTGTCCCCCTCCTTGGTATATAGTCAAAGGACTTAAAATCAGCATACTACAGTGATGCAGTCACATCAATGTTTATAGCAGCTCAATTCACAATAGCCAAACTATAGAACCAATTTAAATGCCCTTCAACAGATGAATGGACAAAGAAAATGTGGCATATATACAGAATGGAATATTACTCAGCCATAAAAAAGAATGACTGTATGACTTTTGCCTGTAAGTGGATGGATCTGGAGAATATCATGCAAACTGCAATAAGCCAACACCAGAAAAACAAAGGCTGAATGTTCTCCCTGATATGTGGATGCTAACACACTAGGGGTGAGGATAGTGGGAAGGGGAAGAATGGAAGTTCGGTAGATTTGGCAAAGCGGAATGAAGGAAAGATGGGGGGATGGGAATAGGAAAGACAAAATGAATCAGTCATAACTTTCCTAAGTTAATATATAAAACTCAACCAGTGAAACTCCACGTCATGTACGACCACAAGAATGGGATCCTAGTTAGAAAAGGTCATACTCCACGTCTGTATAATAGGTCAAAATGCACTCGACTGTCATGTGCATCTAAAAAGGACAAATAACAACAACAACAACAAAAAGCAAGCAAGCAAGCATTGACACTATTAGTAGAGAACAGACTGTGTAAAGCTTGTAAGAAGATAAGCAGCATATTAATGGATTCAATAAGTAGTATTGAATTGTGGGGTGTTCTGCACAGCACCCATCAGACACCCCAGGAAATGGGCCCTGGAGGGCCAGAATGTGGACAGGAGACTCAGGGTTCCCTGTGGCTGCAGTTCCGACCCACAGAGGCGCGTGTGTTGAAGGCGCCTCCCGGTGTGGCGCTCTGGGGACGGGGTGGAACCTTCAGGGGCAGGGCCTGGTGGGAGGTCTTGGGTCACTGAGGGGTGCCCTTGAGGGGACTGGGGACCCTGCTCCCTGCCCTCCCCCCTGTGTGCTTCCCGGCCACATCTCTGCCAGGCCTCTGGCCACCAAATGTGGCTCACCCAAGGTCTGAAAATAACAGGGCCGGCTGGTCATGAACTGGACCTCTGACCCTCGGAGTCAGTGGGCACCTCCTGGTGTCAGTCAGTCACCTCAGGCCTTGTCACAGGGCTGGAAATGACAAAAACACACAAAAACAGATTGAACTGGGGAGAGGGAAGGGAAGCCGATGACTCGGGGTTGAGAGCCACTCATCTGTAGGAAAGGTTCCACCAGGGACCCTGACACGTGGCCACATCAGTGAGGGAGAGATGCACCCTCAGAGGAGGGGAGAGTTCCGCCCCCCGGGCTTTCAGATGGCGGTGTTTGTGGGATACCCCGGGGAGGGCGTCCGCATCTGCCACAAGTAAGGCCGGCGGCCCGGGGAGGAGCGTGGCAGGCACTGCCTGGGCCCCACGGGCCGCGTCCTGCACCTTACTGCTGGGGTTGGTGGGTTTGCCTCGTGTGGGGCTGGGCCAGCCCGGGCCTCGCGCTCGCTGGGCAAGTGCTGCCCCCGAGCTGCGTCCCCTGGCCTGGTCTTCACGGCCCACCTCTGGTTCACCAGGATCAGGCGTGTCCTGTGCGCGGCCCGGCTCCCTCTCACCTGCTTCCTCCCAGGCTGGATCTCCTCCTCACCGACGTGCAATCGAACCTACTGTCTCCATGACGGCCTTCCTGACTCCCCCTAAGTCCCACCTTCTGGCACTTTCTGCCCCTCTGCTGATTCAGGTACTCTCCCCGGGATCTTTCTGAGACCCTGACGTACTGTGTGTTTTACGATGGCTCTCGTTTCTCTGTTGGACCGCAAGCTAACCCCACGGTGTCGTAACCCCACGGTTTGTGCGTGTGAGACACTGCAGAAGGCTCCGAGGAGGAATGACTGGTTGTGAGACCCTTGGCCCAACCAGAGAATCCATCCTCTGGCGGGATTCGCTGAGTGCAGCTGAAGGCCTGTGGCCGGAGGAGGCGGGCAGCGGGAGCGTGGCTCTGGGGTCTGTGTCTGGTGAGGGCAGTCTCTCTGCTTCTGGTCCTCAGGGGAGCTGCCCCCCTCCTGCACACTCTTCTGCCACGATACCCTGCCCCATCTCTACCCTGAGGAACGGAGCCGGCTGTCTATGGACTGAGACCCTAAAACTAGGAGCCCCCAGAGAAAGGTTTCCTCCTCTAATTGCTCTCGACAGGTCTTTTAGCCATAACAGTGAAAAAGCTGACTGAAACAGTGGACATGAGGATTTTGGTCTGTTCACTGCTGAATTTGGGAGTCGGGAATACAACAGGCTGAATGAACGGTCTTGTCCATGTGAACGTGATCTGCACTACTTGGTAGAATATGTGGGAATTCTGAGTCTGGGTCCCTGGGTGTTCACCTCTGCTGTGTCACATTGGGCAAACACACGTTTTTTTCACATCCATAAAATGAGGCTGATGATGTGGCCTGGCTACCTCCAGGATGTTAAAGGAAGAGAAGTGTCTATAAAGGAAGCCCATCACCCAGCCCTCAGCCTAGGACTGTTTGAGTCAAGCATCATTTTACAGCATGAGTTTGCATATTTTCTTGCTTAATTATTCAGAAAGTGGTGACATTTCCTCCTTGAGGTGATTAATGCTCAATGGAGGCTCTTTTAGGAGGGGCGTATCTGCTGTCCTGGAGACCATCCTCAGGGTTGGCTGGAAGATGCAGCCTGTCCTTCACCGAGGGCCCTGGACTTCCCCTGAAGCAGCAGCTCGTCACCTGATGGCTTGCACCTCCCAGATGCGGATGTCACAGACATCCCTGCTGCCATGCTGGGGGGAAGGGTGGCCACTGGACCTGGGTAGAGGCTGGGGTCGACAATGCATGGCATGCTCCCCCACATAATTTCTCACTCCAAAACCCTCTAAGGGTTTTTGGAGCTGACTACCTACTTTCAGAATCATCTTCCAGGACTGTTGCTTAGGGAACAGAGATGGGTTCCCTTCTGTGGGAAAGTCTGGCGGTGGCAGTTGGGGCCTTGAGGGATGGGCATTTGGAGGAGCACACAGGACCCAGAGAAAGAGGGCAGAACCCAGGCTTTGTGTGTGCCGTCACTGGAGCTGCTAAACAACTTACAAAATCAGTGACTGTGTCTCGGGCCATTTCTACGTCTTACGGTCTACAGAAGGCGCTATGAATTAGGACTTCTTTTACAAGGAAAAACGTGACTTTGACTTCTCATGTCTTCCTCCAAGGGTAAGAGGCAAAGGGATCGCCAGTCTTTTAAGTGAGGATTGTGGGGTTTGGGATCTGGGCTTACTTATTAAAAATAGTTTTTGTAAGAGAAATGATGTTTCTAGGTGGTTACAAATGTATCTTCTGAAAAGGGGATGATGATGGTTCCAAGTGCTCTCAATTCTGTTCTTTTATTGAAATAACAATTCTCCTGACATATCCCAGTAGCAAGTTGGGTTCAAGTTTGGGGCAAAAGAAATATGGAGTGAGTGAGCTACAAATTTAGAAGAACAACTGGACATTCTAAATTATATAAATCAAGATTTATTTATTAATCTGAAATAATTGTAGCACAGATGTATTTAAACAGACCTGACCTTGCTGCATAGTAATTCTGAGTAAAAGGGGGCCTTCATAGAACCCCAAACCACAAGAATCTGCTGTTCTAAATTCTTTCTTTTTCTTTTGTGACTAATGCTAATTGAAGAAGTAGAAGGAATGCAGAAAATGCTACTACCTGAATGGACTTTTCTAAAAAGAAATATTAGTTTTAAAATAGAGGTACATACATACCCGAAAGAGCACAAAAGCGTTGTTAATAAGGATTATCAATGGAAAATACGACTTTGGGGTCTCTGATTTCTAACAGCACGTGCAGATGAATGACTACCAATGTCTTGCCAAACCCTAAGGTACAGTCGGTGGCCGACTTGCTCTTCACCTATCCTATACCACGTCTACCTGCACGCTTTCCATGCCGCAGTGCACCCTGGTTTGGATTCGCCTTCTTTCTTTCTTAACCAGGGATTTGTTTTTCTTGGCTGTTCAGTAACATGAAGGCATTGTCCTTTGCTGCCTTGTGTTTGGGATGTGGTTAATGAATATTTAACTCGGGGCAGCACTCGGGAGACCCTAGTTCACAGGGACTAGTACCCTGTGAACGTGCCTTATCACGGTGTCTGGGCTCTGCTGTTCATATTCTGGAGATAAGGTTCTTGGGCAGAGCACCTTTCGGAAGGAAGCCCCGGGGCTGCCGGCAGTTTATTTGGGGAAGGAAATCATCAATTGCAAGCGTTACGCATTGCTGCAGGGCCTATGAGCTCATTTCCCCGTCCACTGCCACAGGCTAATGTCACATGCTTACAGCGACTTCAAAGGCACAGCTCTGTGCTTTGTAGGTTTATTAACGGGAGATCTCTCTGAGGGCACCAAGTGTTTGTCATTAACATGACTACAATCCACAGACTCGCCCTTGGAGGTCATAAAAGCTGCAGCGGAGACTTGTGTGGCCGTGGTGCAAGGCACCGTTAATGGAATCTGGGATCTGGGTTCCTGTTGAGTTACCAGGGCTGGGGCTGGGCGGGGAGTAGGGGAGCAGCATTGTGCACCCCGCCTGGGCTTTTCTGTCTTCCTCTTCTCTTTAATGGTCCAGTGTAATGAGCACAGTGATTCAGGCTCCCGGGGAAACAGTCAAAGCAGCTCGCAGGGACATCGGCATCTAGCCCACACCCAGGCAACAGTGACCCCCGCCGTCCCTGCAGCACGTTCTAACCAGCCCTCAGCCACGCGGAGGAGCATTTAACCTCCTCAGACACAATGACAGAAAACACTGAGGTAAGGCCGGGGGACACCTGCACGAAGGAGAGAGGGTTCTTAACTGACACATGAGAGTTCATGTTTCCAAGCTGAACTATCTCGGTGCTCATTTAAGACCTTGCAGAAGGGCTTCCCCTGACTCTGGCCCTTTGCTGTATGTTTGAGGAGCCTTGCAGGGCAGGCGCTTCTCTTTGCAGGCCATGATGGGCTGCCCTGGGCAGAGCAAGAAGGTGGTTGGAGTTGAGAGCTGTCTGTGCTGCACTTCATGTTGGACCCCACTTCATGTCCCTCGCCAGCCACTGCCACTCTGTCCACCTTGGGGGTGTCCTTTCCACACGCAGGTGAGCCAGGCCAGTAGTCAAGGGAGAGGGGCCTGCTTTCAGGGGCCCTGGGGCTTGCTGTGGCCAATGAGCTGCAGCTGTACCTCAGGAACAGTTCTGAGGTCCAGGGAGGGTGGAGGACCAAGGCACCCCGGAACCGGCTGGCTCCTTCGGAAAAACAGAGCAAAACTGAGGGATTTGTAGGAAAATCATTAGCAGTTGTTTGGTTATTTTTCTGTGTCAATAGACTTTTGTTTAATATCTTAGATATTTGAGCAGTCCTGTAATAGCTTTTGTTTAGTTTCCTTCACATTAAAAATAGACAGTTGAGTGGCTAGCTCTCCTGAGTGGGGTTCTAAATTAGGAAGAGAAGAGAGAAGAAAGTGATATGGGAGCTCTATGCTAAAATAAACTTCCCTGGCCAATTTAAAGTTCATAAAGGGAAAGAGATATACCATGAGGTTGATTTCATTTTCATCTTACAGTTAATTATCAAAATGCCCCTGATTAGTATTTGTTTAGAACTCAAAATCTTTTTCAAAGGGGAATATTTTTGGAGAGGGGTCTTCTTTCCAATTAAAACAGGAATTGCAAAACCCTAAGTAAAATCTATGATGGAAATTAAAGACAGGAAGTCAATTTTTTTTTTTTTAGGACAATCATTACTTGATATTTCCATACAATCCTTTGCAGGAGGTATTTTAGGGAGCTGTTATGAAACTCAGATGTCACAAAACTCAAACCAGGGCAAGTTATTTTCCTGTGAAAATCACATAATGGCAATTTTTGAAGAGGGGATTAAAAATGGAACTTATTTCCCTTGATTTAATAAGTTGTAATTCCCCTACACTGAAATAATGCAGGGCTTGGTGCAGCACAGACACGAATCTCCTCTGTCTCCCCTTAACGACCGCGTGGTCGAGGCGCCCGCCCCTCCTGGGCTTCCAGGAAGGGCCCAGAGCACCAGAGCCCAGCTGGAGAGCCACAGAGCCGCTCTGGGGCTGCACTTCCTGGACTCTGTCAAGCTTTAACTTCACGGGGCTTGCAAGGAAACAAGAGTCTTAAATAAGCCTCCCCAAGCTCCTCTGGGACTAGGCGGAGAAGTTTGAAAGGAATCATGGCACACGGGGTGCAGCTCCATCCTGAGGTTTCTCAGTGTTGCCACCGTGTTGCCACCGTTCATGGCACTTCCTGCTTTATATGTCTGAGAATTTATCTATTTTTAAGAGGTAATTATCTTTGTGAGCCTCTTTGCCTCCAATTCTCTTTTTTTTTTCCCTATAAGTTTTTTGCTTACATGTGGTGCTGAGAATCGAACCCAGGGCCTCACACATGTTGGGTAAGCGCTCAACCAACTGAGCCAGGACCCCAGCTCTCGATTTTCTTGTTCCCGCTCTCTTCCTCTGCTCTATGTTACTTTTACTTCTTCTCTTGGAGTTGGCGAATGCTATAGTTTTCTCCCGGCTTGTCCCAGAACGACAGATTCATCCTCATGTGCTGCTTCCATGGAGTCTGGGTACAGAAGAATGATTCAGAATTTCCACCGAAAATGGAAATAACTGGACACACATTTTTAGAAATGGTTTGCACGTCGTTTCCTACATGTGAAACGTCTACCATTGTGTACACATTAGGTTATTAGAGAAGTTGTCCTTTGGGTGGGTAAAGAATGGTCAAACGCTGCCAGTTTTACAGGGTCCATTAGTTACAATGCCATACCTGCACTTATCAGAGATGCTAGGCAAATTTCTGGTTTTTGTTTTTTTTTTACTTCAAGAAACCCCCCAATTATGTTTATTTTGAAACAAGCATTCTTAGACTCCTTCCTGAGAAAATCACACTAAATATACTTAGTGGCTTTAGAGATCTCATTCCTGATGCACCATATGCAATGGCGGTCGCTTCTCTACAGCTCAGTTGCTCTCAGTGGTGACCCTCAATAGGTGGTCATTCATCACCACTTGCTGACTTTAGCTCAGGCTTAGTACAAGAACATCTAGAAAAGCTGCGCATCTCCCAATGCGGTGGCCGAGGGTGCTTCAGCATCACAGGCGTCCTGCCTGCGGATGCCCTTGTCAGCAACTCAATAAGCAGGACCAGTTCCCTCCCTCGTGGTTCTGGTGGCCACATTTTACCAAGAGTCCTGTTTAGTAGAAAATTGGTCCAGCAATGATTTGTTGTTTTGTTTTCCTGTTAGTACCTGTGCCAAACTGTCGAAGAAACAGGTTTCAAAGCTCTCCTTGAAAAAGAAGTTCTTATTTCTTTACCTTAATGGGGGAACAGTTCTTCCAAATAGGACAGACAATGTTTATAAAGCCAAAATTACTCATGGTCTCAGCTAGACATTTTGTTTTAATTATATGCATAAGTTTACTTACTATAGTGAGAAAACGTCCTGAGCACACCACACTGAAAAGAGAAGCAATGGTATTTCCTCCGTCTTATTTTAATGACATTTATCACAATATATTCATGAGTGCACGTTATTTTATAATATTTTATGTATAGGTACCAAATATTTGCAGTTGCTAGCTTATTGTGAATCTTGTCTTTGAGAATGCCCATAAGTAGTTTGGAAGTGTGTTCTGAATCCACCCTTCCTCCCATTCTTATGCGGGATGCTCTGGGTGTAGATAGTTTGACGTTGAGGGTTTGTGCAGAACACATCTCACTTTCTACATGGTGAGGTTGGCCTTAGACTGGGAAATAGAGGCTGGAGACACCACTGGGCTCTTGAAGGATTTGGCCATTAAAACTCAGGAACAGAGAAACAGAAAAAGACACAACCCTCTGTTGAAAGAAATTCCATCTCAAAACAAGGATTACTGCAATTTTTCATTTGCAAACAGATGTGAAATACATTGCCAAGGTACTGAGTAATGATTTCCCCTTGGAGAGAGCTAGTGTACAACACAGAGAAGTCCTCTGACATCTGTCCCTGCTGCACTAGTATGAGCTAAACCTTGGGGGAGCCAAAGAAGAGACTAAGCACCCAAATCAAGGTCTATAGAATATAAAAATAAGAGCAGTAGACTGCGTAGCTACAGTTTCACTTTGTGATTTCAGTTGCCCTCAATCAACTGTGGCCTCAAAATATTACTATACAATAATATTCCTGGAGGGCGGGGGGAGAGAGAGAGAGAGAGAGAGCACATCCAAGCAGCTCACCCCTGTAAGCAAACACCTGCGGTGTCTACATTACCTCCTTGAGACCTCTAAGTCAAACCTCGTGAGAAACTTGCTGGGTTTTGAACCTCGTGGATAACCTAAATTGGCTCTGCCAACCTGTGGGTCTCGTTCACGTTCTGGGGGGAGATGACGTTTTCCCTTCCCAGGGAGCGTCAAGCTGAGACAGCTAGTTTTCCTGTCACGTCTGCACAGCGGGTGAGTTCTCATGCGCCCTTCAGTGAGGATGCGGCCATGTGCTGACTCGGCTTCGTGGGTAGAGCCCCCAGCCTGGTGCCCATCCTCTCCTGGGTGAGCTGCAGATTACAATCCATAGCTCTTGGATCTAATGACACATGCTGTAGAAGAGGATGTCATTCAATCAGGCCCCTGTTTTTCTACGCCGTAGTCTATGTGGATGGGAACGTTTGGCTAAGTCATTGATTAAAGGACAGACAGTGGTTGTTACGGCCACCTTTCCAGCTAAGAGCATTCTTTATTCTTCTCCCATTCGGGAGACATTTTGTGCTCTTTAGTCATCGGATTTCTTGGTTCTATAATTTTCTCGATTTAGTTCTCATTCCAATTCTGTTCATCCTTGTGGGATTATTTCTTAAAACCAAACCCCTTAATGAAGCTTCATTTTTTTAAAAAAATTTCATTTTTATTTCTGTTTTTAGATGACACACAGTGATTGCACACATTTATGAGGTACAGTGTGACATTGTGAGACATATGTGCAACATGAAGTGTCAGATTAAGCTAATTGGTCACCCATCACATCCAGCATTGATTTCCTCTTTCTGTCAGAAACATTCAAAACACTCTCTTCGGGATATTTGGAAATGTAAAATTAATTGTTATCAACACAGTTGTCCTCCTGTCCTGTAGAATGTTGATCCATAAGATCAACTTCTTTAATGAAGGAATCTTCATTTTTGAGAAAAGGAGAAATTATTGTGTGTGTGTGTGTGTGTGTGTGTGCGCGCGCGCGCGCACGCGCGTGCGTGTGCTCCATGGAGTCAAACTTGGCCTGGTGCATGCTCGGCAAGCCCTCTGACACTGAGGTATACCCCACCTCCTCAGTTTGATATCTTTACTTGAAATTTCAGTTTTAAGGAGTGGAATTTTAACTATTTGCTTTCCCTTTACTGTGGCAGACTGTCATACCTCCTGAAGTGTGTCCACTTCTTAATCCCTGGGGCTGTGAATGTTGCCTTTCTGGACAAAAGGGTTCTTGTGAGCAGAAGCGATTTTCCTACAGTACCCAGGTGGACTTCAGCGCAACCCTGTGTGTGGTCACAAGAGGAAAACTGGCTATTTTACCTGACAAAAGGACAGACAGCAAGGCAGAGAGTGGAGTACTGTGGCCACAATCCAAGGAGTGCGAGGCAGTTGGTGGCCCAAGAAGCCAGCAGAGGTGGGGAGAGGCAGAAGAGGATTCTCCCTGGGAGTCTCCTGAGAGTTGCCCTCACACAGAGTTCACCCCATGGGCCGCTAGACCTCTCAGAGCCCAAATCTCTGTTGTTTTAAGAGAATGCTTTGTAGTAATTTGTTAACAACAGTTCTAGAAAACTGATGTAAGGTGAGTCCTTTATCTTGCGCATTTTTAAGAATGAGATCCACGACCAGGGGAGGATAGAGTAGCAAGGTTTATTTGAAGCCATAAAGGCTCCCCTTGTTTGGGAGGGGTTCCACCGGAGGGTGCTGCTGGCTCTTCTTGGTGTGTGGGGTGGTGGTGTAAAAGGCTTTTCTGGTGGCCCAGTGCAGGTGATTGGTGGCGCTCATGCCATCAAGGACCAGCCAGGCCCTTGGAGCTCTGAGCTCAGCAGACCAATCAGAAGTGCACAAGTTAAATCCTATTTACATAATTCAGAGGACTGGCCTCTCCCCAGGGCCTGGCACCTCCTGGGTGAGAGGAAGTGCTTGGGGTGGGGTGGATTTTGTGGTGGGCCGTGTCTCCCAGGATGGCGGGGCCCATCCTGTCTGCTGTGGGTGGCCCACCTTCCTGACTTACCAGCACCTTCCACAGTGGGTGCTTTGGACCTCCTCCTCTCTGGGCACTTTGACTTTGGTTGTCGTTAAGAGTTGTGGGCTTTTATCTTTTCTTTGAACGCTGGATTTTTAAAAACTCTTTTAGTTTCACTGTTTTCCCTGCAAGTTCATTCTCTGATGGTCAGAGTCTACCCGGGTACCGTGGGACCGGATGCTCTTAGTGTGATCTCCCTTCATCCTGTTCTCGCTGGGGTGAGCTGGGGATCCATCAGGTGCCTTCTGCCTTCCACAGGTTCGTGATTGGACCTGTGCTGCCTTCCAAGTTGAGGCCTTCACACTGGACCTCCGTTCCCACCCTCATTCTGATCCACCTTCAGTCAGCAGTGACACACTTGGAATGATGTTTTCAGGAGGGTCAGTGGCTGGTGTATTTTCTAAGCACTGACATATTTCACAATTTCTTGCTTTTTCCAGGTATGCACTATAATTCAGTAATAAAAATATCTCTCCCCAAACCCCAGAGCATTATTCGATTATCTCTGGCATTCATGATGACAGGTGAAGTGTATGATGCTACCAGTTTTTGTTCCTTTTGTAATTTTATTTCCTTCTATGTGTTTCAGAAATTTTTCTTTATTTTTAAAATTCAGAGACTTTTGTCTTTTTCTTCTGTATTTTAGAGTAACTTTTCAATGACCTCTTCTATTACATTGAATTAATCTTCTTTGAGAGACATTTATTATTGAATATTCATTTTAATTTGAATATTACTATTTTTTTTTTGCTTTTCTTCCATGCCTTCTTACCTCACTCTGTCTTTAATCTCTCAACCTGTGTTTTGTTTTGTTTTGTTACTGGGGACTGAACCACCCAAGGGCTCTTTACCACTGAGCTATATCCTCAGCCCTTTTTATTTTGAGTCAGGGTCTTGCTAAGTTGCTGAGGCTGGCATCAAGCTTTCCATCCTCCTGCCTCCGCCTCCCTAATTGCCGGGCCTGAGGGCAGCATCACCTATTGGCCTCTCAACCTATTTCTAACTCTTTTCATTATCTTGGCTTCTCAATCTGTCCTGCAGGGCTTTCTGCTCTGGCCACATAGAAGTCATTTTGTTGTTTTTGTCTCTATTCTGGTTGAATAAAGCCTGTAGAGCTTCCTGCTGGTCTGGATGTCTCCAGCTGATGGTCCTCAGGACGGCGTGGGTTCCTGTCCTGCTCACTTTCCCTCCCCAGTCCTCCCAGTGTGTCCTCATGGCTCCGTTCTAATTCTGCGGGGGTCTGTAAGGGTTGTCTGCCTCATCCCGGTTGTGTGTGTGACCTTCACACTGTCCACTCCTCCTCGGAGTCCTGGGGGCCGTCTTTCCAGCCCACTGATGATGCAGGCACCCCGAGGTCAGGCGGCAGCACTTGCAGTATCCCATGCCGACTCACTGCTGTGCCCCGCGATTCTGGAGAGAAATAGTGTGAACCCACACTGGAGCCTTGCGGGACTCTCCCTCTCTGTTTTTCTGGGAAGCTCTTTGATGCGAGGTCGGCGCAGGCATGCTGGTGTTCCACCTCCCTTCTCCGGCCCACGGATTTGCAGTCTCGTGGGATGCTCAAGACACAGGAGACAGCGGCACTCAGCAGACTCAAGGACCAGGGCAAACCACCGCCTGGACCGCCCAGGTCCAGACACTGTGTTTTTCATTCAAAGGATTCACAGTGTTTTAAGGGTGGTTTTTTACCAACAGTTTTTTTCCGTGACGTAGGCCATGTTATTTACTCATAGCAAGCTCACAATGAGTAGAAATTCCTTTCATAATCTGGCAGCTATTTGATTACGAGTCCTGGTTTTGATTATTGGATTGATTACAGAGCACGGATGTAGTTTGTACAGAAACTTCAGTGAAAAGCTGGGCGCTATCTCATCAGGACTTGGAAAACAAATTCTCCACTAGGTTACAAGTAGGCTTCTTATGCATGGGCAAGTTGGGAAGACCTCGTGTTTCCTCGTGACCCCATTACCACTTCATGCCTCTAGCAGGGGCATGTTGGCAGAATTGGGGGTGTACTGCCATAGATTGAAGATGAACCCCATTCTGGGGCTTGCAGCACCCACGTGTGACTAATGACATGCAGCACTACCTAGAGGGTCTCAGCTCCTGGTGTCCAGGAGAGACCATCCCGAAGTGCAGAGGAGCAGGCCGAGGGCACCCTGGGTTCATCAACCTGTAAACTGAGCCTAAAAAGAGCCTAAACCCCAGGTACTCACGCTGAGTGAATATGGAAACAGTAGAGCTAGGCTCTCCCTGCCTTCCCCCTCAGGGGGTCCCATATTCTCTGTGGGGTGGGAAGCTGGGCAGAGGCCTTGCTGGGGTTTTCCTGTCATTAAAGTAGAGATGGCTCAGGAACTAGCCCAGCAGGGGACTCTTTTCTCCAGTGCCTGAGAGTGAAGAGAGGGCCCTCCAGGGCTGGAGACCCGACCCATGAGTTGAGGCCTAAGGGCTTCACAGAGTTTGGGGGGGGGCTGATATAGCTGGGGGGTGGGGGGGGTGAGGGGTACCTGGTATCATTCTGAGAGAAAAGTCCAGGGCTTGGTGTGTGAGCTGTGGAGAGAGAAATGTTGGAAAGTCCACCGTCTATTCCGCCTGTGTCCTTTCCTCCTGAGTCTGCTGTTCAGCCCTCAATCCAGCCCCTGGGGTCCTGCCCCTCAGCCTCCTGAATCCCGCTGCATAGCCCCAGGTCACAGATTCTCACCTGAGCTTCAATACACCCTTCGTGGAAGAAACTCAGTTCTAAGTTATCCTAATTTCCCTTTAAACAGACTTAAAATAGCCAGAACACGATGGTGATCCTACCATGGACCTGTGATAGAGACGCGCCAGGGAAGCTCCGGAATCACCAGTGTCCAGGTGTCCAGCTGGCTGTGCCTCATGTGGGTGTGGCCACCCTGCCACTGCCTGCCACCCGTTCAGAAGCTAGAGCCGACTTCTCTCTTGGTGAACAGAGGGGAAGGAAGAAATCAGACTGCATGGCTCTGGAAGAGGGGCCAGGAAAAGCCCCACCGGAGAACATATGGGAATGTCGGGGTTACGGCACTTGCTACAGGTTGTAAAAGTCCTGCAGGATTGGGTTCCTGTTGTAGTGGAGGTGGACATAGGTCATGGTTTAGAAATAACTGTAAAGCAGAAGGGGTCTGGGGAGGACCCATGCTTCCTTCTGCTAAGAAATTTTACGATGCCTCTGGTCACAGATGATTCCATCCCATAACCTCTATGATAACTGTTGTTATGAGTATAAAGACCTCTAAGGCTCAGACATAGATTCTGTTTTAAAATAAGCACCCAGACAAGTGGATGTTTTATTCAAAGCTTACCTGAGCCTCACGTGTCTAGAAAATGCTTAAATTCATGAGCATTTAGAAGTCTCCTGCCCGATTGGTAGCTTTGGCTCTGTTTGCAAGACTCCAGGCTCCCTGGGAAGGCTCCACCGTGGTCTGATGTTTTCCTCTGGCCCTCGTAATGTGAGATCCTCATCGCCACGGGGCGTGGGGTGCTCCCTGGTCCTTTCCTTATTAGCAGCGTGAGACTACCTGCAGAAACAGATTCTCCAGCTTCTCTGTGGCTGTCAGAGAATCCTCTCCTCTCCCAGCCTCAGTGGCAGCTGGCTGCATGCCCTGTGGCTTACATAGCTTACGGGACTAGGGTTGTGACACACCCAGGGCCAAGACCACCCTCTGCCTCAAAGTGCAGCCTGCAACAGGAGTAGAGGAGCTGAGGCCTCTCCAGGGAGAATCCCTCAACAGCATCTCTGAGCCCCACCTCCTTCCCAGACGGGAGGTCCTGGGACGCACAGCTCTGTCTCAGCCACTGCACACCAGGGAATACAGGAACAGTGTCTGTGGGCATAGCCGACATGGCTGGAAGCTCTGGGTCTGCCGGGGTCCAGGACGTGTACCTGCCTTAGAACCAGTGGGTACCGAGTCCCAGGCCAGAGGCCTCACTCCGGGGCTCCCACCAAACCCAGCCTGGTGCCTGTCACACAATACCCAGCCAACCTGCAGCTCAGGCAGGGAGAACAAGCCCCCCCCCCCCTTTTTTCCACTCCCAGGGTTTCCAGGCTCAGCAAAAAGGAGATCTTCAAATGCCCCTTGTCTAGCAGTTCCAGGGATCCATGCAACCTGACCACGTTCTGCTCTCTGCAGGAGCTAGACCTAAGAGCGACTGCGCCAGCCACCTGTGTGGCGCCTTTTCAGAGGACTTCAGGTGTCCCTGAGTTCTAGCCACGTGCTGGTGAGTGTTGAAGGTTCATGTTAATCACTTTCACTAATGAAACTTTCACTAATGAAACCAGCATCGTAAATTCTTAACCGGGAATGCTCCTAGAGAAAGAGATTTCTGTTTTGCATAAGCCCTGGGATGATTTTCTCAGTGCACTCAGTAATCACGCTGCTGTTATTGGTAGTGATAGTCTGACTACTTACACAGAGCCCTGCGCAGGGCACCTAGAGCCATTAACTAACGCAGTCCTCACAACCCCCGCAAGCTGCCAAGGCTCAGAGTCCTGCCACATCAGACCCACAGGGAGCACAGTAGGAAGGGCTCTGAACCCAGGGGTCTGGCTGCAGAGTCTGGGCTGTGGACCACCACCCTGGGCTGTCTCTCTTTGAGCCCCTTTATAAGATGGCTGGATCAAGCTCATTGCTATAGAGAACTTTCATTTACTGTGTTAAGAGAGGAAAGGAGGTGTGCTAAGCTGGGCCTCATGATGAATTAAGGTGACGTATTTCTAACTCTGGGGCCTGAAGTCACCTAACAGGTTTGGGATGGACTGGGACTGGGAGGTACCAATCATAAGAGAGTTGGTAGGTGGGCATTAAGGACATTTGATAGGTGAAATGAGTCAGTGTATGGTGGAGAAGGTCTGGCTGCCATTTGGCAGACTCCAGCCTGCCTACGAATGAATGTCTGTCCCTTTATCCCCACCCTATGTGTCTGTGTTAGTCAGCTTTCCCTAACTGTAACAAAGGACCTGAGATAAATGACTTAAAAGGAGAAAAGATTTATTTTGGCCCATGTTTTCACAGACTTTAGTCTCTTGGGCCTGTGGAGGGGAAGATCATGGGGGGTGTGCCTGGCCAAGGAAACTGCTCACCTCCTGGTGGCCAGAGAGCAGGGAGAGTGCAAGGGGCCAGGGTCCCAGTGTCCCCATTCAAAGGCACACCCCAGGACCTGACCTCCTCCACTAGACCCCACCCCTCCCCACAGTGTCACTCGGGGGGTCCAGGCCTTGTAGCATCTGGGCCTTTGGGGCACATCTGAGGCTCAAGTCACAACTACCTCTTCTCACGGGGCTCCACCACAGCAGTTTGGTCTATTATTCCCTCTCCTGAACACCTCCAGGGCTTATTCAGAATCTTCTGAAAGTGCTGGTTTCTCCAAAACTAAACCTGTTCATGTCTTTCCTCTCAAATTACATGGTAAATTTACCAAAGGTAAAAACAAAACCCCACTTTTACTTCCCTTGAATCTCCTTGTATCGGTTAGTGAGATATTTAATTCCTATGTTAATACAAACCATGGCTGAATCTGCCTAGGGAAAACCCTACAGAGGAGACCTTCACCTGAATCAGGGCCCTACACAGGTGTTAGTTATCTGCGAGCTGTTTCTAAAATTCTTCCTGCGTTATGCTTGCCTAGACGCAGTATTGTCAGCACCGTCCTCAGATGTCTGAACCCAGAAAAGCACACAGGAGACCACAATGTTCCCTAGACAGACTGACTCAGCGTTGTTTGCCTGGGTGACTGGAAAATGTTCTGATTTGACCATGACGGCCTCTCTAATTCTCACAGCAGCGAGAAACACAAGGAGCGAATAGGATCAAGATGCTTGGACTCCTTGCAGGGTCCCAGAGAGACAGGCCACAGCAGAGGTGCCCACATGACCACATGTGTGCTGAGATGGCTTGGGCACTCGCTGACACTGTAAGTAATGACACACGGCCCAACGCCCTTTCAGACCTGCCATGCATTCAAACACCTGTTCACAATCAGAGTCCACTGTCCTATTTGACTTTATTCAATATCTACATCTTAGAATATAAATTTACATGCAAAACAGCTCTATTTTTTAGGTCAAGTAAACAACAATGATAATAATAAAGAAGTGAATGAGCCTTGGAAAGACCCATGAGTGGATTTTCCACTGAGTGGGTAGAGGACACAAATCCAGTGTGCTCACTACAGGCACCTCATGGAGAACCTTCTGAAGGTCACACTGTGGTTGGTCACACGTCAGTTACAAGGCTAGGGCGTTTCGGAGAGCAGCTCTTCTGGGAAACGTGGCACAGTACTTCGGAGGTTCATCAGGTGACCTGTGACTGGTAACACCATCTGTCACACATACCCCAACCACCTTCTCCATTCTTGACGGTGCGAGATTGTGACAAGACCGAGGACTGGCAAATGTCACAGCTCCTTTAAAATTCTTTAGAATTCTATTTTTGCCTTAGGAGTCAAGTTAGAGGATTGTAAATAGTGGTGTTGTCTCTTGGTAGAAACCTTCTGTGAACATTTTTCTGCATGTGCTTACCCCAAATTATCTGCAATTCTGTAAGTCATAAACATGAAGTCACGAGTTCTTCACTTGTGTGACAAGTTCAAGTGGCTTGAGCTGCCAGGTCCCATTTCTCTCTGAGGCCAAGGTGCTCTCACCGCAACTGTGGGCTGAGAGCCCCCCACCTGCCAGGAGGTCTAGGTACATGGAATATGTCCCTCCCTGGAAGAGCCTCTGTCCAGGTGGTTGGGCAGCACAGAGACAGACCACAAACCAGAGCGTGATAAACATGAAGACTGTGGTTTTAGAGTGTGCTAGACACTGGAAAGGACTGCCAGCAAGCAGGAAGCAGGAGGGACTCGCTGCAGCCAGTGTGACGAGTGGCCCTGCCCTCGGTGGAACAGGAGCCGTGGGCAGAGAGAGGGGCCGCTGCCTGGGCAGGTGCGGAGCTCTCATTCCACGGGACGGATGAGAACTTTGGTAAAGGGATGCCGAACACCTAGGGAACCCGCAGACTGTCTGCTTTGGTCATTTCCCAAGGACAGGAAAGGAAACTTGGTAGAAGGCCACTTTGGGGCAGACATTTCTTAGGTCTGCCACTGTTAGCTTTTTAGTGTCCTTAAGAATAATCACATAAGATAGATCATCCATATCCCATCCAATTAAGGGGAAAATGGAGGTTAGAGAAGGCATATCATTTTCAAAAGTTCACACTAGTACTTACAGAGGAAGACTCTGGCTCCAAATGCCAACATTTTGTCAGGTGATATTGGAACAGTTTTTGATTTTTGCCTAAGACTCATTTCAAACCAACCAGAAGATAAGACAAAACATATAAGATAATAATCTTTTGCCATTTTTGTTAGTTTCCTTTTTTTTTTTTTGCATTTAGAATATTTTCCCACTGGACAGACAGTGTTAGGTTGTCAGCATGTTAACTGGGATTTCTTTACTGAAAACCTTTGGTGTTCGTCCCTGTAGTAGTTCACCTGTTCTGTGAGCCTGGTGCTGTCTGAGCCTGTTTCCTCGACTGTCTTTTTCTTATTTGCTGTGAGAGCTCTCTGTATATTCCAGCTCATCTCACTCATCTGTTAGAGTCCCTGGAAATGCTCTCACCCATTCTATGGCTCCCCCCCCCCCCATCGACTGTTTATCATGAAACAACACAACAAGGTGGATGAAACATACAAATGTATGTCTAAGTCACTTTTCTCATCACAAAGGCAGTTTTTCCACCACTCCTCGTTGGTGCCCACCACCTTTGGGTGTCTGGAAACACCAGGCGTCTCATTCAGGGGTTTCTACAAGTGAGTTCCGTGGGCTGAGACGGATTTTCTGTCCTCGGGAGGTGATCATAAAGTGTTTCCCTTAGCAGGTTGGTGTGGCTCTCACTCTGACTCTGGTGTCCCACGACCCACCACTCCTGGGAGGGACCCAAACTGCTAAACGGTGCCTTCATGTATTTTTTTTTTAATTTCTCCTTTCCCAACATTGACATCTGAATGAGATGGCTGGCATTTCTCCCAACTTCCTTCTCAGTTTTGTATTCCAGGTTACAGCAACTTTATGGATTCATCTGGGGCTTGGTCCTCGTGTTCTGACTTCTAGAAGTTTCTGTGGGGTGGGGATAGCTGACCCTGGGAGCAGCTGGCTTGGAGGCCAGCCTGGACCTGGAGTCTTATTTGTGGGAAGATTTGTGACGTATTTCAACCTTTAAAACAGACTTTCCTGGTTTCTGTCTTTTTCGTCTGTTCGTTTTGGTAAGTTACATTTTTTTAGTGGTTAGTTTAATCTCTGAATTTAAAAAATTTCTACATCAGTTTTTTTTGGAATATTGTTCTTCCCTTTTAACGTGTGTATGAATTATGACATCCACTTTTATGTCACTGATTTGGTTGTTTTTCCCCTTTCTATTTTTCTTGCTTAATCCTTCAAGAAGTTGGTCAGTTTTACTGGATTTCTGAGAAGCCACTCCTGGCCTTGTTGATCTTCTAAAGCAAGCTCACTTCTGTCCCCCGACTCCTACTCCACAGCCTTGTCACCCTCCTCCTTCCCCGGCCTCAGTTGCTGGACTGTTCACTAAGTTAGCTCTTTAGTTGTGGCTGTGCTGTCTTCCTTCAGGTACACGCCAAGCTGCTGGCTTTCAAGTCCTGCTTCAGGAGCAGACCTCAGGTTGACTCTCATTTCATTTCAAAATATTTTTAAATTTTGATGTGAGTGGAAAAGAAAGTATACTACCTGATCTCCACACATGTGGGGTCTGTCTAGTTTTAAAAATTGATTTCTAATTTCCTGTCATAGAAAATGGCCTGTGTGATTTAATTCTTTGCAATTTGTTGAGCTCGCTTTTTAGCTCGGGACACGGCCAGTTTGTATAGAGAGCCACAGGGTAGAAGATGCCCATCCTGTTCTTGGTTAATGGACGGATCTACGCAATCCACTGGGTCAAGTGTGAAAACTGGGCCAGCCATGTTTTTATGTTGTTATTTCCCCACTTCTATTATATTCTTGTAAAACTTTAGTTACGATCTTCCATCTTGATTTTTAATTTGTGTTTGTTTCCTTCTGGTTTTGTCAATATTTTATTAAACACATTAAAATTTAAAATGTGTGACTTTTTGGTGAGCTGGGATCTATTGCACCTTTTTCTCATTGGGAAGTGACCTTGCTAAAACACAGCAAGGTGTTTCGCTGTAATGAGTCTCTTTTCTGATATTGCTACAACAAAACTATTGCTTAACGGGGAATTGTTAATACTTACAAGGCATATCTATGTTGAAATTTAATATTTCAACCTTTCTATATTCTTATTTTTATTTGTATCATTGATAAAACAATTTTTTTTTTGCATTTTAATCTATCTTCACCTTTGAATAGCCCAGGGCTCATTTATATTTAATGGGATTATTGGCGTGTCTTAGTTCAAACTCTACCATCCTTTTGGTGCTCTTTGGCCTGTATTGGGTTTTCTTATTTTTGTCTACTTTTCTTTTGTGTTTGTGTTATTTTTTGTGAATGCATTTTCTTTCTACCTTTTTGTTGGAATTTATGATGTTCTATTCTCTAGCAGCTACTGTGCAAAATACAGACTCTTGCAGTGGCACCCACACTCACTCCACCGTCTTTCCTAAGGGGATGTGGAGGAGGAAACGTGGACCAGCAGCCACAGTTATTCTCTTCCCATTTCTGCTGCCTTGAGAAATGAAGGCCGGGGCAGGCAGCTGAGCTTGAACTCTGCACCTGTGCCCCAGGCCGGGTTCCTTCCTCACACCCTGGAGCTTACCTCCGCAACCTCCCCAAATCTCGAGAATTAAATCTATTACTTGGTGTATCAAGAAGTTCAAGATCTCTTATTTGATTCGCTGTGGAATTTGTTCAGAGTTCCAGATGTTGTTTTTTTTTTTAAGAGAGAGAGAGAGAATATTTTTTTAATATTTATTTTTCAGTGTCCGGTGGACACAACATCTTTATTTTATTTTTTATGTGGTGCTGAGGATCGAACCCAGCGCCCCGTGCATGCCAGGCGAGTGCGTTACCGCTTGAGCCACATCCCCAGCCCCCCAGATGTTGTTTTTGTTGGAGTAAAATCTGAAATATGTTAAAAACGCCTACTGCTGTGTTGCCGCCTTTCTTTTCTCCTCTTGAATGTCTTCCTGAGAAGTGCTGCAGAAATCCTGTCCTGACATGTGGGGGCCCAGCTCCTTCCTGCTGCCCTGAGCCCCCGGGAACTTGGCCCCCGCTTAGACTCTTCTGAAATCGTCCTGCTGCAGCTCATGTTTTGATTTTGGGATTTTCCAGATGCTTCATAAGCAGATCCCATGTGTTAAAATTTGTGGAAATTCGGCGTATTTCTCACTGTGAGGCCTCCAACTAATCAGTACCTAAATTGGGAGCTGTTAGCCTGTTAGCTGAGATGAGGAGATTTTTGTTTAATTTTATTTCGTTCTATTATTTGCTTATTGTATGTTTAATCTGTTCTCTATTCCATGCTTTATTTTGAAAAATTTCAAAGGGTTTTTAAAAAGCTCTACATTTTAACATTCTGAGTAACTTGAATTTTTATGTAATTATCTTCTTTGGCTACTTAAATTAAAGACATATCCATATAAAGTAAATCAAGATAAATAAATAAGAAATGTGTTTACTTCCAATAGGAGGCTATTCCTCTGCTAAAACTTGACGCCTTAATCTCAGAATCATAGCATCACACAACATTCAAAAATTGGAAGGAACTTAAGTACCATGTCTGCAGCCCGAGCCTGTCTCCTTGTACTGATGAGGAACCTGAGACCAGGGCTTTAGCAGATAGGTAAGGGCTGCCTTAGTCCTAGAGCCCAGGTTTTCTCATTCTTTATAGAAATCTCAGAAACATCTACCATATGTTTTAAATAGAGTGGTTCCAAGATTCATGAAGTTTCATTCTGAAATATGGCCATGTTCATGTAAGTCTAAAATTTTGGGTTTTTCCTCAGATATCCAGAAGTGAATCTCAACATCTCCAAATTTCTTATTGGGGAGGAGCCCCTTTGCAGCCACTTGGATAGGCACCAGGGATTTGGAGGCGAGGAGCAGATGAATAGGTCTTCAACAAGTAACACAGTCAGTGTCAGATGCACTTCAAGGAGTCACACAGTCAGTGTCAGATGCACTTCCTGCAGACCCCCGCCTGTTTCCCCAGCTCTCCCCAGGCGCCCCTTGCAGATATTTTAACCCCCCATGGGATTCCCTTTCTTTAGAGAAGCTTTCCACCTAGGCAGGTCTCCAGCCCCATATGTGTTTCTGCCCACTACTGGGGAAGGTCCTAGAACAGGGAGGGCCATAGGGGAATGGCCAGGTCACAGAGGGCACTGCAGTCCACAGGGAGGGCTTGTGTTTAAGGATGGGATGCGGCTGAAAGGCTCAATAACATCTGTTTTTAAGGTTTTCATAGGTGCCTTTTGGTAAGGCCGTAAGTGTGACTGGAGGGAGCCCTGCAGAAGGCTCTTGGAGAGGGAAATGGATGAAGTCCGGAGATACTTAGGCAGTAAATTGAAAGGATACAGATGGGGAAATCTTGTGGGTGTCGTTGATGGCAAAACGGTGGCAACACTTCTAGGCTCTCCCACCAGGGGTGGAGGCGTCTTGGCTCTGTTGAATGTGGCCTGGCCTTGTGACCTGCTTTGGCCAACGGCACACCAGCAAATTGGGGCTTGGAAAGCATTTGCACAAGGGGGTCTCTCTCTCAGAGCTTCCACAGCTGTGAGCAACGAGGGTGCTGCTGTGGAGAGGGAGGTCTCGGCTGGTGGAGCTGTGGACTGCCAAGGCCATGTCAGGAGAACACCCAGGCTGGGCACCACTGCACTGCTGACCTGCTGCATTCACAGCCACATACAGAGGCCTGGCCCTAAGACACTATATTGTAGGGTGGAATGTCATACAATAGGTGCGAGCTGGTACTGAGTGTGGAGCAGAGACAGGTCTGTGGAGTGAACACCACTGATATTGCTAAGGGATATATATTACTCGAGAAGCTCTGTCTCCTCTCATCCTGATGTGAATAGTTGAAATTGCACTATATCCACTTAGATAATGGCCCATTGTATATGCATTAATTCTATTAGTCAAACAAGTTTTTCTTTTAAAGATTTATGTTCAAATTCATCTTTCATTTATCGCAGTTTATTTCCTTGAATACAGTATTTTGTACTATTAGTTGATGTTTATAGAGCATTAAAAATCAAATATAAGTATCAGTGATTGAAAATGTGGAAAATCCTTTAAATTGTGAACAATATATATGTCAAGTAGCTAGAGAAAGATTGCATGATTGAAAGGCTTTGATGTGGGGATCCTCGATGCCTAAGATCTATTGTTCTTAATTAAAAACATCAACTTATAAATCTGAGCATTGTAATACAACCGATTGACAGGATAGAGATTTTTGAAAATGCGCAGGGTTCTTTATGTATCTGAATGCAAGAAAAGGCTTTGTGTTCATGTTTGCTTTCAAGTCAGTTTGGATCCCCCCCCACACACACACACAAAGAAAATTCTGTCCTCCAAAACGTATCCCTTGTAGATTTAGGATCATATTGGTTAGTTGTAGCTATCTGAGATGTGGCAGTTTATTTTAATACACAATAAGATGCAGCAAGAGAAAATGTTAGGCCCAGAAATGAGTGTTCATTTAAAAAGGGGTGGGCATCACTTTTGAGGTTGGTGGAGAAAATTCTTCACAACCCATGGAATCAACCTGCAGTTCCAGGACACATGGAAGGGCTACCAAGTTGGAGAGTTTTCAGCCTTCCAGAATAAAAGAATCTTGTATTTAGGAAGGGGCCGTGGTCTCAGATTCATTGTGACTTTGCAATTTTACATGGTCTCAGATGTTTACCAGTTTAACGGCCACATGTTATCAAAATCAAATCGATAGATCCACAGAAGACATTCTTTTTAACAAAAACAAAGAATTATAGACTGTCTCCACGCGCGTGGCTTGCTGGGGCAGAGCTCAGGGCAGAGCTAAGGCTCGCAGGTGTGAGGCCTTGGGTTCCTCCTCAGCACCACAGAAACAAAAACAAAAATGAAAAACGAGAACAAAACAAAAGCATTTCCTCAGCTCTCCATATTAGTGCTGGGAGAGAGGAAAGCGGTGTCACTGGGCTCAACTTGCCCAAGTTTCAAAGGTGAGGTTTCCATTGGCAAAGGGAGACGTGGCGTTCTGATTTCTATTCCCCATGACTTTTCCTTCAAGTGTCTTTCTTTTATAGATGACTCTTTCAAAACCTGTTGATACTGATGATTTTTATCAGTTCCAAAAAAAAAAAAAAAAGAATAAACTGCTATATCAAGTGTTCCCTTAAAATATCTTATTACTTATTGCGGATTCTTCATTCGAAACCAAGTGAGCTTCATTCATAAAAATGAGGTGTTCTAACCAGGGTGTTCTAGCCTGTGGGGTGGGCAGGTGGGTTGTCTCCCCTTCCTTGCCTTCCCTCCATTTCTGTCTCTGTTCGTCTTGGTACCCTCCCCTGTTCTCCAACCACCACCACCAGAACCAAGATGGTAAAGTCAGGGTGAATTCAAGGATTTAGGGTAAATTAGACAGTACCTGTAGTCATCCCCAGCCAGTAAACAGCAGAGAACATGAAATGCACATCATGAAAGTGTGTTTTGTGTGGTAAGGTATAAAATATTACCTACTGAGCTGAAATTTTTCTTGAGTTAAACATGCAAGTTTACTGGGCTGGCCATGTATTTTTTTCTTGGTAGTAAATGTGAGTAGCCGCGGAGCGTAACTGTCAATAAGGCAGAAACTGACATATGACTACGTAAACTTCAGGGGGAGAGGCAGACCAGCCAATGTTCCCATTAATAGAAGGGACCCTTGGAATACTTCCTAGATAATGACTTTTGAGAAGACATAAATGGAGGGCTGCATGCTTTGGTTAATTAATTTTAGAGACAATATAACATGGCGTTAAAAGTCCCGAACACAAAGTGTACATTGCCATCTTGAAACTGTGGGCAAGCTTTTCTGTGTACTTTTTGCCTAACAGAGAGGCTGAGCTGCGAGAGCTGTCCTTGCCTATGAAATGAGGGGAGTCCATGTCAAAAAGTATTTTTCTAGATCAGTCACAGGACATTTTATCAGGAGTCCGAGTATTCTCTAGGAATTTGTAAAATTGCTTTTTAAATTTTTCATTTTTAAAACATGCATTTGAAAACTAATATGAGCACATTTTTGATTGTTCATCTAAGTACTACAAAACAATTTTCACATCCAAGTGTAGTGGAAAGACATCATAGCCCTTATTTGAAACTGATACTGTAAAACAGTTCAAATAGAGTGAAACCAGGAGAAGTTGAAGTCTACGGCAGGCAGCTCGGCCCATGGTCCCCGAGGCATCTGCTTTATAGCTGCCGTGTGAACGCATGGAATCCTCAGGGAATCCTGTTTCCCATGAAACCAACCTCCAGTTCTTTGGCTGTCAGGTTAAAACTCAATACTCTGCACGATGGTCCTCTTTCCTCCAGAGATGGGTCCACTATTTACACAATCAGTGCAGATTTCAAGGTATGTCACACAGCATAGCTTACCTTGAAGCGAGCAAGGCAATTTTAGCATGCTGTTTTATTAAAGTGGGCTTTGAACTTAATAACTGGCAGGGCGTCAGCTACAGATGAGGTCTGGTGATTCTGGACTTGAGAACAGATTCTTATATTCATAATGTGACTCTGCCCAACGCATGTTCTGTGAACCCAGTGTTTCTACATATACTTCCATTTAAAGAGTCACAGCATGCATCACAGTAAGCCAGCTTTGAATTTGGTTATTTTGAAAATAAATAACGACCACCAACATCCCTTGCTGAGTGCTATCTATGGGGCCTGCTCTACTTCAGCTCTCTTTCTGCCCTTAATCTCAGGATGCCCCGGGTGGGCTTTACTGTTAGATGAGGTGGTGGGAAGCTCAGTCGCCTGTTGGAGGGAAGGAGCCAGTCACTGGTGGAGAGGACCACACCAGGCTTGACGCAGTCTCACTCCACCAGGAGCTGTGGAAGCTGGAGGCAGAGCAGCTCAGACCTTGCTCTGTGGTTGCAAAACTTGAATAACGTTGCAGCCTGTGTAGTTCAGACCAACAGGGTGGGATTCCTTTCCCATGAGCTCCTCACTCTGACACTGCTGCCCAGGTCCCACTGAGCTCAGGGGTCTCCAACCGTGACTCCATGGGCCAGGGCTTTGGCCTGATCAGAACCATTTCGAATAACTTGGGTGGAGTTGTGTAAGTACTGCCCTGGGAAGAGTTAGGCTCTTTCTCCACAGGAGGCTGCGCTTATTAAACCCATCCACACCCTGGGGTGTGTTTTCAAGTGCATTCCCTTTGTCTTCTGAAGGAAGTGTCTGCACATGGGAGAGGGGTGGGAAGGCAACCCCGATCCTGGAATCTGTCTCTGATGATTACAACTCAGACACAAAGACATCTGCGGGTCAAAGGCACCAGCTGTCAGCCAGGCGGAGACTGCGGACAGCATCCTGGACCGGGAAATCAAGAAGCCCAGAGAGCGGATCACACTGGGGAGAGGTTTGGAAAGACTAAAATATCGTTATCGACGCTGGCCTCTGACCAACACAGAGCACGTCAACGAGCACTTGATAGAAAGATGATTTCTTCCCATCCCCTCTGTTTTCAGAAACCCCTGATTTCAGTTAAATAATTTCAAGCCATTCTGCAAAAAGAATGAACTTAATAAGGCACCAAATGGTGGCCCTGCGATGCGAAGGAGTTCTGCGTTTTCAACTCACTGTCTCCCTCCTCGTTGGCAAGGAAACTCTGCTGAGGAAGGTGCTTTGAAACCCAGGCAGCTTTCACCTCTAGGTATCATCTTTTCAATCTCCTCTCCATCTGGAGCCCCAGGTAATGAGAACTCAGAACCCAATCTCAGAAGCACCGGAACCTATTCTTTTTCAGGGCTCATCAACAGTGTCTTTGTGACACACAGAGATGGGCCACCTGTGCCCCTGAAGGGTCACCCTGTCTGTGCCCTGGTGGGAAACCACCTGTGACGGATGACTCAGAGCAGAAAAATCTGGGGATGGATTGGAACGTGGAAGACTTTGATTCTGTGTAGTAAAGGAATGCCCAGGGATCCGAGTGGTCGGGACAGAATGTGTTTCAGAACAAATAGCCACAGCCCAGGAAACCAACAGGGAGCCAATATACTTAGCTTTAAGCTCCTTTGAATCTTTGGAAAAGGCAAAAATTACATTTTACAAAACTAACACTTCCAAGATCAGAAGCAGAGAAACAGTTCCCTGTAGGTCTGCAGCATTTGGCGGGAATGTGAGCCTGCCATGTCTCTTCCTCTCCCTCTGGGGCCTCCTGCCCGGTGTCTTTGCCCAGTGATGGTTTGGGCCTCCAACAGCCCACTCCCATTTCCTTTCATAATTGGCACAGGACCCAGAGGGGGACAGGAGTGCTGTTTACAAGCCCCATCATCCCACTTTGGAGTATTTGGCTCATTTATGGGGAACCTTGTGAAGCAGAAGATGGAGCCTCTAATGGAGGCCAAACAGCCCTTGGGAAGCCTTTGGGGTGCGGTTGGCGATTTTGCCAGGGGATGCTGTGGACCTTGCACTGAGCAGCGTCCCCCCTGATAGCCTGTGTTATGGGATCTGGCTGGGTTTTCTGCTGGCTTTGGGATTTAGGCACAGGCTGGTGGGATTTTCACCTTGAAAGATCATTGCAGTTCATAGTGACACTTTTTTTACAGGCAAGTATCCATTACCGCGGGGACAAGCTTTGGGTACAGGAGCCACAACCCCTGCAAATGCCTTAAGAGCCTCGCAACAGTCTGAGAAAGTTGGGGCAGTTAGGAAAGGTGAGGCTCACGAGGGCCACCTGGAAGCCAGTATCAGGTGCCCGGTGTGCCGGTGCCCAGGAGCAGGTGCGGCTCTGTGAGGTCCACGGGCCGGACACTGGGGCGGAGCTGCTGCTGCATGGTGACTTGGGTCTGTCTCAGGACAATGGCTCAGGGGAGGTGGCACTGTTCCCTGGAGCTTTCCCTGCCTGCCTCTGGAGTCAGGAGAGGGAACGGCGAGCATACCCTGGGATTCCTGGGGTCTGTCTGACCTGGGGGTCACTTCCAGCCACCAGGAACCTCATCACTGTCGTTACTAAGCTCTAACAACATGAGAGTTTTCAGGTATGTTAGGGCTTCTCTAAACCAAAGTGGTGAATTTTGCTAATAACTCAGCAGAAGGAACAGGAGCCTGGATCACAGTTTTGTTCCTGCAGTGGTTCCATCCAGTTTAGAGCTTTCTAGTAGCAAAATCTCCATCAACCATCAGAGACATCAGGGAGAAGCATCAGGAACAGGAGCTGGATTCATACTCAGATTCAACATTCTTCCACCTAAAGCGCCTTCTGTGGTCTCAAGGGTTATGTGAAAGCATCAACTACTTTTATAATTTAAGCAAAATCACCCGAGTTTGGTGAAGACATTGCACAAGATAATTAGCTTTTTTAGGTCCTTGTTTTCCTTTTAATATTATCACATTGGCTCTTTTATTTCAAGAGAGACCCACAATCACATTGTGGCTCCTGGACTCCTGGTTCAGAGTTCAGTGTGTATTGACATTTGGAACTGGGTTTGTTTCCTTTGTGACGTGAATGAATTTATCCCATGCCTGCAAACAATAACTTAATTAAGTTGCCAAAATCCCCGAGGGTGGGAGACAGCAAGACTTAACAGATTTTGAGGCATTGCAGAATAACAAAAGAATCTGCAGGCATTGTTCTGCAGCTGTGCTCAGGGCCTGTGGGGGCCTCTGCTCTGAGGGCTCTTCTGTCCTTTGGAGGCTACTTAAAAACACACCTCTGGAAGGGAGCAGTGGAGCCTGCTTTTGGCTGTCCTGTATCTCTGGGTTGAAAAGTGGAAATACGCGGCAGAAGGAAGAGGGTGTGTGGTAGAAAGGTTTGTTTGTGATTTCTTCTGTCTAAATTGTGCTCAAATTGCAGTGTGAGCAGGATTGATGGCTTCCCTCTAATAGCAACAAGTGGTCTCAGAATGCGTCTTTGTTCTCAAAAACTAGTCTCATTCTCACTTGAATAAATCTAATCAGAATGAAGGACCTGGAGAAGCAGGGTAATTTTTTTCAACATCTCCCAGTTCTTGAGAAAGCCGTCCTTGGCTCCCCCCTCCGTTGCTGGTCCTCTCCACTAACCTTCTTTAAACTTGGGGCTTCTCCAGGGCTGCATCGTCCTTTTACCATAGAGAAACAGGGGGGCAGCAGAGCCAGGGTCTTGCTCAGTTGTACAGCCAGTGAGTGGAAGAGTCGGATTTGAGTGAGGGTCCTCGGTGACATGACTTCTCACATCAGGGTTTCACTGATTCAGCCAGTTTGAGTGGGAGGGGGGAATCCATTCTTCCAGCCGTCAAAATGTTGTTGTTATTGTATTCTGCAATGCCTTCTAATTTTCCTCATCAGAAAATTTGGGGAAAACACTTTCAGAGAATAAATGTACAGTGTCCATCTTAGAAAGAGCACAATTTAATAGTGATCTGGCTTTTTCTCCAAAATGGGAAATTGTCTCTGTAAACTTGAAATTGTTTCTTCCCTGGATCCCAGATTCTTACATAACCCTCATTCTGATAAGTAATTTGGGAAAAGTTGCTCTTTAACTATTCAGGAAAATAACCTGATACTAGTAAAAATTGCCAAATAGAAATAAATCAGTAGGTTAGAAAAAAATTGGCTCTGGGATGCTTGGTAAGAAATCAGTGAGAAAGGGATAAGCCAGTCCTGAGAATTGGCGTTTTCTCCTTTGTTCAGAATCTCCTGCGACCTGCCGGGCTGAGCCCAGAACAGGAAACGAAGAAGTCTGCTCTCTTTCCAGGAGGCTCTGGCCCTGGAAGCACAGGAAGTGGTAAAGCTGAATGGGGCTCCTTAGAACTGAAGGGCCTTGGGCGAACCCATCATAGCCCGGTGGTCTATGCAGCAATCCAGGGCAGCAATTCAGGATGGTAATATTGGCTCAACTTACTTGAATAGCATCTGGATTTACTTACTGGCAACTGTAAAGTGTTTTCCAAATACAAAATATCATATAGGGCATCAAGCAGCCTCAGTTCAGAGGCCCTGTCCTTCCCATCCTGCTCTTCATTCAGCCTTGGCCTCTGGGGGCAAGGCCCAGTGAAGCCCCAGATTGGTAGGTCTCCATTCCCCCACTACAGGCTGCTGCCCTGGGTGCTCACGGTGGCTGCTGCAGAGTGCGTGTCTGCTAAATCCTCACTCCCCAGTTGTGACTGAGGAGACTGGGGCTTGGGAAAGGACTCCATGAGAAGGGTGGGGCCCTTAGGAATGGAGTTAGCAGCCCTCTCCCTCCACGGGGTGGGAGCACAGCAAAAAGACCTGTCTCTGAGCCAGGAAGCCAGTCCTCAGAGGCACTGGGTCTTCAGGTGCCTGGGTCTTGGGCTTCCAACCTCTGGAGCTGCAAGAAATCAGTGACTGCTGTTTGTGCACCACCAGGTCCACAGTCTTCTGCTACCGTGGCCAGGGTGGACCCAGGTGTCCACCAGCCCCAGACTGGGTGGTGCATGACGCTGTGAGCCTGCAGCCCTGGAGGGATTTTGTTTTATGTTTGGTTTTAGAATACAAATACATGAACATTCTAAAAACATAAAAAGTCTTCATTGTCACTGAATAATTTTAAGTTTCCTGCCACAGAGATGTGGGGACTCTTCTCCCCTCCCCGGAGCCAGACCCTGAGCGTGGGCTAGCTGGCCTACCTCAGGATGCCTGCGGCTCCCGGGTGCTGACTGGGGGCATGCGACTCATCTGTCTGCTCTGCATGTGCCACCAGAGCCCAGGGTCCTGTTGGTGCCTCTAGAGAACAGGCGGGTCAATGTGAGTTTAATTCCTAGACCCCCGTCTCATCAGCTTCGTTGGATACTTGCTACTTTATGTCGCTTTTGTTCTGTTTTTCTCATCCAACTAACATTAAGATTAAAACGTTGTTGCTCATGTGTCTTCAAGTTGCCTGAAACTCTTCCTGGGATAATTGAAGTAGGGTTGGAGGAGACCTTTTAGAAATGGCCGATCTTGATCTTCACACCTCTCCTCCAGACTCCGGATGCTCAAGAATACTCTCAGCCCACGTCTTTGTGGTACTCTTGCCATGTTTGCTTTTCACTTCGGCCACAGAAACGCTGACCTCCCGACTGCCCGATGGGTGGGCCTCGGGGGAAGCACCCCGGGCCTCCATGGCACCCTCAGAGTCTCCCTTTTTGAGAGCCTAACATCTTTTCCCTGGACTTTTTCATGCTGATAGACTTAAAATTCCACCTTTGCGTTCTCTGGAGTCCTTCTCCAAGGCAGAAAGCAGAGGGGAAGGGACACCGGGTGAAAAACAAGCGCCAGAAGCAAGTGGGCACAGGCTGAGCAGGCAGAGGACGGCCTCTGCGGAGCCCTCTGGGTGCCTCACCCCGGCACCTGCTCCATCCGTGGACACCGTGACCCGCCTCCTACTCCTCCAGGCCATGAGCAAAGCAAACCATGCTTCTTAATTGCAGGTGAATAACAACACCCTCAAATCTCTCACACACTGCCTCCGCCTCCCCCTGATTTTTGACTGAGGAGGTGACCAAAGAAGACCTTTTACTGCGGCACAGCTGGGCGTCGCTTCCTCTCAAGCTGCTGTGCAGGTCTGGTGGAGGTGGAAAGGCCTTCAGAGGAGACGTGACCGAGGTGTGACCGAGCACCCGTGGGGACAGCAGGTGGAAGGCCTCTTGCCAGTTGAGTGGGTGTTGATTTAACTGCTCACCCAGGACGAGGCAGGGCCCCTCGGGGCAACCTTGGAGGCTGATGTGAACGTCACCTTAGTGCTGCTGCTAGTTTGGAGGATGCCCTGGCCCACAGGGTCCACTCCTGCGCCTGCTCTTTGTTCCAACCTGGAAGGCAGCTGGCCAGGCCTTCCCCGAGCTCAGCAGGTGTGCGAGCCCCGGGGGTGGGGGCATCTGGCAGAGCAGTGGACTTGCTGGAGGTCACAGCCAACCCAGCCCTTCCCAGGAATGAACTAACTGCAGCTCCCGGCGGATGTGAAAGGGCCTCGCAGCCCCTTCGCCCTTCCCTTGCTGGCTCTAAGCTTAACTGAAATGAGTGGTGTGTGGCAGAGGCCTCGGACCCTGACTTGGTGATGCTGACCTGTGTTAGATCCCTCCTCAGAGTCCAGCTTACTGGGCATGAATCCTTTATCCACAGGGGCCAAATCCCAGAGAGCAGTGAGTCTCCCAAGATAGAACACAGCCTGGCACAGAGGCTGCATTTGTGCCACAGCAGGGTGAGGCCTTTCTCCACCACCGTGGGACAGAGGCAGCACCCACATTTTACAGGTTAAAACATTGTGATACTAAGATGACATGGAGGAGAGCTGGAGGACAGTGTCACAGGTTTAGTGATTATGGATCCAGAGATTCACACCCAAGTCTCGCTTGAAATCCTGGGTTATTTTTCCAAAGTTGGCTTCATTACTATTTCAGCAGTATGTTTAATAAAATTTAAAGACACCCTGGTAAAAGGAAACCACACATTAAACTTTAAGAAATGTGTGGTGATTTTGTGTGAAGGGACTTAAGTCCTTAGCACTTATTTTAACATACAAGCATACTTGGCTGAGTTAATTTGATTGTCTTCTTCGAAGGCCCTGAAATGAAGATAGCCCAACCATGATCACGTAGAGGTATTTGCACCAGGAGAAGAGGGAGGCAGGGAGAGGCTGGCAGTGGAGACTCTACTTTGGGTCTTTGGTTTCTTTCAGTTGCCTTCACTCTCCTCGTGTGACATCACACAACATCATCAAGTCACTCCACAAACTCAGTCACTAGCCATCAGCTAAGGAGCCCCTCACACAAGCACAGAGAGCTTAACTCTTAGGTTCCAATGCAGACAGTTTGTGTTTGGAGGAACTTTGAATATGGAAAGCAAATGTCCTTGATCCGCTGGGACGCTTGGTAATCAGAGTGACACCTTCAGGCTCGAACCCCGTCTTCCCGGCCCTGCGAGGGTTCTGTGCACAAACGCTGCATTTTCAGGGACACTGCCAGGTCTCGAGCAGGACCCTTGGCCTCTGCCTGTCGGTTGTCAGCCGCACCCTTCTTCCAGCTGTGACAATCAAAAATGTCTCTGGATATTGCCAACTGTCTCCCAGGGGGACAAAATTGCTCCAGGTTGAGAATAACTGTCCCAAAAGATGTATTTTCACAGAAAGGAAAAATTGAAACATGATATGATGGGGTTAATTGTATATGTAAAAACTGTGCTCTGTGTGTGTGTGTGTGTGTGTGTGTGTGTATGCATCTCAGAAAACTTGGGATAGTAAACTGAATTCCACATTTTTATAAGTTTCCCACAAATTAAATATGAACTAGTATTCTACATATTTTGAAAAGAGTTAAAGATGAGTATTATAATTCTTAGAGCAACTACTAAAAAATTCAAAGAAATGTACTAAATTTCAATAGAAAAATCTCAAAATAAGAATGCTAACAATTCAACAGACACTAGAATTGCTGTGTGTATAAACGTGGCTGTATAATCAATGTGATCCTGCAATCTGTACACGTGGAAAAATGAGAATTCATACCCCATTTGAATCAAATGTATGATATGTCAAGATCATTGTATTGTCTTGAGCAAGCAATAAAAAAAGTCATATCAATTAAGAAAAATAAAGAATCCTAATAATAATTAATTAACTCAATATTAGGTAGGAAAGGAGGAACAGATAGATAAGCAACAACAGCAGATATAGAAAAAGCAAACAGCAGATGTGAATACAATCATATCAATAGTTGCATCATATGTAAATGGGACAAAATTTTCCAATTAAAAGGGAAACAGTAGCCGGGTGCAGTGGCACACACCTGTAATCCCAGAGGCTCTGGAGGAAGAGGCAGGAGGATCACAAGTTCAAAGCCAGCCTCAGCAATTTAGTGAGGCTCTAAGCAACTCAGTGAGACCCTGTCTCTAATAAAAAATACAAAATAGGGTTAGGGATGTGGCTCAGTAGTCGAGTACTCTTGAGTTCCATCGATGGTATCCCCCCGTCAAAAAACAAACAAACAAACAAACAAACAAACAAACAATAAATAAAAGACAAATAGTGTCCATGAGTATAAAACAGCAAGCCCCAACTATAAATGCTGTCTCAAAAATACACCTTTTAACTACAAGGGCACACATTGCTTAAAAGTAAAAAAGAAAAAAAAATTATGTGCCATTGAAACATCAGTCATTGGGTTGGGAATGTGGTTCAGAGGTAGATGCTTTCCTAGTTTGTGTGATGCCTTGGGTTTGATCCCTAGCAACACACACACACACACACACACACACAGAGTCACAAAGGTGAATGCATTGGGAAGACTTTAAATAAATGTGTGTGTTCTTAAACAGAATTTTGAGATGCATGAAACAACAACTGCAGATAAAAGGACGATACAGGAAATCCATGAACATATCTGGAGATCTTAACATACCTGTCCCTGTAATTGATAGTATAATTAAACAAAAATAATGACAGACAGAGAAACTACACTATGACCATCTTTACCCCACAGACACAGAGCACTTAACACCAGTGCAAAATTTGCTTTCTTCTAAAGTGCACATGAGTTATGAGGCACGCCAGCTCACACTGGGCCATAAAACAAGCGTCAGTTAATTTCAAAGGACTGGTAGTATTAGTAATTATATTCTGTAACTATGTGAAATCAAGTAGTAAATCAGTAAGATCGGTAGAAATGTTCTAAATTTGAAAATTGATAAATCAACTTCTGAATAACCCATGGGTCAATGAAGAGATTGCTAAAAAATCAAAAAAAGATTTTGAATTAATGCTAATAAAAATACAACACATTAAAGTATGTGACATGCAGCTAATAAAATACTTAGTGGGAAATTTATACCTTTAAATGCTTATATTAGAAGTGGAAATAACCTTAAGATTTAGGATCTAGGTTTCACCTTAATAAACCTTTGTCATTTCCTAAGGATTATCATAGATTATTTTGAGAAATTAGAGAAAGATGAGAAAAGCCCAATAAATAAAAATAATACTGATAATAACAGAAAAAAATAGAAAATAGACACAATTGAAAAAATTTGCAAAACCAGGAGTTGTTCATTGAAAAGATTGATAAAATTTATAAACCCCCCAGAAGATCAATGAAGATAAAAAGAGGAAAATTTCAAAGGTCTAATATCAGGTTTCAAATATTGGGCATTACTCAACATTTTCCAAGAAATAGTATTAGTAACTTTGTGAGTATGAATTCAACAATATAAATGAAATGGACAGCCGGGTGTGGTGGCGCGGGCCTGTGATTCCAGTGGCTCAGGAGGCTGAGGCAGGAGGAATGCAAGGTCAAAGCCAGCCTCAGCAACTTAGCAAGGCAAAGCAACTTTGTAAGACCCTATCTCTAAATAAACAACAAAAAGGACTGTGGATGTGGCTTGTAGTTAGGTGCCCCTGGGGTCCATCCCCAGAACAAATACAAAAATAAATGAAATAGACAAAATTCCTTGAAACACACCAACCAGACTTATCAAATCTGACACCAGGTGAAATAGAAAATCTGAATGTGTTATATTCAGGAAGGTTGCATTTCTATCAGAACTTTCACAAACAGAAAATTCTAGGCCCTGATTGTTTACAAGATAAATTGTCTCAAATCTAGGGAACTCATAGTACCAACCAAAAACTAGAAGAAAGGGGATATCTTCCAACTCATCTTCTGAAGACAGCATAATGGTGATACATGATAAATGTATAAGAAGAAAAGGGAAAATCTTTAACAGAATATTAGCATATCAGGTAAAAGCACAATATGTAGGGCCAAACAGGATTGATAGTAATTATCTTTAATCCATGGTAAAAATATCTGTTTTTTTGTATGAAGTCAAATTCAGGAATAAAAATGTTCATGTTTCTTTTTTTTCAGTTCAAAATGAAAAAAATCTTTGAAACAAATTTTTAAGAATTCATTCCAAGAGAGTGCCTGATCTTCCATTATGTGGACTATCTATTTTCCCATCAGAAGAATTCCAGTGAGAAACTGCCAGGCTTTCAGACACCGTAGTGTATCCAGGCCGATTTGAGAATAAAAACAAGAACACAATTTCCTTCTATTCATCCTTCACATTCCTGAAATGCTGCGTAGATGAAAAAGCACATTTTCTTACTTTGTCCTTGAGGTTTCCTCTTGAGACAGGCATTATTTTCATCTAACCTACTTGGGCAAAAAAAGTGAGGCTAAGAATGAGGAAAAGCAGGGCTAGAGGGCTACAAAGAAAGTAAACTCTGAGCTCTCCCCCGGGCTTGTGTGTGTCCAGAGCGCAGTTACCCCCGGGCAGAGGAAGACAGGCTGGACTCTCCCTGAACCTCCGCAGCTTTTCTAAAGCTCAATGTCTACGGGAACATCATTCCCTTCTCACTGATCCTAAGGCCCCAGTGAGTGCCCCCCAAGATGGCCACTGTCTTGTTGCAGTGGTCGGAATATATCCAGATTCACAATCATGCCACAGCCAGCAAGAAAAATAACACGTCAGACTTGGAGGAAGAAAAAGTCAGGAAAAGCCAACAGGGACCATGCCTACGCTGAAAACAAATTCAGCTCAACACTAAAAACAGTTTCTGAAAAATAGTAAATACTGGTTCAATTAGAGGTTTTAAAAATATTAGTTATTGTTTAAATTAATGAATGAGTAGAACAGCAGTGAGACAGCCTTGCTTCTCAAATGAGAAAACATATGGATAGAGAGATAAAGTAAAAATAACTAGATAACTAGACAGGTGGACGGACAGACACCTACAGAACGGCCCTCAGAGTGTCTGGGAACTGGCATTCTTATCCTTGTTTGGGGCCTTATGAATTCATGCTTTTGAAATGGTTATAAAGGTTGGTAATGAAGTCATATGCTTTAACTGAGTAGGCTGATTATGAGTAAATATATCCAAAAGTAACTACCCACATAGGAGGGAGTGTATACTTATAGAAAATCTTTCAAAGCAGCACAACTTAGATAAAAACTGTAAACCAAGTACATACACAGCAGTAGGAAATATCAGATAACTGATGCTAGATTCACTCAGCTATCATGCACCTTAGCATGATTATGAGAACCACGACATTTTTAACCATATTTGAATGTTCTTTTTTTTAAATTTATTTATTTGTTCTAATAAGTTATACACCTCAGCAGAATGATCTTTGATTCACTGTACACAAATGGAGCACAATCTTTCACTTCTCTGGTTGTATCCAAAGTAGGGTCACACCATTTGTGCAGTCTTACATGTACCTAGGGTAATGATACCCATCTCATTCCACTATCTTTCCTACGCCCATGCCCCTTCCGCCCTCCCCTTTTCCCCATCCAAAACTCCTCCACTCGTCTCATGCCCTCCCCAACTATGGATCAGCATCCACTTGTCAGAGAAAACATTCAGCCTTTGTTTGGGGGGGGGGGGATTGGCTTACTTTGCTTAGCATGATGTTCTCTAACCCCATCTATTTACCTGCAAATGCCATAATTTTATTCTCTTTTATTGCTGAGTAATATTCCAGTGTGTATATACACCAATTTGTTGATCCACTCATCTATTGAAGGGCATCTAGGTTGGTCCCACAGTTTGGCTATTGTAAATTGAGCTGCTATAAACATTGGTGTGGCTGTGTCCCTGTAGTATGCTGATTTAAAGTCCTTTGGGTATAGACCAAGGAGTGGGACATCTGGGTCAAATGGTGGTTCCATTCCCAGTTTTCTAAGGAATCATCTCCATACTGCTTTCTAGATTGGTTGCACCAATTTGCAGTCCCACCAGCAATGTATGAGTGTCCCAGTGCTGGCAGCATCCTGTGACCCCCAAGGGGAGCCCAGCCACCTGGACCTCTGCTGCTGGAGCTTCGCTCCTCCAGGGGTGTGGAGCAGCGATGGCCCTGGAGGAAATGGAAAACACCAATCTCCATCCAACGCTCTGATTTTACTGAAAAAAAAAAGCAAAAATCAAGAAAATTGACCTGTTAGCCCCAAGAAATGCTAGAGGCTAAGCCTCACTTTTATTTGTTTTTCTGAATATTTCCACTAATCTTCTTTTGTTAATAAATTATCATTAATGGTATTATCTAAATACATGGGCCTTTTAAAGAATTTGAAATAGAAATTTGCCACCTGAATTTTTGTCTGACTAATTGCTATCTGATATAGGTCTAGTGAAAAAAAAAAAAAGAAAAAAAAAAGGTTTTGACAATAGTCTTGGTTTTTTATTTTTGGATTGAGGTTTCATTTTTTCTTCTTCAAAATTACTACATTTTGCCTATTTCCCCACAAATCCTGTGTATTCAAATTAGGATGAATGACCAATCCATGTGACATGTGCTGTGACGCTGTCTTATCAGACACCTTGGGTACTTGGGGATCTCAGCAACTCCTGTGTCTGGGTGGGTGGAGTCCCCACACCTGGTCACTAACACATGCTCCAACTAACCTTCTTCACCACTGTGAGCAGAGGTGGCCAGGCAGCCACAGGGCCATTTTCCTCTACAGAGAAAATAATCATTGTATTTGCTATTTTTAATCTGCACGGGCCAAAATAAATTCTGCTTAAATCCACAGAGATGAAGCTAGGAAGCGTGACATTTTCAATTTCCTTCTCCAGATCAGTTTAAAGTCTTGTTTTGAATTTGATACAGGATATGATGGGGGACTTTTTATTGGTTTTAATTTATTGGGCTTGTGATGATTTTAATTATGCACTGCTTTTTATAACAGCTCACAACTGTTCGGTGTCATATCAGGATGACCAGAGAGGGATGGTGTATTCCTAAATAAGATTTGCTCTGAATTTGACTGTTTATTATTACTAATAACTTCTTGAAAATCTTAATCAGGAAGAAGTTACAAAACAAAGAACCCCAGCCCCGATCATAACATGAGGAACTGATTTTAGCCCTGTGAAAATATGCCAAAAGATGAGACCAGAAAAGATAGGGCGGTGCTTTGGTGACCTTCTTTCTGCACAAACAACAGCTGGATGGGCCTGTTGCTTGGGGGGGGGGGGGACGGGAAAACATATTTCTTTTCTTTTCTATTTTTTTTTCCCTTTTTGCTGTGTGTGTAGGAAAGGTTTACTGACATCATGATGTCACCAGGATGTGTTTTGTCTGTGGCTCTAATTTGCATATGTTCCTTCCCAGGAACCATGTAAAATACAAAGGAATGTTTTATGGTACATTTCCCCTCCATGCTGCCAGTACTCAAGAGACCATGAAGGAGAGACATCATGGACAAAGAATTTCTTTTGTAAATTCTCTCAAGTTAGAACAAATGAGAGGGGAAAGGAGCAGGGCGTGCAGATGTCACGACTTTTACATTGTCCTCATGGAAAGAAGGGGTTGCTTTGCATTCCTGACCGTTGACCGATTTGAACTTGGTGCTCTGCATTTCTGAGAAGGTCCTCCTCATCGCTGTACTTATTTTGAGAGGTGTTCCCAGATTTCACCCTTCCGGTCAAAATTGTCAACATTTTGTCAAAGTCCTGTCCTAGAAAGATTTACTCATCAAGCAAAAAATATTCAGGACAAACTTTCAGAGATTTGTTTTGATAATGAAGGAAAGTCTTGCCGCAGAGCAGAGGCAGTCAGGGTCCATTGAAACTCTGAAATCAAGAGCCATCAGGTCCAGCTTTCTGTATGGGAAGTTTAATCCTGAAGACGTCCTGACCTTGTAGTGCAAGCTGGCCCACGAGGCCACATGACTCAGGGCATAAGCAAGAGAGCGGGAGGAGCGAAGCCCTGGAAGAGGGTGAGCTTCAGGTACCAGGAGCACCTGTCTCCAACTTCTCCAGATGCTTGCAAATTGGGTACTGGAAAACCATTTTTGACATTTATTGATGAGTTCAATTTCTGGGAGTGTGACTGACTAAGTTATCTGAATTAATACTGAAAGCAAGTAAAAATATTGGGTAAGAAAACTCACATTTAAAAAATCCTTAAGGGCTGGGGATGTGGCTCAAGTGGTAGTGTGCTCGCCTGGCATGTGTGCGGCGCTGGGTTCGATCAGCACCACATTCAAATAAAGATGTTGTGTCCACCGAAAACTAAAAAATAAATATTAAAAAATTTCTTTCTCTCTCTCTCTCTCTTAAAAAAAAATCCTTAAAAGCATCCAGTAACTGGTGGAGTAGGATGGCTTCTAAGGCAGCTTTCACCAGACCGTAGGAGCCTGAGGCTGCCAGGCAACGGCGGATGCCACTTGTACCCGAGGGCCTTTGTTCAACCAGACAAACGTGGCCTGCGGTCTCAAGGTTAGCACCAGGACCAGGCTGCAGTCGAGGCTCAAAGTCCGCCAGGCAGAGGAGGCGAGCAACAGGCCTTCCCTGAAAACCGAGGTGGCAATACCTCCATCCTCAGGCCTGGGGAGAAGGACCTGCCATCCCACCCCTCCCAGCCCCCGGGGGAGCCACCGTTGGCAAGCCAAGGGAAGCCTCCCTGAGAAGCAGCCACAGGCCCACAGTCCCCACGGTCTGTAGCAACAGTGAGTCCTGCCCTGGCCAATCAGATTGTGTGAACTGAGAGCTCAATTTAAACAATGCTGTGATCATTTAGAGGATTGATAGTGTCCCCAAGTCCCCACGGTGAAGGCATTTTGGAGGAATCTACCTTCTTCTTAGGCTTCCAAAACGGTTACCCATAAGTAATTCCCCACCCCAGTCAGAATGGCATGATGTGCTCAGTCAAGATGCCTGAGCACATCCAGGAAAAAGCACCACACAGCAGAGCAAGCAGGAATGACAGACAGTGGGGACACCTGCAAACATTCTGGAATACACACAGCCCCTTCCTCCTCCGGCCCCTTGGTGGATGGTAGTAACACCATCTGCAGGCTGCAGGCCCACGGGCCTTGTCCAACGTCTCTGAGGAAGATTATGAGACAGGAACAGATGAGAGCCTTTTGAATGTACAAATCAGAAACCCAGACTGCCATTTCCCCAAGGTCAAGAACTACTGGACATCAACAAAATTAGATGGTGGCTCTCATATAGCAGTCAAACTAAGCTGCTGTGCCAGAGGCCCATCAGAGGAGGGCATCAGCGAAACAGCTGAATTCCCAAAGTAGTAACCAGACGGTCCGCTGTGGCTGGCTGAGGACACCCTCACCTTATTTTCCAGCCGTCTCCCCTCCAACACCTACTGGGCGTCCTTCTCTTGGAACTCCTGTGTTCCCATGCTACAGCTCCTGGCTGGACGGGCCGAGTGGCTGGGCTCTGCTAGAACCCCCCAGTGACTGCACAGCACCCCAGAAGGGAACTGGACCACACTGGCTTTGCTGTGGAGGTGGCTTTGAAGATTTTCACTCACTATTTCTCTAAATGAGGTCTCTCCTCTTTTCCTTCCCTGCTCTTCAGGAACTCTGGGCTGCTGGTCTGGTTCACCAGGTGATTCCTCACGTTTGCTTCTTGGGAGTTCATCAAATGCCATCTACTAGCTTTGTATTCTAGGTTTTGGAGATTACAGAGTTGGTTTTTGTTGGTTTGTGTGTTGGTACTGATGATTGAACCCAGGGGCGCTTGACCACGAAGCCACATCCCCAGACCTTTTCATTTTTTATTTTGATACAGGGTCTCACTAACTTGTTTAGTCTCACTAAATTCCTGAGGCTGACCTTCAACTTGGGATCCTCTTGCCTCAACCTCCCAAGTCTCTGGGAGGTTATAGGTGTGCAGTTGTAGTTTTGATTTCTATCAATTCCTTTTCCTGTTCTTTTAAAAATATATAAAACAGCAACCTATTCTTGCCTTATGAATCAGTAATCAAAACAAAACATATTACAAGTAATGGGATGAAGATACACAAAGTCAGGAATTGATGTGGTTTGGGATACAGAGGGTTTCCTTAAGAAATGATACCAGAGTGAAATCCAGACGCTAAGGCATTACTTGTAAGGACAGGCGTTACCTCGTCAAGAGGGATAGGGGTCACCGCAGTCTGGAAGGAGGAGGAAGGCACAGGATCCGTCAATCTAAGGCAGCTTAGTGGCCTGCACCTTCACAGTCGCGATTCCTTCTCTGCACACAGCCCTGAGGCAACCTGAGGTTTGATGTGTGGCACTCACCCCTGTGTCTCAGGACCCTCAGTCACAAGTTTATACACGACATTGGCACAGGGCTTGTTTAGACCACTTTCAAGTCTGTATATGTTGGCTATTTTGTTGTTAATATTGTATAGGTAACTTCTTATTTTTGCCTGCATTTCTTTAAAAAAAGTGCATTCTATATGTTTTCAGCTCTTCAGAATCAAGTTTTTCAATTCGCTTTATGACAAAATTTGTAAATGTACATAGGTCCACAGTAAATAATTTATTCAATTTGGAATGCACAATTCATATGTAAATACAACATTAAGCAACCTTATTTGGATCCCTTCCTATTTATTTCATCTGTATTCCTATTTAATTCATAAAAGATCTCAATGTATGATCAAGTCCTTATTATGATGATAGTAGGTCCATTTTGGCTTTTCATATCTCTATAAAACGTTATTCTGTAAATAGTTTCCTAGCTGTTGTCTGTATTAAAAAAAATTCTCATTTTCCTTTTTATTACAATGTTTTGCCTTGAAAAGTCTTTTGTATGAATTGATATTATAACCTTTGTCTTTGCCTAACAAATCATTCTTTAGCTTGTATTTTTAATCATTCTCTGTAACATTTAAGGAATCTGTAAAAATTAAGGTTTAGATGTTTTTTCACTTAACATGAGAAACATTGTTTTAAATTCAGACTAATACACTAAACTAATATATTTTAAATTCCATAATTTATCTTTTAACATTTTTAGTAACTTTTTACCCTTAGTTTTTTGTTTTCTTTGGTACCAGGGTTTGAACTCAGGGGTACTTGACCACTGAGCCACATCCTAACCCTATATTGTGTTTTATTTAGAATAGGGTCTCACTGAGTTTCTTAGCGCCTCACTGTTGCTGAGGCTGGCTTTGAACTCACAATTCTCCTGTCTCGGCCTCCTGAGCCACTGGGATTACAGGTGTGTGCCACCATGCCTAGCTATACCCTTAGTTTTGTAGTTAGATTTGTCTATATGGTTAACTATTTTCAATTATATTATGTCATCTGTATACTTCAGTTCTTAATTTTCATTCATCTGTGGGTCCTTATATTTTAAAAGACCACCTGTGACAGATGTCTTATAAATTTTTGCAAGTATGTTGTGTTCAAATACAGAAAACACATTGATTGCTATTTTATCTCAAATTAAATCATCATTGCTCGATGCGTCTGTTTTCTAGTATTCTGTGTTTTTTAGCTGAAGTCTTAGCCTGATAGTTTTCCATTATAATTAATTTATCAGATCTGCCTAGATGCTTTTGATCCTTTCATTAATTTAATACAAAAATAAGACCAGGTCATATGTGAGTATAAATATGTTTTCCTAGAGTTCATGGTAAGCTCTTTCAATATACATGTATAAAAGAACAGATAGACATGTACATGTTCTTTTCTGTCGTGCATTCCCAGGAGCAGTTTAGCAAGTGCTTTCTTAGTTATTCCAAACTCAGTTTCTTCCTCTGTACCTGTTGCTAATACAGTCTAATTCAGAGATCTACTCTAAGAACTTAAAGAGACAACATAGCTGTGATGGAGCAGAGTAGAGAGCCTGGCAAGAGGCAGGAGCACCCATGGAAAGGCAGCATTTTTCATCCCTTAATTATTTTTATTCCTACTGTTCAAATAACTCACATTTCTCTACTCAGAAAGAGCTATATTTTTTTCCTCTCCACTCTCTGTGCTTTAGATTCATCATCTACATTTACTTCTTGCCTTCTCTTAACAGATTGCCTTCCATTCCACTGATTGCATTTTCAGCTGTGTCACTTTGCTCCTGCTGCCTCCTTGTGGATTGCAATTCTGCTCTTTCCTTTTTGCTCTCTTGAGTTTTTCCTATTTTGTTTATATTCCTGTTAAGTCACGTGGTTTGTAGTCCCTAAACATGATTGTTCTTGTTTCATAGAGAATGTTGGCTTGAACTCTTTGGACATTTTCTTGGAATATGTCCATATCCTGCAGTGAATAACTGTAGCAAGTTCATTCACTTGCTATTTCAAGATGGTTTTCCCTTCTGTTATATTTGTGGGTTCTTGAGAGCATTTCCCACATTACTCATTTTGCCCGAGGCAAGCTCCAGCCCACCTGAAGCTGGCCCGTGAGCCATCGATGGCACCTGTCTCTGCTTTCCATGTGGAAGTGGTTTGCTTTTCCTCGGGGAGGTAGACCTAGCTCAGCCTTCCCTCTGTGAAGAGACCATTCCTGGGTAATGTCTCCCGTGTGTCTCTCCCCTAGAACATTCTTGTCCTGTGAAGTGATAATAGAATGGGGAAGGTGGCCTAGTCCCATTCACAGGGAATCATCAATGTTGCAAACTGACTTGAACAAGTGTCTTGTCTTCAGACATCTTGGAATTGACACAAGCTAACGGATGGTAAGAATTCAGGACTTCTTTTCCATCTGTAAAGCACCTAATGATAACCCATGGGAAATGGATGCTCCATAGAAGAAAATCTGAGAAGCCAAAGTCTAGAGCCTTAGCTCTGTGGAGGTGGAATGTCTCCCTCAGTCCCATTTTCTAATACTCTGGCTCGATAGCTACCTGGAAAACCACGTCATGTGACACCTCTCTTAGGATGCTCGCTCTGCACCTGTGGGCCCGGGCTCTCTGGGAGCCCCCCCTAGGCCTGGGGCTGCCCCTGGGCAGTGCCTGCTGGGCTGAGTCCAGCCCCCCTGTCCATCCCTGCAGCGGCTCGGTGCAATTTCCCAGCAGAAGTCGGGAGCTGTCCCCCTTTTCAGAACTGGAAACAAGGCCCACCTGCTTCACGGGAAGCTCCCCGCCATCTCCAAATGTCTCGCCAGGATTTCAGAGAAAGCATGGCTTGTTTCCTAACGTGATTTTTACCACCTGGACTCCCTTTAACTAGAGCTCAGCCGCATGCTCCTGGGACAGCCAGGATGTACTCAGATGGGCCTCCTCCAACAGCCGGAGGGCAGGGCCCAGCCCAAAGGCCAGCTCTCCCTTCTCCTCCTTCAGAGTCCTCGGTGACCCCTGCCCTCTGGGTCCTGATGGCCCTGCTGTCCACTGCCCAGGTGCTCTGTCTTCCAGGGCCAAGCTCCTCCATCTGCTCCGGGGAGCGCACCCTGCATCCCCCGCCCCAGGACCTCTGCAGAGGCTTCCTCCTCCCATGAGGGAAAACATCCAGCCATGTTTTCACCAGATCCATGCTGGACCTTGGAGGCTTGTGCACAGCCCAAGAAATGAGGTCGTCTCTCCAATGCCATACAGTTTGTAGAACTTCTTTGGGGCAGAACTTAAATTTTTAAACTCTAGAACTCACTATTTTAAAAAATCCACGAGTCACACTGCTTTCTATGCCTTTTCTGTTAGCTAATAATCTTCCTAATGCAAACAACAGCTGTCATCTACTCGGACTTGAGTCCGCAGGTGAGAATGTTACAACAGGAATAACACTCCTGTCTGAACCTAATGAATCAAACCTTCAAGTTCAGGTCAGACTGCAAAAAACAAATTAAACATAAGAGAACTTCAAGATAGCCAGTTGAACTACAAAGTTTTCTTCCTCAAAAATGACCACAAATGTTAGCAATAAAGTTCTTGCAACAACTATTAGTTGAATATGGGGAAACTTAAAATTCAGCAGATGTAAACAGGGTTGTGTGTGTGACAGAGGATGTAATCAGGGGTATGTGTGCCACAGAGGATGTAAACAGGGGTATGTGTGCCACAGAGGATGTAAACAGGGTCATGTGTGCGACAGAGGATGCCCCACTTATTAGCAAACCCAGCAGCAAGCCCAAGGGCTGAGGGAGAGGGGGCTGCACTGGGGAAGGAGCTGTTTTTTTGGCTCAAATTTACTTTTATGAAAAACGTCTGGTGCTCTTCAGAATCTGCCTGCTTTAAACTGCCCATAATCCTCTGGTCAGAACTGCTTTTAAGATTCTTAAAAGGAAATGACAACACAAATCTCATTGCTGTCTCCTGGTTCAATATCCTTTTCATTCCTTTCTTTCTGTGCGTAAAATTTCTTAGGTAAATACAACCCAGAGGAAATGGGTGCGTCAAAGGAGCCTAATTCTGTCAGTCTGGGGTCTTTGGGGAGCTGGGCTGCTCCCTTTGAAAAGGGAGCCACTGTAAGGACAGCAGGCTCTGGGCTGGGCTCCTGCTGGGCAGGACACAGCCTGACAGCTCCCGTGTCCATGGCAACCAGAGGAAGCATTTGCCACCGGTGGTCCTCCCTTCTGGCAGTTTAAACAGCAGCACATTCCTGCTTTCAAAAATGGACAAGGCTTTGAGAATTATGAGGAATTGGAATGAGATGCTGATTTTGTCCACATTAATTGTTTTAGTTAAACATAAGTCCAAGTCCTTGGAAGCAGTTTTATATCATGGAATCATTTGCCTCCTGCTACGTGTCAAAACATTCATCCAAAATGAAGAGTAATTACGAGACAGGGAATCTGAACTCCAGAACGGGGAACCCATTTTTCAAAAACTTTACCCTATCAGCCAGTTTTCCCTTATTAATTCCAAATGTTTTCAAATGTTGGGTGCTGGGTAGTTCCCAAGGCTGCCATCACCAAACACCAGAGCCTAGGTGGCCTAAAAAACAGAACCCATCTTCCCACAGCTCTGGAGGCAGGGTGTCCAGGGTGCAGATGTCGCCAGGCCAGGCCTCCCGAGGTCCCTGTCGTGGCCTGCAGATGCTGCCTTGGCTTCTCGGTGTCCTCGTGGGGAATTTCCCCTGCACTTGCACACCCCTGGGTTGCTCTTATGAGGACACCGGTCACCTTGGAGGAGGACCCACCTTAAGACCCCAGCTGACCTTTCCTAGCTGGGAATACAGTTTTGCAGGGTCTCATTTGACCCTGGCCTGAGGGCTACATCGTCCAGGGAAAGTCGAACTTGAATTCTTGGGAGACTGAAGAATCCACTGCTTCTGTACCCCACACTGAGGTGTGATAAACGACGGCTGTAACTGGGGACGTCAAAGCAGGCGTGGGCACTGTGCTGCGGGAGAGAGGTCAGGTGAGCGGAGCTGTCGTCCAGGGACCTGCAGCCTGCTGGCTAACAGTGAGAGCCGGACAGCGGCCTGTCCAGCAAGCCAGGACCACAGTCCCCGTGCTCAAACCCATTTCTGGGGAGAATGCTCCTTGGCTGGGATGGTTCAAACGTGGAGCTGACTTGAAGCAAATTAAAAGGAAATGAACTGAATTTTGGAGAGAATGATGTGACGATAATAAAACAGAAAACAAAAACCTGCAATAAAACAAAACAAAACCGAAACCAAGCCCGGAGCCTGGTGTGTGGGGGTAACTGCTGCCCACTACACTGCTGAAGGTGGGTGGCAGCCAGACCCTGGGCCACTCATGCCCACTCCAGACAGGACAGGCAAAGGCCTCTTAGGGCAGAGCGACATCTTAGGGACAACTGGTGAAAGGAATTGTATTCGTTTTCCATGTCGCATTAACAAAATGCTGCGAAGTTAGTGGCTCACAGGTGCGTCCTTTGAGGCCTGGCTCCTGGGTTAGGAACGGCCTGGAGAAGCAGAGTCCTCTCAGAGTCCACCAGGCCACGGGGGAGGCGGGCTGTGTCCTCACTGGAGACGGGACTCGGGAGCAGTCTCCCAGGGCTGTGACAGAATTCCCCCCCTGCCTGCCTGGCTGAAGGCTGCCCTGCGTCCTAGAGGCCACATGATGTCTGAGGTCGGAGGGAGGGAGAGCGAGTCCTGCAGAAGGTGATGTGACCTGCTCACTTTTGGTTAGAGGCAAGTTGGGGTCCTGTCCTGTCTGCACTGGAGGAGAGAGGATCACACAGGGTGTGGCACCTGGAGGCAGGGGTCTCAGGAGCCTGAGCCTGTCGGCCATAGAGGGCTGTTCCAGAGAAAGCTGACAGGGCTAAGGGCCTCATCTCCACGAGAGGGTGGGTCTTAGCTCTCTGTCTCGTAAAATTCGATGATTGTTGTGGGTCAGGGACTTCTGTGTGTTTTCCATTTGTCCCTTATTGAATTTGGTGAGTTTCTTTATTAAGATGATTTAGTGCTGCGTTCACGGTTTTGTATGGGGTATATTGCAAACAGACACCTTGTATGTTAGTTTATAAATCATCAAACCACAAACAGCACATTTGGACAGGGATCCCAGAGACAGAGCTGGACACAGGAACAGGGTGGACTCTAGGGCTGCTTCCTGGGCATGGGGTGGGGGTGTTCCCTGAATGGGAAGATCTGACGTCTGTTGGTTAGCCGAGGAGGCAGTTTTGTCAAAGGATGTGAGTTTGCTGACTCCAGATCCGTCCTTGCTGTCCTCTCCTTGTGGTGTTTAGCTGGGCCTACAGAATTTGTCATGTAGACGGGGAGTAAGCAGCGCTGGTTCCTGAGCAGGGCTGCAGGAGTCCTGCGGTGCCCGGGGCTGTCCTGCACAAGAAGGTCCCCCCTCTCACGTGGCTCCCGAACGTCTCCCCCTGGATTCGTGTACGTGAAAACCCTGCTCACAATTACCTGAGCCAATATCTAAGCCTGCTTTACAGTAATACAAATGAATTTGCATGGCTCTAATGCACTCTGTGGTATCCAGAAATGCAGTGGCCATGCACATTGAGAGATGACTGATTTTGTTTTGTTTGGAACTTTGCCAAAATTAGGTTATGGTTGCAGGAGATTGCATCTCTGGGATGGATGTCACACCTATGTGTGTTATCAGTGTGCTTTCAGCCCACACCTCTGTCACACTCATGGTATGCTAAGCCTAGGAACAAGCATCACACTGTTTCATGTGGATTTCGGTGTGACCTGGGGCTTGAGGTGACACTGGAATCCACAGGACCTTCTTCCTTCTTCACATTGCAGATGACCCTGAGGCTGCTTGTGGAGCCGTATTCTCCAGGCATCTTTTTCAGGATAGAAAAGTTATTGTGAAATATTCATAATGAAAAGGGCCTACTAAGCATGGCAAAGTAGAGATCTACCGAGTTAGGTAAAGTGCTGTGGCGCTTAGCACGTAGAGGGTGGTGATGCTTTCTCTCTCTAGCATGGGGATAATTGTTACTAAGAAGCAAATCTTTGGGGAAAAATGAAATAATATTTAAGAGTATGCTGTGGATCAAAGAACATTTATAAGTAATCTGTGGGTCAGAACTGATTACACAGTGGAAATTAGAAAATAATTTTGAATGGAGCAATCATGATAATACTGCCTGTTGGAATTTAGGAGAATAGTCAAAGCCGTGAATACAGGGAAACGCGTGGCTTCAAATGCTTCTATGAGAAAAGAGCACTGAGCAAGTAAACCGAAGGAATGCATGTGGAAGATGTGAGTAGGAGTGAAGCCAGAAATCAACACACTAGAACGCAGACTTTCTGTAAAATCAACAAAGTCGAGCACTTATTTTTGAAAAGACTAATACAGTTATTAAATCAAGTGTGAAAATAACCAAGAAAATGAAAACCTTCCAAACTTAATAATATTGAATGAAATAGATTACATTATTCCAAGTCCTAAAAAAAGTCGAAAGATAATTCTGAGTATATCATGAACAACTTTGTTATTGTATGGCAACTTACATAAAATTGACAAATTCTTTGATAAGTATTTACCAAAACTGACTCAAGAAGAAATAGAAAATCTAAGTAGTTATCTATCTGTTAGAGAAATTAAATTCCTAACTAAAAACTTTCCCACAAAGGAAATTCCAGGAACAAATTACTTGAGAAGCTAATTATAGTGTACATTTACAGAAAAGAAAATGACAACCAAATTCAAATCTTTTGAGAGAAAAGAAAATGGGGAACAATTTCCAGCTGACTTGGTGAGGCCAATATAAACTTGAGAGCAAAATATCACAGTGAAGTTACCACAAAGAAAAAAGTGTACTCCAATATCTCACAGATGCAAGAAGTTTAAATAAATATTAATAAATCAAGTTCAGTTGGAGATGAATAGCAGTATATCATGATGAAGTGGATTTTATTCATTAGTGCTTCAGTAAATATATTTTTAAAAATATTTATTTTTTAGTTGTATCTTTATTTTATTTATTTTTTATATGGTGCTGAGGATCGAACCCAGGGCCTCGCATGTGCTAGGCAAGCACTCTGCCGTGAGCCACAAACCCAGCCCAGTGCTTCAGTAAATTTTAACAACCGACTCTGCAAATAAAAAAAAAAAATAGGTATGTGCACAAGTTCTTCAGAAATTTGTTGATATGAAGAATATTTGCTATATGATCTAAAATTGTAATGAAATACACATTAATTTTATGGTAAATTATATATTGCTAATTGAAGCTCATTAATTTTTTAAATTTTTCACTCTATTTGTACAGAAGCTAAGAATTAATTAGTACACTTTCAACATGAATGTCAGTTGACATTTTATTTATCATAACAAAGAAAATGAGGGGAAATTGTGAAGATGCATACTAGAGTTTCACTCACTCATTTTTCAATAATGCAAGTGACCCCTTTGCTGAATTAATTAATGGATTTCAAATTCTGGAAGATTAATCAGTGTATTTTACTATTTGCTGCAGACACAATGCACTTTTAGGTTTCAAATACATTGGTAGTTTTTCTCCTTCATTTTCTCAGGTGTAGACAAAGAACAAAATAAGTCAAGGCTTGATTTGTAGCTTGTGCCTATTTTCATGGACCAAATGTCCCCGGCATGAGATTTAAACTATTTACATGACATCACTGAATCAGAATTGGGAAGGAATGTGCAGCCACTTGCGTGGTATGGAGTTTCCGTCAGGTAAGTACAAGAGAGGTGGCCGTGGGTATCATGGGGAACAGTAAGATGGAATACCTGATGTTTTGAACATTCACTTCCTTTATTTTTAATGTAATATCTCTAAAATTTAAGTTTATAGAATGTAATATTCAATATTGTCTGTATCTCAACCCTTGAGAATTCTTGTAATCTGACAGCTAGCTCCCATGGGCCAGGAGCATAACACTGGCTTTCTCCTAAGGACACAAGGTTGGTTCAACAGTAAAAATGAGCAACATAGCACCCCGTATTTATGAGATCCAAAAGAAAACTACAAACATATCAACAAATCACTAAAATTTTGCTACAATGCAACACTCATTCCTAATGAAAATCCAGGAGTCCGATAGTGGAAGGCAGCCTCAGTACTTTGACAAATACCATCTACAGCCGCCTTGGAGCCTCTACAGCTAATGTTGAGCAATGGTGGTGAGATACCAGGCAGGCAGTGCTACTCCTGGGCCAGGCAAGGCGGGCCCAAGGGCAGAACAGTGGGTCAGCTGGTGCCAGCCACAGGAAAGCTAAAAGTCACAGCAGCACTACTACGCCTCGCACTCTGCGGAGTGAAACTCTGTGTGGAAGGCATGGGCCGGGAATCTCATGAGGTAGCACTGAAGACTTAATTGTGTGTGGGGGGAGCCACAGTTGAACCCAGCCTCCACCAGCACCTCCCGTGGCCTCCCCCATTGCTCAGCCCCAGCAGGTCAACATGCTGGTTTCTTTTCCTCCAAGTCTGGTAGGATTATTGCATTCTTAGGAACTCCAGCCAGTTACAAAAAGCAAGTGTTGCTATGAAGAATTAAGATCATGCAAAAAGTTTAAATATGTAACAATGATAAACATATAAACTTTTTCAATATATATAATACTTCTGAGGGTTTTTTTCCTCTCCTATTTGTGATATTTAAAGCATTAAGAGAAAAGGATATGCTGATTTAAAGTTTTAATTAAATATTTTAAAGAATTTGATTTTGCAAAGAATGGGGAAAATTTGTCATATCTCTAAATTTTTGTTAACTGCACAAATATTGTGGCTATTTTGAAGAATGCTTCTTAGTTAATGTTCAATACATGTTAATATTTAACAAGACAAATGTATCTTAAAGAAGGTAGAAATGAATGTATATATAGATGTATATGTATATGTATATATATCTCCATGCACCAAACCTACTCAGACATTGACAAATCCATCAAAAATATGGACAATGTTTAAATTCAAAGATACTCTGGATTACTCATAATGGTAAATAAGACTTAAAGGTCAAATTAAGAATTCTGGTTGAGAAGATTATCACACAGGTATTGAACACTAATAAATTAATTTATAGACATGCTGTGTAAGATACACCATGAAGAACTATGTGAAGAGAGTAGGACTAAATGGTGTGTATAATATAATGTCTAAAATTTTATGACATACAGGTGCCCGAACACATTTTTAAAAATTTATATTAAAAGAGATAACAAAAATTCCATATCTTTGGTTACAAGGTCAAGTCAGAGACTAGACAACAAAAGATCTAATAATATGGAACTTTTTTATTTGGAATTTTTCAAATTCTGGGTTCACAGCACAATTGTTGTTCTGGAAATTATTGGAAAGAGCAAAATTCCCTTATTAGGAATATTTTTCAACTTAGATACACTGTTTCTTATACAAACCCCCACACCTGTCTCTCTCTCAGATCTTGCCACACAGATTGAAAGCTGAGTGGGTAAAATATAGGAACCACGTGCACTGGCTCTCCACTGACGAGCAGGACGCCACAGACACAGCCAAGCAGTGCTGTCACTTTAGTGTCCACGAGTAAGTCTTCCCCACCAGGCCAGTGTCCATGAGTAAGGCGTCCCCGCCAGGCCAGCCATGCCTACCCACCACCGTCTTGTGGCTCAGTGCAGGAAGAGTCCTCCCTTCAGATGGTGTGGGCCCTCTGTCCCTGTGCAGGGCTGGACTCCTGGCTGTTGGCATGGCCTCCTGCACTGAGCACAGGTGCTGACACAGGGACTCCCCAGCCTCCGTGGCACCAGGACTATATGGACTCCATATTGCCCACGCAGGAAACAGGCTGCCCATGGACTGGTCCCTTCAGTGGAGCCCCAGCAAGGCCCTGTCCTGAGATGAGGAGCCTCGGAGGCTGTTCCTGCTTTGGGAGTCTCTTCCCTCCCCATTCCTGGATCCATCCCCGGGCCCACAGCAGAACGCTGCTCCTCCTGGAGGGTCTCCCACTCTGCAGGGAGCACGCCCTGGGGATGCTGCCCAGATGTTGCTGGGGGCAGAGGCACTGGAGCCAAAGCCCTGTGCCCTCCCATCCCCTGATCCTTTGCACTTGGCTTTCTTTATTGACCTTGAACAGAAGAGATGTGGTGGTTTTCCCTTGGAAGCTCCCGCTGGTCCTAAGATCTCCATTCCAGTTGTTTTTGTTTGTTTGTTTTGTTAATTTGATCCCATCTGCTTCCTATCTTCCAGAAACCCCACTAATGGCTCCCTTCCTGTTTCCTACCACTAATACTGTTTGACTCTTGGTTTTCGGTTTTATCTAGAGAAGGAAGTCAGGTAGTGGCGTGTGCTCACTCATCTGGGCCTCTCCTTTGCACTTTCTTTGCACTTTGCACTTTCTTTGCACTTTTCTTTGCACTTTCTTTGCACTCCTCCTTTGCACTTTCTTTGGCCCTTAAGTGGAGGGAGCAGGTGATCACAAGGCGGCTGCTGCTGTGTTATTATTGTGTGATTTATGTAAGTGCTGTTTTCCCCTTGTTCGAATACCTGCCCAGGTCCGCCCTATGCCTCCCCCCAGCCGTGGCCACCAGGACCTTTTGTTTTGTCTTTAATTTTCTTTGATCTTCTCTCCTCTCATCCTTCTTTGCTCCCTCCCTCCCACCCTCCCTTCCCTTCTAATTTATTTGGTTTATTTTCATGATCCATTAGCCCCTCCTTCCATTTCTGACTTTCCTGGCTGGTCCCCGGCAGGGCCCTGCTGTTGTATTATTTCGTCAGAAATGGGATGGGAAACATTCATGTCCACACATTCATGTCCCCACATTCATGTCCACACAGTGGCCACACAGCCTGATCTTTTGTTTCTAAGTTTGCTGTAGCATTGTTTTCCCAGAGATAGGGTTTGTTCAAAAGTGTGTCTTCAGACATGCTCAGGAAGACTTTTTATTAATTGGGCAGAGAGTGACTTATTTGCTATGCACTGAGGAAGGTCTGGGAAACAAATTCTAATGACTGATCTGGCTTCTGGGAGAAGAGCAGCGGCCACAGCTCAGTGGCCTCAGGGGAAGCCCTGCCCCGCCTGCTCTGGGCACAGAGGCTGCGTGCCAGCCAGGACCCTGGTAACTTCAGAGGCTCTGCGCTTCCCCAAACCTGTAGAATAGGAGTGACTCCATGCAACTGCCACCTCACAGGGCCTGGCCACCCTGTGCTTGGTGAATTCAGAAAGATGCAGAGAAGACGCCTTTCCTCCCCTTCTCTTTCCCTCCCCCTTTCTCCACCTTCTCGCTTCCTGTTCCTTCCTTTCCTTTCTTCCTGACTTTTCATAAAGGAAGGAGTCCCAGCAGAGGCCAGGTCTGCCCTGATGGTGTCCCGAGGCTGCCATTGCCTGCTTCAGCGTCCCTTAGGCAGGAGCCAGGGAGTCTGCTCAGGGTCCCAGTTTAGAAGGCTGGGCTGGGGAAGGGTGTCTTGGGGTGGGAGCCAAACCAGCCGTCCAGGGAATGGCCTGAGCGTGGTGACCTCACAGTGTCAGGGAGAAGCTGGGAGGAACTGCACTGTCAACAACAGGAAGTTGGTGAAAAATGAAGATGCCCTTGGGGAGTGAAATGGAGAGCAGATGGCCTTAATTGTTAGCCTCACAGTGACAACTGACAGGAGAAATTCTGCTCTCTGGACATTTAAAAGATACCAGAAATACCAGTGACCGCATTCCAGAGCTTCTTGAAGGTCTCCGTGTCAGGGAGTGCAGACCCCTCTCTACTTTCATTACTGAACAGGCCTAAAAGCTGCAGGTGATAAGACTCCTCCGGCCCAGCCCTGCAGCCTTGGGTAATGCCCCAAGTGCACCAGGCAGGGGAGGGGAGGGGAGGCGCAGGCGGGAGCTTCCAGAAAGGCCGGGCCGCAGCTCAGGTGGAAGGCAGAGCCATTTCCCTAAGCTCGATGGAAACTTTTATCTCGATGATGCTTTGGAAATCCAGTTTAAGTTTTTATTTGTCACATTAGGGCACAGTCGTTGATATAAAAAACAAGCAAAACGACTTACACTGTACACTTGAGGAAAGGGGGTAAGGACCAAGGGCCATGACACAGACAGGTTGCCTGTGTGCACACCGACTCACAGGTGAGAAGGAGGATGGGGAGTGGCGGGTGGCCAGGGTGGGCGCAGGGGGGGTGGACAAAGGGGGGGGGGTGGCCGATGGCCAGGGCGGGCGCAGGTGGGGCATCTTAGAAACCAATGCTGCTTTGTGCTTGGGGTGGAGGCCCAGCACATCAGCATGTGGTCACTGGAGCCAATGTCCCTGGGCGTTCCAAGTCTGAGGCCCTTCCCCATCTGGTGATATGAAGTGGGAACAGTTCACTGTACTGAGGAAGGCCCGTGCAAGTAAGACTTCAGTGTCTGTCTAGCAGCTGCTATGGGACTCCATGACCATTTCAGCACCTGGGTTTCCCGTCTGTGGCTGGGATCTGGTGTGTAAATCTCCTCTGGAGCTCCCTGGAGGACCGGGCTCTGGGGCCCACGGATGGCTTTCTGGAAGGTCCGGCTGTGCTGGCCTCTCCCTCCCCCTCCTCCTCCCAATTGCCTCGTGTTTTGACCTCACCTCTTATTTTCCTCTCTGTGCTCACCTTTCTTTACTTTTTGAAGTCGTGAGCTCTGGTTGAATCCTCATATTTGGATCCCAGTGGTGACTGGCAGGAGGCTGTGCGCACAGCTGCCGGTGAACAAATCAAGGCTCTCCCAGTTCTGCTTCCCGTCCACTTGGCCACGGGTCTGGGCTGTGGTTGGGCATTTCCTCCGCCATTCCCCTGCTTCACCGCCCCCCGCCCGGGCCCTGATGGCCCTATAGCAGTGGTGTAGTAGTTTCCGCCACCTCTCCTGGGCTCCGGGGCTTCACGATCATCCCCACACTCCAAACCCCAGGACGACAAGACAGCTAGTCCTCGCACACCAGCAGGCTCACGTGACCTCTCCCTTCTTTGAAGAACCGAGTATTCCCAGCAGCTCTTGATTTGAGTGTAGTATTTTGTTAAGGCTCTCATCCATAGATAGAGGTGTCTTTGAAGACGGGGTATTTCATGGTGATTATATGCAGAGGCCCTGGGTACAGCTGCCTGTTCAAGTCCTAGATCCACCTCTCTTGGGCCGAATGGTGTCTTTGCAAAGCTCCAGGCCCCGGGACCTGGAAACCTGCAAATGTTACCTTCTATGGCAAAGCTTCCCATGATTAAATGAAGGACGTAGACATAGGAGATTCTTCTGGATTACCCCAGTAATGATTTGTGCCCCTCTAAAATTCACATGCTGAGCCTTAACTCCTGGTACTGGAGAATGTGACTGCACTGGAATCATTAAAGAGGAGGCTGCAGGGGAACCTCATCCACTCTGACCAGCGTCTCTGCAAACAGAGTAGGTTAGCTCACAGAGACACCCAGGGGGAAGGCTTGAAGGCCACAGCAAGAAGGGGGCCTCGGCCAGCCAGGAAGAGAGGCCTGGAGAGACACCAGACCTGCCAACGCCTTGATCTTGGCCCTCCTGCCCCAGAACCACAGAGCATGAAATCCTGTTGTGCGGGATGGGCAGTTGGTGACACCACATTTTGTTATGGGCCTCAGCAAATGGATCCAGCCCCAGAAGTGTCCTCCTTAGAGCGAGCCAGAGGGAGATTAGACGTGCACAGAGGAGGAGGTGGGGAGAGGGGACAGGGTGGGACTTGAATAGTTGGTCTAGAGGATTGGAGTGATGTGTCCACAAGCCAAGAAACGTTAGTAACCACCAACGCCTGGAGGAGGAGGGGGGAGAGTCCACCAGGCCCCTGGAGAGATCCTGGGGAGCCCTGCGGAGACCTGGATCCCAGCCCCAGGGTGCTGAGGGGGAGGGAAGAAATAAAAAACAGGGAGATAGGAGACCTAGGGAAGGCAGAGGGATGTGAAATTTCCATGTGTTTTCTGGGCCTGTCACTCCTAAGCTGGCCTCTCTCTCCCAGGCCTACCACTCCCAGATTTCTGGGAAATCTATAAGTCTGCTGTGCCCTGGATATTAGCCATCCAACAAGTGGACAAGACTGTGGCATTTTAAGAAAGCTGTGACTTGGGGGACTTCCCAGAGGTATCTATAGATTAGATAACAAGCCCATGTCAGCTCAGGGCCTGAGAGTGACCAGGCCTCACAACCACCTGAGGACCACCAATGTCATGTCCAGGTACCTTCCAGGTTTCCTTTAAAAGAAGAGCCAGGATCCCCACAAATGCATCTCCCTCTGGAGACGGCCACATTCTCCCTTGAATGAGGATTCTCTGCCTTCCTAGGCAAATCTCCATGCCCCCGTGACCCGTGCTGAAATTCCTTTCCTTCTGTACGTCAAGGACCCTGTCCTGAGCCAAGCCTCCTGGGTGTGCCCCCTCTCTCCACAGAACTTCTCAGGGCCCTCTTCCCGAGACAGCTCTTCTTGGGTGGCAGCACTGTTTTAAGGATCTGGGCCACCAACAAGGCAAGAGAGCAAGTGTCTACTGTGGTGAGCCACCAATTTTGTGGTGATTGATTATAGCAGCTACAAGACATCAACAACATTCCTTACCAGGTGTGGTCCTGGACAACCTCATTAACCTCTTCCAGCCTCAGTTTTCTCATCTGTAAAATGAGTCCTTGTCTCATGGGGTCATCTGAAGACTGGTCAACTTAACACTGGCAAAGCCCATAGCTGTGTCTGCCACATGGTACACACTCAGTAAGTGCTACTTATAGTGTCACTTTATTGTCTGTTTTGCTGACGATGATTCTGCATCTACTTTAACACTGCAAAACATTTCTTAGTGCTATAGACATTATGATCTAAATATTGACAGAACAACTACTTAATGTGCTCCAACTATTTGCAAGACGAGGTTCCAAAGATTCAGTGTCAAATAAACAAGGTGACTGATGCCAATGACTATATAACACCATGGTTATTTTAAATTCATTTAAGAGTCACAAACTTTTTTTCCAGTTCTCTATTCAAAATAATTAATGTATAGAAATATATTGACACATGGATATACATTTCCAGATAGTTATGAATTAGTCAAATTCACACCTTTGAAATATTTTCATCTTGCCCAAAGCAGATCAAATGTTCTATTCAGGTTTCCTTTAGTTGTGAAAATCCTACACGATAAAGAGAAAAGGAAGATGCAGTACTTTGGAATCACTCCCAGCGAGTAGCCTGTGTTCTCCACTGAGGATGAGCCTGGCTTCCTCGTCCCCTGTGCCCAGGCAGATCTGCACTGTGTTCAGCATTTCCTGAACCTGTGAGCAGGGACCTCGAACAGCCTGTGGGTGTGTGCTGCTCCCGGACACCCACACAGATCAGTGTCTCCCGTGGATTTTAACACTTCCCTGCCTGTTGCTTGGGAGACTTAATGCCACATGCAAACCCCCAGGATGATAACTGAGGGAGGAGAAGCCCCGAGGCCAGCTCCAGGAGAGGGAATGGGGAGGCCGCGGGGCGCGGGAGCCCTGGGAAGGCAAGCCACCTTTCACTCCAGCTGCTTGGGATGGACCCAAGCCTGCAGGAGATTGAAGAGCACAGAAACCCCCTGCTGCCTTCTCTCCTCCTTGACTTTGAGGTATGTAGAACTGCATCAGTGAGGCCCAGCTGAAAACTCTTGGGAACCTGCATTGTTTAATTCTGTCTTTATTTATGCTTGGTGCATAAAAAATTATGAAAGAGTTGCACACATTTCCCTCTGGAAATCGTACTGCTGCGTTGCTTTTGATCTGTTAGCAAAGACGAAGCCAGTTGTCTGTGGGCAGTTTTTTCCCTTACTCTTTACCAGTGTGGAGGCAAAGATGGATAATGATGCTTTCTTCATAAGAAGAAAATAAAAGCAAGAATATTGTCCTGTGTCTTTCGAGCAGTCTTGTGTGTGACCCGGCTACGCTAGCTGGAGTGAGGACCTCCAGGTGACTGGCTTGAGTTCTGTCTTAGTGGTGGGGATGGAGACGCGCAGCAGCTCTCACTATTTCAGCTCGCTTGAAACTAGGGAAATCCACACAGTGCCATCGTCACCCAAATCCAGCCCATTTGTCATGGTGCCCTGGACCTCTCCTAGGGGTCAGCGGGTGGGGGCTACTTGTGGTTTTCCTGGTATTCAGCGCCTGGTGGTGACGGTGTTTGGCACCCAGTGGAGTGACCACTGAGTTGACTGTTGGGAGAGACCAGAGTCCAAGACTCAATGCCAGGCTGACATTCTGCACTTTCTGTGAAAGTTAGTGTAATTCTTGAGTCAGAGAAACCCCTAACTTAAAGATACCAAAGATTATGCCTTTAACTACAAATGTAAGTACCTCCATTAAGAAGATGTTACCTGGCCAGGTGTGGTGGCCATGCCTAAAATCCCAGCAGCTCGGGAGGCTGAGGCAGGAGGATTGTGAGTTCAAAGCCAGCCTCAGCAACTTAGTGAGACCCTGTCTTGAAATAAAGTTGGGAAGAGGTTTGCTGATGTAGCTCTACAGGACAGCACTTACCCAGCAGGCCCGAAGCCCTGGGTTCAATCCCCAGCACGGTGAAAAAAGAATAAAGAAAAGACACCTTTGCAATAAACATTTTTAAAACATTCCATAGATTTTTCTTTCAGTAACATGCTGTAATTTTTAGAATAGGCTAATGTGGCCTCTCTATTTATTGCCTGACAACATAAAATTTTTCTTTATACGTAAATTGTGTTACTAAGGAAGGAAAAGAGAAAAAGAACAAGAACGCAGCCTCCTTAAATCAAGGCTCCTGACTGTGGAGGAAAGCACACTGAGGGGCTGGAAGCCAGGAGCTGAGGCCCCATCAGCAGCGGCCGTGGATGTGGAGCACTGACTTTTCCTTTACTGTTCTCCTTTCCTTTTCTTATATTCCCAGGAGAAGCACTGCAAGAGGGATGCTTTGAGGAAATCCGGGCTGCTCTGGCCTGCTGGGCCTCTTGTAGGCACAAGGTGGGAGGGGGAAGAGGGGGGGCTGTGGAGGGAGGGGAGACCCGGAGAGGTGGGGGAGGGAGGAGGGGCCAGGGCAGCAGCAAGAGGCCTCAGGAGCCTGCTCTGTTGAAGTGCTGTGGTCAGCCTGGAGCCTGCCCTGCTAGTGGGTTCAGCAGGCCACAGGAAGCAAAGCAGGACCTCGGCCTGCTGTCCAGGGAGGAGGGCTTCCAGGCAACTCTGTGTGGCTTCATTGTCCTTAACACAAAGTGTCCCCTGCAGGGATTCAAGACTGTAGTTTTACAACCACTCTCAGCAGTGACACAGCAGTGGCTCAGCCCTTTGCTTTGGTTTTGGATGAAGGTGAATGTGATTTCCTTTTGAAAAGCAGGCTCTGAGATGAATCGCCAAGGTTTCCGTCCACGCTGCCTGTGTCCCGTGCTCCTGTGTTTTGAGAAGCTCCGTCCGTCCTGCCCCTGCAGTAATCTCATGAATCACTCCCAAGCCTCACCTTCATCATCATTTGTTATTGTCATCGTGGCCATCCGTCTTATTCTCAAGAGTCTGTGGGACACTGAGGCATGAGGCCCTTGGCAGGAGGCTGAGTGACAGCTCTGCACCCTCCCAGGACGGGATCTCACGTGTCGCTTCGGGGCCTGACCCCAGGACTCAGTGGGATTGCTGCTCTGGACATGCAGACACCGCTCTCGGCTCTTCTCTGCCTGGACTGGGACAGGGCTGACTTGAGAAGCCCTCGACATCGCCGCCTGGGGACGGGAACCCTGTTCTCCAGTGGCCCCTGCTCTTTCCTTACTTCCTTCACTCTCACTAATTTATCTTCGCAGTTCTAGGGACAATTTCCAGGTCTCCTCTGGATGGGGACAAGCACTGAAAATCCCTAATTCCCAAACGAATCTTATAGCAGGGGACATGTTCCGAGCCTCCTTCCCACCCCGCTAATGCCACGTCTGCTCTTTCCTTCCTCAAGTGTGTTCTGTGTTACTTCTCCTCCAAGTGTTAACTCTCAGATTTACTGCAATCTTTTTAAAGCCAAGAACACCTGAGCCCCAGACAGAATGCATTCATTTTTCTTATATGAACTGAGAAGTCAGCTTGTATTTTGATGTAACTCTAGAGCCTAAGTTTCCCTAAACCTGGACAGTATTTGAAATGGTGGGGTCTAGTGCAACCAAAGGAGAATCCCTATGGACAGTTCAGAGGACGGCATGGGTGCCTGCCCGCCTCAGTTACCCAGACCTTGCAATCCAGGGTTCCTCGAGAACTCTTCAGGTGTTTTACCTGGACTGCTTTGCTGTTTGTTAAGAGTCTATCAAAAGAAATGAATAAACAAGGTTATCTTTAAATCCCAGAATGTACCAAGGTGATTCCTCAGCCAGTATTTGTAGGAACAGAGAATAAACTTTTACATGATTTAAATAAATAGTATAAGTAAAAATAACAATAAAAAAAGATCAAAAGTCTCTAAACTTCTGATGGACTTTCAAAAATTGCAATCTTGATATCTATATCTATATCTATATCTATATCTATATCATCTATCTATCTATCTATATATATATACACACTGCAGTCTGGCTGGGCACAAATAATTGGGAGGTCACGAACCACTTGTAGGTTCAAACAGGAACTACTTTATTGCCCGAACTCCAAAGGAACTCCACCAGAACTCAACCAGAACTCTATGAGAACTCAAAAGTAGCGGGCACCCAAGGTAGCAGGAGCCACCTTATTGCCGGACAGCAGAGGTTTATATACACAACTGAATACAGCTTGTTTCAATTTAGCATCATCCAGTTACAGCAATCAGTCATTGTCTTAATAATAATACACAGCTTAACTTAATTATCATCATCTTAATAGCTTGCTGGCGTTACTTCTCAACCACTCCTTCTGGCAAAATGCCAGGTGCCATCTTGACTTGGTTGTGGCTCTCTCTCTCTCTCTCTCTCTCTCTCTCTCTCTCTCTCTATATATATATATATATATATATATATATATATATTTCAATATCTTTATACACAAATTGTTTACTACTCTTTGAATATTTCATATTTCCAATAATATGTATTACTTAGAAAATATTGATCAATTCTTGCTGATCACATAAATGTTGTTCACGTCTGCAGTTAATGTCAAAATGAACATTTTCGGACACTCTCTAATACAACAGGAATTTAAATTTTCTTTCTATTACAGTGCTATTAACAAATGAATCAATCAATATCCTCCTTTTGTCTTCAGTCTGAAAATTTCCACCTGAGACTGAGTATGTGTGGTGACAGACTTTCACAGGAGGCTGGGCCTGTGGTGGGCATGACACAGGAGAGGCCACAGGGCAGCATCTTGGGCTTGGGGCTCACTCCTGGGGACAGGAAGGTCTGCAGCAAGTGGCACAGCCCCTGTTCTAGCTGCTCTCACAGCCTTTGCCTGAGTGATCAGAGCGGGGAGCTCCCTGTAGGGAGGACCGTCTCTGTTCACTCCCCACCCGTACCTCGTCCTGTTGGATCCAGTTCTCTAACAAGTTGCTTTGTTAACAGACGCTGTTCTTTGTCCACCAAAATGGAAGAGGATATGTTATCTGTGTAGAATACAGAGTATCAGGTAACTTTCTCTAAAGAACATGCAAGCTAAAGCAAGACTCTTACTCATGAAAATAATAAAATAAACTACTATACCTATTTACAGACATCAGTTATTCCTACAAAGAGAGTGAAAGTTTAGGACCATTGTATATAACACCTAGGAGAAGAAGAGTTTAATTTTAAATATATATATACACACACACAGATAGTTTCAAAAATTCACTAAGAACAAAAAACAACTAAATAGATTAAGTGCCGTAGAGCCTGAACTGGTTATTACCTAATAAAGTAAATGTAAATAGCCACTGACATTTTGAAAACATTTCAGATTTGACCAAAATCAAAGAAATGCAATTAAACAATGAAATACATATTTTACCCACCAGAGGGAAAAAAAAATGATACCCAGTGCTGGTCAAGTGAAGGGAAGTCGGTGCGTGGACGTCAGCGATGCAGTTCTGTGTTCCCACCTGGAGAGTGTTGGCTGCAGAGCCGCCTGCACGGTGTGGCTGCCCCGCCGTGGAGTTCCCTCAGGGCTTTCTGCCCATCCCCGGGCATAGACAGAGGCAGGCAGACAAGTGTGGACAGGACAGAGGTCTGGGGGGAGGTGTCCTCCAACCTACCCGTGTTTCTTGAAGACAGGGTTCCCAGGTGCTCTGAGTCTTCTTCCTTTGGGAAATGGGTGGGGCTGGCCGCTGCGGCAGGCAGTCACCCTCCTGTGCTCTGTCCTTAGTCAGGGGGGCTGCAGGATGGGGTGAGGCCACTGTCCCAGATGGTCAGCATTCTGCAGCGAGACCAGGGCTGCAAGAAACCTCCGCTCTGGGGACCTGGGGACGGGACATGTGGCCTTGGGATGAACAGCTTCCCCAGAACCTTAAGCAGACTAAGCCGGTTTCACGGCATGGAAAGTTCTCCTATCTGTTGTTCGGTGAAAGCAGGAGACTTGATTCTGTTCTTATGCATAGCGCTCGTCTGAAAATTACTGTCCAAGAAATGGTTTTCAGATCGTACACTTTTGAATATTGCTTTTACCGTGTAAGATGTGGGGGTCGGGGGAGGAGAAAGCAGAGAAAAGGAAAAGGAAATGAATGCCCTGAAAAAGAAAAATGATACATTGTTGCCGTGTTACAGGACTTCATATACTAAGTGTCCCCCTGGTCCCCTGCTTTCCAGTCCCTCACCCATGGCACCTCTAAAGTTCCCTGAGTTCCCAGGCCGAGGCGTTATGTGTCCCTGGGCGGCTCCTGCTGGGTCTCCTCAGATCACTGAGCAGGTCAGCACAGTGGCCTAAGGGTGCCTCTGATGCTGCTCGGATGGGTAGATTGTCTTCACCAGAGCTAGGCAGTGCCCGTAGCTGGGGGTCACAGAACTCTCGTGGCGTTCACATGACGTGCACTTGAGTTCCAGCTGGCATGATCATTTATGTAGGCTGCACGGTCTCCACTCCTTTATTCACTCAGTACCAGTCTTTGGACACCGACAAAGTGCAGGTGCTGTGTGGGGACAGGGATGAGCTGCAGGGCTGATCCCCAAAGACGTTCTTTTTTAATCTCCTCACGCAATCTTTTCTTTTCCAAATTCCCGTGCATTCTGATTAGATTGGGCAGTGTTACACCATTTTCAGATAATTTCTATGTAGGATGTGACCTATTTGTCCTTCTTCTAGTTTTTAACGTCACAGAATGCTTAACTCCTTTTTAGGCACACAGGAGATACAGGTGCCAAATATTAAAAAGCTTGAAATTGCACAGATCCCTTGGTCAAACATTTGAGGAATACGTCATGACGTAGACTTCTCTGTTTCCCTTTATGAGTCTGCAGGTTGACACTAACTTAAAACACCCCGGGACTGCTGGGAATTGTAGGGTTTTCAGGAAAAGGCCATTAGTGGTTTTTCCTGAACCTTTTTGAGAAGAGGAAAGAAGAGAATTTATTAATTAGAAAAAATAATCCATGGATATGTAATGTAGTTTCTTCATATACAGCCCTTCGGGAAGTAAGAAAACTAAATTTCATGGAGTCACTTTAACAAGACTTCTTAGTTATGTGTCTTGTTTCTAAACATTCTGTTCTTTTGGAAAGCGGGCCTTAGAATCTCTGTGCAGTGGAAATTCCATTGTGATACTACCCTTGCCAAATTTCTGGAGAGTAACATATATATAAAACTTCACTGGTGCCAAGTTCTGCTGAACTAGGAAAAAATGCAAAATTGAAAATCACATGTCTGCTAGGTCCAAGCAAAACTGGCCCATTCTTACCAGAGGACACTCCTTCCACCAGCCAGCAAGCACTGCACTGCCTGAGAGTAGCTGGAAACTGACTTTTAAGACCATTTTGGAATTGCAAATGTAAGTTTGTATTTTGTTTCGTTTTTTAATATACTGTACACTGTACACAGAACATTTCTTGAAGAATCTGTGGGTATGTGGGTGTTATGTGAACTATTTTTTTTTTGTTATCTAAATCCTTTTATATGCTTTATCAACAGCACTCAAAATGATTGACTTTTCTTTGTTTTTTGTTTTTTTTTTTCAGGTAGATCCTGTGGTGGAAAATTATCTGGCCGTGAAATTGCAAGAAGTTAGCACAAAGAAAAGAAAGTAAAAAGGAAGACAAGGTGGAAGGGGCTGTTTAACTTTCAGATTTAATCAAGGTTCTGATGAGTGTTGGCTGAGGCCACAGGTCCCCAGGCAAGGCCTCCACCCACTGTGGAGAAGTGCCTGCCCCAGGGCCTGGTCCGGGGCGCGGCAGGGATCATCTCTCCAGGACTTGGGGGACATAATCCCTAGTGTTCTGAGTGACTGAGTTTGTACTGAAATTTCTCCCTTTTTCTTCCTGGAGGAAAATCCGTCGACCCTGTCTTAACCTCAGGTTCCATTCTTGGACGGAGTGTGAGTTAGAACAGGAAACTCAAAGAAGCTGTTTCTATGGTCTCAGGAAAAGATTGTGTGTGTGTGTGTGTGTGTGTGCACATGTATTAAGATCTGAGGTGGAAAGCATTAAAAAATTAGGACAAAGAAAAATTCTGAAGTAGAGGAAGCAGAGCGTCCTGGTGGACGACGGACACCTCTGTCCACTGGGGGGCTTCGGCTCACAGCCCCCCTCACTGCCCACCTTCCTACTGAACCAGCGGTTTGCTCCGTGATGCTTATCCAAGACTCACATCCAGCTCCTCGCAGACTGAGCTGCTTCCCTCCCGGAATCCCCTGGGCTTCATGTTGCCTGAGGGAAAGAAATGGATCCCCTAGATTGCTCCGCACAGTTACTCTCTGCCGGGGAGAGCCCGAAATGTTAGTTTAAAATATCTTTTAAAATCAATTGTCTTGACTGTTTTGTGTCTTATGCTAAAATGGACTTTCAAATGGGCCAAAAATTGTCTCTGTGTTCAGACTGTGTGTATTCTATGGACCGTTAGTCTTCTTTTTGGGGTGTATGTTGGGTTTTCAATACCATACATAAAAAAGAGAAAATGATTTTTAATTAAAAAAATTACACATTTAAAATCATATAAGAAATTAATTAGGATATTAGACTATGATTATACTGCAGCAATAGTTAAATTGAGAGACATACTATTCATGATATTATAATACAAATAATGTCTCATTCCTGATTAATCATACCTCCAATGCATATGTTTTTGGTATTATTAATATGTAAATTTTAGTTGTTTTGTTAAAACAAAATCCTAGGGATAATTTGTATAATGGTTGAAAAAATATTCAGAATATTTCAACATGCAGTTCTTTTCTGTCATTTTCTTGTTGCTATTTAGAAAAGAGATATTTCCCAAAGTCTGACTGCTAAGTCTGACCCCCTGGGTTAATAGGCAAATTTAAAAACACGCTAGTTTTGTTTCCTGAGCAGGTAGGTGAGGTGGTGCTTGAGGCCACCCCTGTCCCCTCGGTTCTGACACTCAGGAACTCACATGAGAAGCCCTGAGGCTGGGCTCTCCCTGGGCAGCTGGGAAGTTGTCTCCAGCTCTGCAGAGACATTCCACCGCTCTGCTGGCTCAAGCTGTCAGTGAGCAAGCCACTCCTAATGGCATCACGCCGGAGCAACCTCTTCCCCTGAGTGTTGTGGGGTGCAGGCCACTGGAGCAGGTAGGGGAACATAGAGACGGGCTTGAAGTCATTCACAACTAGCTGCGATACTCAGAAGTCAGCATGCTGACATCTGCTCCGCTGTTTATGCACACTGCATTAGACGACTGGCATACCCATCAGCACTGGAAGGCTACACATAGAAATGTGACGGGAACATCGACAACATAGGCTACACTATGCCTAATATTAATCAATATGAGGAATTGATTGATTGCAGTATTGGGGATGGATCCTAGGGCCTTACACATGTTAGGCAAGTGCTCTACCACTGAGCTACAACCCCAGCCCTTTCTTTCAGAATTTTATTTTAAGACAGGATCTCCTTAGGCAAAGTTGCTGAGGCTGGCCTCCAATTTGCCATCCTCCTGCCTGAGGCTCCCGAGTAGCTGGGATGATAGGCATATGCCACTGCACCCAGCTTTTTCCTAGTTTTAATGAGTTGGGAAGTGTAGTTTTAGACATCATTTAACACTTAATATTTTGCAGAGCACTTGCAATAGAATTGTCTGTTAAGGTAGGTCTCTAGGAAGTCTCAAGAGTGATCAGCACAGGACACGTCCAAGCCACGTGATGGGTACAACAGGTAGAACTGAGGTTGCTATAAAAAATGACTCAATAAATCTTCAGGGAAAGTTGTAAGCCATCGTGAAATCTTCAGGAAAGTTTACAATGAAATCATATCTTACTTACTTTGCTCTGATAAGACTGCTACAGTGTTGTCTACAGACTTAAAGAAACATTTTAAGTCTGTGGGTCAATGAAGAACGGGAACAGTTAAGGCAAGGAGAAGGGCTGAATTAGTAGACCCGACTCAGGCCATCGATATGAACAGCAGGCCCCACAGAAAACAGGATGCGTTTTCCAGCAAAGGACCCAGGACAGAAATATCCAGACCGTCGGCACATCCTGTTCAATGGGGCCCGTGTGCCAACTGCAGGCAAAAGTCCCCTTCACTTGTGTCTAAACCTGACTTATTTCTGGGAGAATGACTAAGGGGAGAAATAATTGATAAACTAAGTATCTAATATATAAACATATCACTGAAAGCACTTCTGCTTCTTCATTTATCAGAAAGGGTACGGACCAGGGAAGACAAGGACTAAGCTCTGGTTGTTTACAGTGGATTTAAAATTATACAGTCAGAGGAAACAAAGTATGTTCTTGGAATACTCTGTTTAAAACTTTTCAATGAGGATTCCAGAGAACCATAATGTTAAACAGATGTATCACATTTCAGACTTAACACAGGAAGGAATGATAATTATATATATATGTAGAACATTTTGTTGCAATATTTATTGTTTTCCCAATAAAAATGTGAAGATAAAGCCCTGCTGCATGCTATGTTTCAGACAAAGGACTGGGTAGCAGTTTATGACACTATAAATCTTGAGTTCTGGTTAAATTATTCAGTTCAATGGTTTTAAACACTGTCTTTTCAGAATTACTTTGTAAGTGACAACCTCTCATAAAATTTCTTCGTGAATCTGAGAGCTGATGTTTATTGAGCCTCCCTTTGATCCTCATGTTCTTCCCATGGATTTGAGCAGCCTGTAGGCCTCTGTTTTGACATTATTTCTGAATTAACAAATCTATGCTGCAATTTATAGCTTTGCAATGTTAACATGGAACGCTGTGTTTGCAGGTCCCTCCCAATGTCCTGTTGACAGGCCACTGCCATTAGTGCAACAGTGTCGGGGAGGGGGTGGACCCTTGGGGAGGACAGGTGGCCAGGACTCTATTCTCATGAATGGGCCAAAGGCATGGTGGGGGGGCAATCCTGAAGAATTGTTGAGCTTGTCTTTATTTCCTACCTCTTGAGTGCTTGCTTGCTCTCTGTCACCATGTAATGTGGCAAGAAGGCCCTCGTCTGATGTCAAGGAAACACTGGCAGCATGCTCTTAGACTTTCCAGGCTCTAGAACCCTGAGTCCTAGAGAACTTCCATTGTTTATAAAGTACCCAGTCTGCGGTCCTCTGTTACAGCAACAGCAAACCGACCAGGATGCAGGATGAGTGTGGAATGGCAGGTTCTCCTTAGAAATCCCAATTTTATTTCCTTTGGAGTTATAGTCAGAAGCAAGACTTTTGGATCATAGGGTCAGTCTATTTTTAATTTTGGGAGGAAAGTGCATACTGTCTTCCATAGCAGCTGCACTATTTTACAACCATGAAAATATATACTAACCTAATTTTCCCCAAGTTGTTTTAAGGAATCATCACGTTTGCCCATGCTTTGCTCTAAGATCTGTTAAAGCATTGAATAAGCAGATACAACAGCCTTGACTCAGGGACTGGAAAAATGCCCTTTTGCCCAAATTGCCAAATTTTTTATGATTTTAATATAGTCCATGTATTAGCCTTCTCTCAAGTAACAGAACCAATGGTGGGGGAGGGAGGGAGATGGGTCTATCATGGGAACTGGCTCACGGGATCATGGAAGCCGAGAAAGCTCACGATATGCCGCCTGCACCTGGAAAACCAGGGGTCCATGAGGTGAGTCCAAAGACTCATGGACCAAGAAGCCCAGTGTTGGAGGACAGGGGATGGACGTCCCGGGCCGAGAGGAGATTCACTCTTCCTCTGCCTGTGAGAGTGGGCCCTCAGTCCTGGTCTACTGATTCAAACGCCACCTCTTCTGGACAGTACCCTCAGGCACACTCCAAGACGTCTTCCAGCTACCTGGGCTCCCCACACCGCCTCAGGTTGACACATGCAGTGACGTCACAGTCAGACTCCTCGAGTGGAGACTTGTCCAGAGGGGGCCCGAGTGAGGGTGGCCAGCCTCCTGAGTAGGAAAGAGTGGGCCAAGCCAGCGTCACAGGGGAGCCACTGTCATTTCTGGATGAGGCCTTGTGGCAGGTACAGTCACCCTCGCGGTCACCACGTCAGGTAGGTGTTCGTCAGGCAACACTCATTTATTTAGCAAGATACGGGAAAGCCATCAGCTTTGCTCTAGGTATCACTTGAATTCTGTGCACATATTCTCCTTCATCCCACCAGGCAAATCTCGAGGCTCAGATGGCTTCAGGGCCATTTGCATTATTTTTCATTTATAGTTTTCCCTTTTGTTTGTTTCTCTAAGGCTCCCTGGCAAACAATGATTCCCATAGTGTGTTGGTTGCATTTTTGAGATGAAGCTCTTCTACGGAATCAGCAGGCCTATCAGCATTCCTATTCTAACCTGAAGCATCCTCGGCACAGCGGGACGGTATTTTCTGATGTGGGCCGTGGTTCTGGAGCGTCTGGGTGCTGGTTCTGCTGTGTTTGGAGGTGCGCTGCTGCGGGGGGTTTCTGTGAGTATTGTGGCTTCCACAGCAGACGGGGCGCCCCTCACAGTTCCAAAGGTAGGAGTCCAGGTGGCCTCCCCAGGCCCAGGCAAGGGGACAGTGGCCTGCCGAGGTCCTGCAGAGCACACCCGCCCTTCCTGGGTTCTGCATTCCTCTGTGTTCCCCGGTCACTGGTCACTGGTCTCCTCGTGGGCCTCTAAGGCCGGTGGCCCGAGGTGCTCTCTCCAACGCAGCAGACTGTGGTGTCCAAGGCACGTGTGCTCCTCTTGTCCGTGGCCATGCTCCCCTCCGTCCTCTCACCAGACGCATGTGATGTCACTTGTGGTCCACCTGAGAGCCCAGGGAAGTCTCCTGGGTTCAAGATTCTTGACCCTCACGTCCCTCAGTTCTGTTGGCAGGCAGGTCACAGCCTACAGTGACATGTGAGTGCTAGTTAGTAGTGATTCTCACCTTCTCCGTGTTAATCGCTGAGTTGTTTCATTTCCCAGTGTCTCTGGGGGGTCGCGTTGCCAGGATCTGTTTTCTACTATGTCTTTTTGGTGACATGGCCCTGGATCGAGGAAGCAGGGAATGACGTGTTGGGCGCAGGGTCCCCCAGCACTGCCTTCTGTGACAGGTATGGCAGGCTTGCTGTCCTTGACCCACCTGGGGGAGAAGGTGGAGTGGGAACAAGGGAGGGGGTAAAAGGGACCCTCCTCTCCCGTCCCAGGTAGGTGCACTCTGCTGTCCTGGGCTCTAGCAGAGGGACCAGAGGCCCCTGTGAGGCAGCAGGGGCAGTCTCCACGGAGGAGGCCTGGGGAGGTGCCCGACCCTCCTGGGCTGCATCCCACCATTTCTGGCCTTTGAAAACCCCAGTGGCTTGCTCAGGAGGCGGGTTTTAACCCTGGTGGCCCAAACCACAAATTCCAACTACTTAATGACATTCCGCCTGGAGTGTCCTTCCAGGGCCTGGCTCGGCGGTGGTTTTCATTTCCTATCGGAGCTGATCTGCAGTGGTGCTGTTGTTATTGTTTAACATTCCCGAGAGCAGACAGATGCGCTGTTTGAAACAGGAATATATATTTCCTATTGAGTGAGCTAATAACCACAAATCTGCTTGCCATATTCCATCTCTAAAGTGGAATAAAAGAAAAGCATTAAAGGAGACATAAAAAAGGAAACGAGAGTGAAAGAAAATTCCAGACAAAGCATCTGTCCTGGTCACAACGGAGCAGCTGAGGTGCAGGGTAGGCCGCTCTGTGACTCTGGGTCTGGCGGATGCGCTCATCTGAGCAAAAACAATAAAACACTTGTGCTGGGTTGCAGACCGGCAGGGTCATTGTTTTTCTAATGAAATGACTTAAATTTGTTTGAAGAGAGGATCAAGGAGGAGGGGAGCTTTCTTCCAGCAACAGCATTCCACTTAAAGCAGCTCTGCCTGCAGTAGAGAGTCCCATTCTCCACATTCTCCTTTCTTTTAAATCATCTTACAGGCTTTCACACTTCGTAGCATTGGAATTCATTCATTTCATTCATTGTTAGCATCATATAACTGTTACAGGAAAAAAAAACAAAAACAGAATTCGGAAAGTTTGGCAGGAGGAAGGTGGCCCAGCACGGATCAGCACTCCAAGCCTCTGGCCCCTCCCCGGTGTCAAGGGGGGCACTGTCTTGAGACCAAGCCCTGTGATGGTGCCTGGGCCCCCTCCCTCTGCCTGGGCCTCTCTTTCTCCCGACTGGCTCTCGCTGGGTGAGCTGGCCTCCTTTCTCGCAGCTCACGTAGAATCACAGTGGTGTTTTAAAGAGGGAGGAAGGTTCTCTTCTCCTTCACCTTGAGCAGGGCTCCCCCGTTCCGTCAGAATCATCTCTCTGCCTTTGGGAGCTGGACTTCAATGAGTCAGAAGCTGTTACTATTTGGCTTTTGACTCTTTTGAACAAAATAAGTCTCCAGCAGATCGACGTGTGGAAGCCAGGCTTGGGGCTGGGAGAAAAGAGAAAGGAAACCCTTTGGTTCCCACCAGGTATTAAGCCTTTGGCTCACCACTGAAGAGAACAGACATTTCCTATTTACTCTCCTATTTGCCAGGGATACAAACTAGTCAGGCTGTGTCAGGAAGATCTGCCAAGGCAAGGTGGGAGAGCCAGGCCAGCTGGAGGCCACCGTCCCCAGTACACGTCATTAAGTATGATGCCCAAAGCAGAGCTTGGTTGAAAGCGCTTCTCTGGGCTCTGGAGAGTGGGACAGCAGTTCCTTCCACCTCAAAAAATAGCTGGGGCTGCCACTACTGGGCATCAGCCTCAGAGTGAGCATGAGGCCGGCGGTCACTCTGCCCAGCTCCGGGAGGAAAATATCTCCCCCAGCCCAAAAGCCATTTGGGGATGAGAGAGGAGAATGAGGAAAACAGCTCTGTGACAAATCGGATTTTAACCATTTCTTGATCCAAGATAGTTTCACACCAAAACAAACAAACCCCAACCCCCCTTTTCCCATCTGGCAATGAGGTGTAAGTCAGTCTTTCGCCTGCCTTAGGTGTGTCGAGGTAGTGGGTGCTTACCAGACACTTCCAAATGCCAAAGGCCTGTGAAAGACTCTTGCTGGTCTTGGAGAACTTACCAGGCTCCCTCCCACACAGCCTGTGGGACCCAGGCTCTGCCCACTCCGGGAAGAGTCTGATTCACCAAGGAGGCAGCAGTGACGTCAGTTCTGGGGTAGCTGTGGCAGCCCTTGGCCTGTGGCCCTGCTGAACAGGTTCCGCACCCTGGGGGGCTTCCTGGCCATGACCAGCTGAGCTCTGGGCAGAGACTGGCCCCTGCGTGGTTATTGTTCCTGCCTGTGTGACCTCGATGCTGACTCTGCCACTCTCCAGAAGTCCTGGGAGCTGTCCAAGATGCCTCAGTAACTTACTTTGCTACTTAATCTAGTTGTTGATCGCTAGGAAGCAGAACAGATTCGTGAATTCACGGAGTACTTAGCACTGTGCTCTGGCTTAAGCATTTTGCACGTCTTCCTATCCTCACGTAATGCTCTCAGCAACATTAGTAAAACGGCTGCTACGACAGACACATTTGACAGCCCAGGAAAGCCCGGGGCAGCGAGGTTCAGGAACTCACCCAGAGGCGTGAGCCAAGCAGATTCGCAGTCAGCCACCCACCCAGCCCATGTATTTTAGGCCTTTTAAAAAGAATTTTTTCTTATTCATACAGCACATGAGCAAATCACTAGCCACGTACCTGCCTAAGAAGCATCTCATTTCTGCGCGTGTGCTGTGCTGCTTCCTGGGCTACCTGCTGCAACCTAAGAAGGGGAACCTGCCCCTGGTCTCCTGGCTTCCTCCCCCGAGGCTCCCTCTCCTGTGGCTCCCAGAGGCTGTTTGTGCAGCTGCGGGGCTGTCTCAGTGTTCACCTTCATCCTCACTCCTTCTCTACAGGACTTGGCATGTGATCCCTTGCTTCTTTAATGGTTCAACTTCATGATGTTCTGGTCACCTTCTTTCTATCTTTGAACCTCTGTCCTGTGTTCTGTGGGCCGTTGGGCTCTGTTTCCTCAGATGCACTTCAAACACCTCTTCAAACCCGGAGTCTTCCCTTCCTCCCACATTGCGGAGTCCCCTGTTGAAACGCACAGATGCTCTGGGCACGGACAGGCCTCCGGCCTCCAGCCCGCACTTGAGCATGTCTGTTTCTCCCGGGATCTGTCATTACGTATGACATTAACTGCCCGAAATCTACTATGTTCCAAAGATACCTCAAGTTCACAAGATTCCCCCTGCCGCAGTCTGGCTGGGCACAAATAACTGGGAGGTCACGAGCCACTTGTAGGTTCAAACAGGAACTAACTTTATTGCAAGAACTCCATGGGAACTCAAAGGGAACTCAACGGGAATTCTGCAAGAACTCAAAAGTAGCGGGCACCCGAGGTAGCAGGAGCTGCCTTATTGCCGGACAGCAGAGGTTTATATACACAACTGAATACACAGCTGGTTTCAATTTAGCATCATCCAGTTACAGCAATCAGTCATTATCTTAATAATTATACACAGCTTAACTTAATTATCATCATCCCAATGGCTCGCTGGCATTACTTCTCAACCACTCCTTCTGGCACAGTGCCAGGCGCCATCCTGACTTGGTTGTGGCTCTCAACATCCCCCAGCTAACCCCCACCCCGCCGTCCTTTCCTCCCTGAACTCGTCCTCCCCGTCCATCAGCAGACAGTGAAGGACTGAAGGGCCTCCCCATCCCACAGCTACCCGCCACCTTCCTATAGCCCTGTCTCCAAGGGACCAGGAAGCCCAGGTGCGCCACCCCCTTGACATGCAGCCCAACCTTCCCTACCACCTCTCCCTGCTTTTCTCCTTCTGCAAATCGACATGACATTCCGCCTGGTGGGGTCCTGTCCACAGTTTCCACCTCTCAAGGACTGAGCTTTCCAAGGCACAGAGGCACCCGGAACCTGGCACACGGCTGTAATCCCAGGGGTCGTAATCTCAGCACCTGTATCTTCTTGCTGAGGCCAGAGGATAGCAAGTTGGAGGCCAGTCGGGAAACTTGGTGAGACAGTCTCAAAATCAAAAAAATAAAGGGTTGCAAATGTAGCTCATTGGTGAACTGCCCCTGGTTCAATCCCAGTACAAAAAAAAAAATGGCATAAAGGCAGCTCTCTGCTTCCCACGGAGCTCCTGTGGGGCATTCCCTGTTTCCTGGTTCTTCCTGTCCCTCCCTCACTTGGGAGAGAGCAGGTGATGTGGTCACTGCTGTGGCTTGGGTGAGGTTCAGCCCCAGAGATGCCAGACGGACGGTATGGGGAGGTGGTGGAGATGCTGGCAGTAGGACCCAACTTCAGGGAGTTAGGTCACGGGGCCACCACCCACCGAAGGGAGCAATGCCCCAATCTTGGGACAGGTTTGGTGGACTGTTCAGCTTCCACCAAAGTGGGCTGTCACAAAGTGAGGGCACCCTGACAGGCTTGGTCTCTCTCACGCGTGAGGCTCACTGCTCTTTAACACTTGCCTGCTGTGCGATGTGATCCTCCATATTGTGATGCAGCGTGAGGCCCTTGTCAGTGGCCACCTGGGTATGGACTTTCCTACCTGAAAGATCACGAGTAAGAATAACCCTTTTCTCCTTAGGAGGCAACTAGACTCAGGCATTTTGTTACAACAACACAAAAGCAGATGGAGACATTTACCATCAAAAATAACTTGACTCTTTCCCTTTAAGAATTTGTCACCATAAATATAAGAATATAGTAAAATAAAGCCTAAAAAAAAGACAAATGTTGATATGACCAAATGTGTAATAGTTTTAATTCCCGATCTCCAAAACTTAACCTAAGGGAAAAATACAAACTGTCTCTATTTTTGATTATCATATTCAATCTAAAAATTCAACAAATGACAGAAAGCTACTTGGAAATTTGGTAGATAGCATCTGCCAGGGTTTATCACAACCTGGAGAGGAGACCCATACACCTTGGCTAGGGACTCTGAATATTCTATTTATTAAAAATAAAATTAAAAAGCGTACAGATTTTAAATCCTAAAATTTGCCTTTTTAGAACACATGAAGCTCAAGCAATGTCTTTTATGGGCACTAACTACCTCTCACTTGTGATTTAAAAATATTTATATTCCTAAGAATTTTAAAAATAATTAAATGAAACTTAAAAGATTCCCTCAGAGCTCTGTGCAGACAGAGGTCATCAGCTCCGTGTCACTGTGACATGTCTCCTTCTTCCCAGGCTCGGCACAGGCTTCCCCACTGGACGTTCCTGAGTGCTCTGAGAGGGGATGACTTGATCCTTGGTTTGTGAGAGGATGGCTGGTCCCTGGTCCTCGGGGGACTGCCATTCACTCCTTGCGTCATAGCTTTCCGGGTACACTATGTACCGACCATTTTCCTCTGTTTTCCTTCCTGCAGCTGATCTGATATTCAAGTGCTGGCTTTAATAAGTTTCCACTTTGGTTTAAAATAGATAATTGAAGAAATCCAGAAAGAGGCGGCTGACAAGGCTCCAGCTCCTGAAACCAGAATGCTGGGTGGGGTTCAAGGGTTTGACTCCTCACTTTTGGGGGAGGCGGGCCCAGGTCCTGCCTGGCTCGGAGCCCCGCGCCCACCGGGCCCAGCCTGCACTGCCCAGGTCTGTGGTCCAGTTTCTCTTCTGTCTTCATTGTTGGGCTCTGGGTTTACACTCTGTTGCTTTCACATCTGGCTGGTGCAGCTTTTATGTGGTACTGAAAGTATGTGTCCAACACTGGGTCCCAGATGGACGTCCTGTGTGCCTTCTGACTTGGATTTCTGTTTACTAAACCTCTGTGGTCTGGATGTCGTGGAGCATGGGGGGGGGGGGCAGAACTCCCCCCACTTCCTCAAAACTAGTAACCCCTCCCTCCCCCCTGCCCTCCTCTCCTCTCCTCCACTAGGTCAATGCCATCTACCAGGCCCCTCCCTGTGGATATTCTAGAACATTCCCTCCTCTCACCATAACATCTACGTCTAAACTTTGACTGTTCCAGAAGCTCTTTCCACAAAAAGACTTCTACAGGTTATGCCATTAGCAAGGGAAAAATGTCGCCTCAGACCCTGGTATTCTGAATTCTGACATACTTGCTTCAGAGAAACATAAACAATGTATTAAAAAAAATTAAGTCAGCAACTATATTTTTCTGGTCAAAATCAGAAAAGAAATATGGCTAAAGCAGTTTTTAAATCTTTCCTTTAAATCTGTCATAGAAATCCTATCACAGACAAATAGATTTTCTTGACATGTTGCATAAAATTATCCTTTGAAAAAAACATTGTTTAAGCCAGTTTTTTTTTTTTTTAAGCAAAGAACTTTGGTTGTTGTTGGCATCTCTTAATTTGCTTACTTGGGGGTATGTTCTCCCCAAATCCACACATATAATTTCCTCTCCCTTTAAAAGGGGTAATGAACACACATCTGAAGGAGAATCGACCACTTAGTTTTTGAAGTTTTAAAGCCAACTAAAGCATGAACCTCTGCTTCCTTTCGGATCCAGCCCTTTTCAATGAGAACAATGCTTACGCAAGATTTCCTAGGGGGATTTGTGGCTTGAGGATTTAATAATCTAGGCTAAAATTCAAATAGGAACCACAGCTGCTTGGATAAGACTCTTGGACCTCTTTATTTGAACTGCACTGAACTTACCAGAATTTCTGAATATTCTGAGCAATTTCTGATGTACTAGAGTGACATGTGGTGGCTACGTTTCCCACACGAGGATTTTTATATACCTGCAGCTTGTATGAAAATAAGATGAGATGATCAGCATTAGCTTTAAATATTTGTACATATGTTGAAAACAAATCTGACTCCATTAAAACGAAATGAATATTGTCTTCTGTTTTAGGAGGGAAGATCCAGTTGAGAACACTTTAGAGCACTACACTGGAACGAGCTAGCGCTGTGCTTAAAACCTGACCTCTGTTGAAGCGTGCTGTGGTCTGGATGACCTTTGTCTCTCCAAAGGAGCTTGTGTTGGAGGCTTGTTTGCAGTGCAGCAGGAGATGGTGGGACTTTCAAGAGATGAGTCTAGTAGGAGGTCTTGAGGTTCCTGGGGGTCCTGCCCTCAGAAGGGATGAAAGTGGTTCTTGTGAGAAGGTTTATGCAAAAGTCTGATCTGACCCCAAGTCTCTCTTCCTATTGACATATTTGGTCACTTTCACACATTGCAATTTATACCTTGTGAGACGATCAAGAGAGGTCCTCACCCAAACTAGCCAGTGCAGGCACAGTGCCCTTGAACTGGCAGAATTAGGAGCTAAAAAAAGCTGCTTCTTTATAAAGTTAGCTCACTCGGGTATTTTGTTATAGCAGCAAAATTGACTAATACAGGGAGTATGTTTGTGAGGTTTCAGAAATCTGAAATATGTTAAATAATAATAGCCTTTGGGTATATTTAAATGAGGTCCCAGGCAAAATTGTCAGAGGCTGTCACAGACTTATAATGTTATTTACAACCCAGCCCCCTGTAGAGCTCCTGTCTGAACAGTGGTGGACTGTCACCTGGATGCAGCGTCCTGACCAGCACCTGACCAGGGCCTCTCCATCTCTCTCTGCTACAGCATTTACTAGAAAGACTGACAACTGTGAATCCTTCTGCTCTCCATTTGAGATGCATGGGTCTCCTCGGACACAGGAGATGAGGCCTTCCTCTGCCTCACAGCCTCTGTGAGAGGCTGAATCCTCACCACCCCAAGTGCCTGCTAGGAGACACAGCTGGCCAGCTCTTCCTAACATGCCCTGAGGCCCCTCTTGTCCCTCTTACCTCGCTTCAACTGCAGTTACCTCTGCAGACGGGTGGGGCTCAGCTCCTGCCTTTATGGCTAATAGTCAGTGAAGCAAATTGGTAGGTAAAACAATTTATGCTTTTGAATTTTTTTTTCCAGAAGTTCACACCCAGTATAGTATTTCCTTTAACAAGTCGATCCAGCATGTATTGGAGGAAACGTAGGCCTGAACACTGGCCACGTGAGACAAGAATGATATTTCTTTGATAGATAAATGTTGCTGATGGAATTTTATTGGACTAGTACTAAAAATATCTAATTTTACAGTTATCCAAATGATTTGGAAAAGGAGGCCGCGGTCACATTACGTGGCAGAAGCTAAGCTGTTCAGAGAAGTGGTGTTTGGAGTTTTGTGGCTGGATTCCAGGACCATGTGATAAGACTGTGGATCCTCCAAAGTGAAAGGGGAGAGAGAGGAGTGGAGAAACGAGTCCCTCTTCCTTTGCCACGTCTGTCACTTGAGAGGACCCTGCAGAGAGCAAACGTAGGTCCTGGCAGAGCCGAGGCCCTGGACCCGGGGAAGGCTCCAGCTAGAGGACACGGCTCTGATGGGCTCAGCGGCTCCTCAGCCACCCAGCGGCCCGCTCCCTGCTGCCCACTGAGGGCTCCTCCTGTGCCTCCTCGGTCACCCCTGGCCCTTGTTCTGCTCTGTCCTGTTTCTCCAGCGGCTCTCCCTGAGCCTGCCTCTCCAGTTTCCTCTTCCTCTACAAGTTTTCTTGAAGCCCGTGTTCCTTAATGTCATCCCATCCATTGTGACAAGTGCAGGGAGTGCCCCAGCACTGTTCCCACACATGCCACAGCTCCTGGGCAGCTGACACCCCCATCTTCCTGCCACTGCTGCCCCCAAACCCCCGACCGGGTCAGCAGCTGTGGACTTGAAGTCCGCGTGGCCTGGGGGGGCTCTGGGCTCCCGGCTGGCCAGGCCCTCAAGGAAGCCGGCTCCTTCTGCCTTTTCACCTCCAGCACGAGATGATTCCCAGGTGGCTCTCGTTTCTTAATCTTTTTTCCTTTTTCTTTTTCTTTTTTTGAGAGAAGCAGCAGTAAACACAAATCGCTGGCCTACACTCCTAATTCAAGTTCTTTTTAAAAAACCAAAAATCTCTGAGTATTCATATGGTAAAACCATTTCTGTGCACTCAGGGTACTTCACCACGATGTGGGGGATAAAAAAGCAAAATAAGCAGGCGCTGTCTTTCCACACACCTTTGCGCCCTCTCCGGATTTCTCGAGAGTCCCATGAACTATGTCGCCAGTGTAGACGGCGCAGCCTCAGACGCTACTTTTCCTCCTTCCACAGCAATATGGACATGGCACGTGGGAGAGCACCGAGACCGCCTGAGGGCCCACGACCCCAGAGGCTGTTTCAGTGAAGGCCTCCAGGTCTGCGTGTGTCTGGGCGTTGAACAAGCTGCTGCGTGCGTTGCTTAGTTCCCTTGAAACATGGAAATACCATCTGCATCATCATGTGGTCTTCCAAAATTATGTGGGTGGCTGATTAAAATTCCATCTAACTTGATTCCAATATCACAACTTCAGAGCAGAATCTGTCATTGCCATTTTGACCTATCTTAAAGCTTTCCCCACCACATTCTAGTTTTGTTTTAATATTATTTGCAATTTTTTTACATACAAATTTGTTTTCCATTTCTACTGCTCTCCTTCCAATGCATCCTTTTCACTTATGTGGGCCTGTCAAATAGAGCTGTGCACTTCAAATGAAGCTGTTCACTTCACTGAGAATCTGCTACAGATGGCAAGCTATTGACTAAAGAGCCCGATAAATAATAATAACCTTTTATGTGTTAGTAAGAGACGCAGAAATGGGACTCTCAAAGCACAGTGGCACATACAACAAGAAACACTTGCTTAAAGCAACTGTTAAGGGAGGGTACAGGAATTATTCTTAGAAAAATAAAGTTTATGCATTACCCATTGTAAGAGACTCGTGTTACAGGCATTGTGCTATGTCATTGGTTGGCCTGTTCTGAACCATTATAATAAGACAGCCAACATACTTAATCAACTTGATTAAGTATGAAAAATTAAACATCAATCTCAATACACTAAATCTGAATAATTATTGCTATATTAATGAAGCACACCTACAATCTTAAAGGAAATGTTTTGGATTTATTTATAAGAGGAATATTCACGGCAAGGTCACTGCGGGTCCCATACCTGACCTAGACTGGCTCAAGGCAGGGACCAGACACAGCAAGACCTGCGAATTATGAGCTGTGAACTTGGTATTTTATCTGGGAGTCAAAATTAATTCCACGTTTTCTGTTCTCCTTTCTACGTGTGGCGACCCTAAGTCAGGAGGTAAGGCCTGAGACCCGGGGTGCGAGTCCCAGGAACAGGAGCACGGAGCCTCATGGCAGGAAGGGGCGGCCAGCTCCGGAACCGAGACCAGGGGCTGAGGCAGGGACAGGAGAAATAAACGCTCCACCCCTAAAATCCAAGGGACACCCGAAGAAATGTTGGGGATGTCCCTGCTCAGAACAGGGTCAGGAGCAAGAATCCCACTTAGGAGCAGCACCCAGCCCCTGTGCTTACACAGACCAAGGGGACCCATGGAAAGAAATGGGGAGGGTCTGGATTAATACAGCCCGAGACCACAAGTGCTGACCATTAAGAAGGTCTCTGCAAGTGCTGACCATTAAGAGGCAAAATTAAGTTTGATCTTGAACCAGCTAGTTCCTATTCGAAGGCAATGGGTTTGCAATGTTCTGCTTGTGACTTACCATGAAAAATACGTTTCAAATGGTACCCACTGCATGTGTGCACACACACAAACACACACCTACACACCCGCAGAGGATATTACAAAACAATCCGGCCCTGAGTCCTACCACAAGATATTTTAAATCCTACTTTAGTCTCTTCATTTTCACTGAAATCCTTGGCAATGATCCACTAATGAGCTGTCATGTTGACACATGGTTGTGACCAGTAATTGAAAAGTAGTACCTAAGAGCCAATACAGAAAAATGTGGCGTGAGGCCATCTCCTCCCCAGAGTCACTGGATGGAGAGATCCGCCTGAGGCAGAGCCGCTCCATGAGGGAGGCCAGTTGCAGGGTCCAGTGTCCAGCCGTGGCGCTGAGGTGGGATCCAGGGGAGGGGAGGGAGGCTTGCAGCCTTGGGCAGCCCAGGTGGCCCTCAGCCGGCTCCTCACCTGGCCAGAAATAGGAGGACGCAGCTGATGCTCTGGCTCCGCCCATTAGGCTGCTTTGTTTCACCTGGCTGACAGAGCACCCATGGACCAGCGCCAGAGCTCCGGCCGCTGAGGAGGAGGTGAGGGGTTGCTGCAGGCAGATGCCAGGGAGTAAGAAATCAGAGAGGTCTGAGAGGTTCTAGAACATCCAGCCAGGCCACCCTCAGGTCTACCCCAGGAACAGTGGCAGATCTGCAGAACTCACACACATCCAAGGAGACTGGATGGGTAGCTGGTTTTCAAGTGCTCTAATCACAAAATAGAAAAAAAGAAAAAGAAAAAGAAAAAACTGGAGCCAGGGACAGTGGCATACCCCTGTAATCCCAGCAGCTGGGGAGGCTGAGGCAGGAGGATCACAAGTTCAAAGCCAGCCTCAGCAAAAGCAAGGCGCTAAACAACTCAGTGAGACCCTGTCTCTAAATAAAATACAAAATAGGGCTGAGGGTGTGGCTCAGTGGTCGAAGGCCTCTGAGTTCAATCCCTAGTAGCCCCCTATATCACCCCCCAAAAAAACAGAAAGGAAAAAAAATTACAGGATATAAAAGGAAATATAGAAAACTTGGTGGATCACAAGATCAAATAAAAACAACCCTAAAGAAACACAAATCTGTGAGCTGTCTAACAAAGAATTTAAAGTAACTGTCATAGAAATACTCAATGAGTTAAAAGAACACAGACAGCTTAATGAAATCAGGAAGACAATACACAAGCAAAATAAGAATATCAACAAGAGATAGAAACTATAAAATGATGCAAATAAATTCGGGAGCCGAAAAGTACAAGAATTGAACTGAAACACTCACTAGAAGCCTATAGCAGCAGAATTGATCAGGCAGAAGCATCTATGAGCTTGAAGACAGGCCCCGTGAAACCATCAAGTCAGAGGAACAGAAGATAAAACAACAACAACAAACAAACAAACGAAAGAGCAAAGAAAGCCTAGGAGCTATGGGACATTAATGACAGGACCAGCATAGGATTGTCGGATAGGGAGAAAGCAAAATCTGAGAATAGAAATGAAGATACATGTTCAAAACAAAAATACTCCAACTCAGATCAATCTAAAAACAATCACAACAAGATGCATTGTAATAAAACCACCTAAAGTGAAAGAAAAGAGTCTTTAAAACAGCAAGAGAAGAGCAATCTGGTACATACAGAGAAGCTTCCATAAGGTCTTCTGGATTTCCCAGCAGAAAAATTGCAGGCCGGAAGAGAGTGGAATGAAATGTTAAAATGTTGGGAAAATAAAACATGAAAAGTACACACAAAAATTAAAAGATATGCTCTACCACTAGGTATGCTCTCTAAGAAATGCTAACAGGAGTCCTTCAGTTTGGAACTAAAAAGATGGTACAGGGCGACATGAAGCCCATGATGAACAGATTCTCTAATGAAGCTGAAGACATGGACAAATACAGCAGCTGTGCTACTGCAATTCTGATACAAAGAGTTTAAATGTTTAACCGTTGTGCATCCATGTTGGTGAGTACATTGCATAGATATCACGGAAAACAGTAACAGTGAGCAGGAGGGTGGAGCTGTATAGAAACAGAGCTCTGTGTGTGATTAAGGTCAGTGTGTTGTACCTTTAAAATGAAATGCTGTGACTTTAAGATGCTTTAGGTAGTCACATGGTAACCACAAAATGGTAACCAGAAAGCGTCTACAGAGTGTCCACAAATGAAAACGAGAGGAGAATGAAAGCATCCCCTCAAAAAACCGACAGAACATGAAGGAAGGCAACCAGAAAGCAAAAGAGAGACGAAAAAGCTATGAGAAAGGTGAGACCATGAACTAAATGGCAATAGTAAGTTGTACCAGTCAGAATTTTTATTTTTGCTTTTGGTTGCTATAATGAACTACCAGAGGCAGGCTAACTTTAAAACAAAAGGAGATTTACATTTGCCTCACAGTTCTGGAGGTGCAGAGTTTAGCAGCCTGATGTGGTGATGGCTTCTTGACAGCAGAGTCCCAAGACAATAGATGGGAAGGTTCAACCACTGGCGTCTGACCATGGGGCTCCATCCAGGGACCTTATCTATCTTAGTCACCTCCAACAGCCTCATTTTTGAACACCACAGTTGGATACATTTCCACCCGCTTTATTTCATTGACATATGACTTTGAGGAGGAAAGTGCTGGACGAGTTTGGAGGGATAAACCATAATCAAACCAGAACATGAGTCTCCCCCATCAGCAGTTATGTTCAATATATATGTATTCAACTCCCACACAAAAGACACACCTTGGCTGAAGGGATTTTTAGAAAGGAGGTGGACCAAACTATATGCTGTTTACAAGAATTGGAAGTTATAGCCAAAGCAATTAAGCAAGAAAAAGAAATTAAAGTTATCCAAACCAGAAAGGAAGAAGAAAAACTTTGTTTCCAGATAACATGATCTTCTGTTTAAAAACAAAATGAAACAAACAAACAAAAAAACCCCAAGATTCCACCCAATGACTGTTGGAACTAACGTACACTCTCACCAATGTTGTAGAACACAAAATTAACCCCTCAAAACCAGTTTTATTTCTATATACCACTAATAAACAATAAAAAGTGAAGAAAACAATTGCATTTATAATAGTATCAAAAAGAATAAAACTCACCAAGGAGGTGAAATACTTGTTCACTGAAAATTACAAATCATGGCTGAAAGAAGTTACCTATAAATAAATGGAAAGTCAAACTCTTTTTATGATTTGGAAGATTTATATTATTAAGATATTAATTATTTATATCCAGAATGATCTTCAGATTTAATGTAATCCCTTCAAAAAGTCCAATGATAATTCTTTTGCAGCAATAGAAAAATTCATCCATAAAATCATATGAAATTTAAAGGAATCCTGAATAGGCAAAGTGATTCTGAAAAAGAACAAATTTGGAAAACATACTTCCTGACTTCAGAACATACTACAAAGTAACAGAACGATGTGTACTGGCATAAAGACAGGCTAATACACTAATGAAATGAAACAGAGGACCGAGAGACAAATTCTCGCATCTAAGCTCAAATGATTTTTAACAAGGACGCCAGTGGGGAAAGGCAGCCTCTCCCATACATGGTGCTGGAAAAATTGGATATCCATCTGCAAAAGAAAGAAGTTGGACTTTTACCCTCCACTATAGAAAAAAAGTAACTCAAAATGGATTCAAGATCTAAATGTAAGAACTAAAACTTGTAGAAGAAAATAGAGGGAAGACTTCGTGACATAGAACTTATCAATGGTTTCTTGTATATAACACCCAGAGCACGGGCAATAAATGCAAAAAAGACAAATGAAATTGCATCGAATTCATGAGCTTTTGAAAATCAATGGCTCCAGTTGTCAGAATGTTGACTTTTGTGCACCAAAGGGTATAATCAACAGAGTGGAAGGAACATGTGGAACAGGAAAAAATAGCTGCAATCACATATCTGGTAAGATCATATAAAAATCTCATAACTAAACACAGAAAACAAGTTTTCCAACTAAAAACTGGGCAAAGGACTTGGATAGATAATTCTGTAAAGATGAAATTCACATTGCCAACAAGCATGTTTTAAAAATGCTGAACATCTGCAATCATCAGGAAAATAAAAACCAAGACTACAACGAGATACCAATTCACACTTACCTACAGGGATGGCTGCTACCAAATAGGCAGAAAACGACAATTGTTGATGGAGACAGAGAAATTGGCTCCTTTGCCCCCTGTTGCTGAGATTTTGAAATGGCGCAATCACTATGGAAAAGAGTACACAAGAGCCTCAAAAGTTAAAAACACAGTCACTACATCATCCAGCAACTCAGCTCCTGGGGATGTACACAAAAGTCTTAAAAGCAGGCTCCTAAAGAGATTTGCACACAATGTTAATAGCAGCACTACTCACTGTAGCCAAGAGGTGGAAGGAGCACAAATGGAGAGAAATCAGTCAAACAATGGATACAAAAAGCAACAAATGGATAGAAAAGCAAAATGTGGTACACACAACAATAGAGTGTTATCCAGCTTTAGTAAGATCGGGATTCCTGCCACATGCTATCAAGTAGATGGGCCTTGAGGACATCATGCTGTGTAAAATAACCATCTCTCTCTCTCTCTCACACACACACACACACACACACACACACACACGAGGTACTGAAGTCAAGTTCATAGAAACAGAGGCAGAACGATGTCTGCCACAGGCTGGGGAAGGGGAGACAGGGAAGTGTTTGACAGCATAGAGTTTTAGATTTCCAAGGTAAGAAAGTTCCGAAAATCTATTTCACAACAATGGGAAAATAGTAAGACCTGCTGAAGTTACACTTAAAATGAGTTAAGTTGAGTTTATGTTATGTTATTATTATGTTAAATAAACAGTTTATCCCATGCATATGCTCATACCAACTTGGATCTTGGGCGTCTCCACATGTCTCATGCTTCGGGCATGCTTTTTCCCCTGCTGTTTTGGGATTGGTAACTTTCTTCTCAGAAAGACCAAAAAAAGAAAAAAAGACAGAAATGCAAAACCATGTCTGTTCATTCAGTATTACCGTTAACTGCTGCTAGAATGCATTATCTCATTTACTTCTAAAAACTGTCCTATGAAGAAAACAAAGTCCTGGGTGGGCAAGGGATCTGTGGATCTCATAGCTATTAGTTTTTGAAGCCAGGACTAGAGCTCATGGTCTTCTCAAACACCCATAGAAAACACATGTTCTTTCCATTATACTTTATTTCAGTGGCCCACCTGCCTCAAAATTTGGTATTAGAGAAATTTTCATGAGGATACAGCTGACATATTATCTCTTAACAATAATTTCTAATCTGTGACACATCTTTTACCTAAATAATATTGATGTTAGACCCTAGGGAAAAAAAAACAAAAGAAAGGGATTAAAAACGTAGTAGTAGTAGCAGTAGTAGCAGTAGTAGAAGGAGGAGGAGGAGGAGGAGCAACAGGAGGAAGAGGAGATATAACTAGTGGATGATTTGTTTTTAGAGGCTGTTATGGTTTGGATATGAAGGATCCCCAAAGCCCCTGTGTTAATGCAGGAATATCTAGAGGTGATTGCAGACTCCTAGGTTGAAACAAACATCCTAGTTTGATCAGACTAACTGGGTGGTAACCGCAAGCAAGTGGTGTGTGGTTTCAGGAGCTGGGTCAGTGGGTTGTGCTCTGGAAGGATGAATCTGTCCTGGGACCCCTTCCCCCTCGTCTCTCCCTGCTCCTGGCTGCCATGAGCTCATCAGCTCTCCTCCACCAGGCCCTTCTGCCATGATGTCTCACTTGGGCCCAGAGCAAAGGGCTCAGCCGACCATTGACTGAACCTCCGAACCGTGAGACAAAATTAACACTCTGTCCTCTTGGTTGTTCTTATTGTATATTTTGTCTCAGTGACAAAGCTGACCAATGCAGCAGTTGCTCTTTTTCAGGCTAAGTACTGGTTGTTTGTACTCTCATTTCATGATTTTATGTGAGATGTCCATATTTGCCTGAAGATGCGATGGCTAGACAGTGGTCGGTTCCTGGGGATTACTCCCTAGCTTCGCCCACTTTACTCTCCATTCCTCCAGCTCTTCCAACACCTCGTTTTCTGTAGTAAGTCTCCTTCATTTGGAAATGTGGATGGTGCTTCTCTTTCATTCAACTGCACTTGACCAATAAAGGGAGGAAACAGCCCACAGTAAAAGGTGACAAGACAAGACACAGTCACAAATCGACTTTTGGTAAACAGCAGGTGCAGACCTGTGTTAGTATGGCTTGGTGAGTTGGTAAACAGCAGGTGCAGACCTGTGTTAGTATGGCTTGGTGAGTTGGTAAACAGCAGGCGCAGACCTGTGTTAGTATGGCTTGGTGAGTCGATCTGTTTTCCCATTAGATTTTCAAAATCTGGCACTAGATATCCAAAGAGCAAAAATATTTCTTGATATTTAGTATACATAAGTAATGTCCTCAGAAGACTGTCTGAGAAAATGGGGAGGAAAGCTGGAAGGAGGGAAGACCCATTATGTACCCTGGCTAGTCGTGTCTTCAATCCCAAATTCCCATTTTCTCAAACTTATCAATACAATTTACCGATGACAAACAAATCTATTGAATAAGAAACAATCAAAGTAGTTTATAACTTGTATTATTTTATTTCCTGAGGATAACAGTTGTACATTTTTTTTGACAGTCAAAAAGTAAAAGTAGAAAAACTGTCAGAAACCCAGTACAATTTTCAGTCTCCTGTCACTTGAAATGATGTTGACACTGCACTTCAGATTACCTATGATAAAGATATACATGGTCTATAAGGACAAATAGGTAAGGTGGATGGTATTCTATGCAAACAGATTAAAATAGGAAATCCTGGAAAACTGAAAAGTGAGCAAGATATAATCAAACACCACAAAGCAGCATGGTGCCTATTCTCAATAAGTGCAGGGACTGATATTCTTTAAAAATTGATAAAGAGCTAATACTAAACTCTTTCCAAACTACATTACCAGGGTTCGGGCTTCACTGTGAAAAGTGATTAAATATTAAAGAACTGTGCAGGTTGTTAATCAATATGACATATATTTTGTTAGTTTCTCTCCACGTCAATCTTCTACTCTTATATAAGTTTGTGAACCAAACACTGTACTAAAAATAAATGTGCTTGTGATTTTTAGAAGACTAGATATTTTAACGTTGCACATATTGAATCAATTTTCAACCTTGGGATTGGAAAGTGCTTTTGGAGTGGAACACACCCTGCGAGGCCCTCTCAGCCCAGCCTCCACTCCAGCTCTGCTAATGGCATTTGCACAGGCACAAGCTCAGCTTTCTGGAGCAGCCTGCTTTAAGATCAAGAATATGACCAAGAGTGGTCCAGCAGCTCTGCCTGTGGTATCCAGTTATGTCCTAATGAAGCTTCAGTGTGACCAATTCACATGAGACAAGATGGTTGAGCAACCAAGGAAGAGCTTAGGTTTTACAGTTTTCTCAGTTTAACGCTTGTTCCTACGTCGTGAATAAAGATGACATGCCTTTATGGCTGGAAAGAAGATCAGAATGTCATTTAACGACATTTCTGAGGAAGATGAACATTTGCAACTACCAATGCAACTCCGAGAAATGCGCTTTCGTTGCTCTTTGGCACATGTCTTTCTTTTTGTTTTTCAATTTAAGCCCCAAGCTTTTAAAATCCAGATGAGCAACACCTGAGGAATGTGGGCAAACTCAGCCAATCAGACAAAGCGAGCATTTCCACCTATTTCATGTGCTGCTTCTTCCAAGTAACAGTAGAAAACTAATACTTTTGCAAAGAGGTAACATACTGATAAATCAACAACAAAAACTGCTAAATAAGGTCCAAGGAAAATAAGATTATGCTTATTAGTATTACACCATCAACAATATTTAAAGAGCATTCTGAAACTGGAGAAACTGAAATATCCAAATGAAATTACAGTCATGACTTAAGCACTCTGCCTCCAGGGAAACACGAATCAGGACACCACACATCACATCGTTCAGCTTTATTTAACTTTATTTTCATCGCTTTTTATCTCCAAGGTTTAACCAATAGCTGCTAAAGGCATAACTGATATATAAGAAGTAGGTTTATATTTCAGAATGACTATAGAGGATAAGCAATGATTTTGAAGAATTTATTAGCCCAAAAATAAATTTTTAAGATACAAGTAAAAACTGTGCAAATGGCCTGAACAGAGATTTCTCAAAAAAAGTAAAATCAATAGTGAAGAAATACATGAAAAAATGCTCACCATCATTAGGCCATCAGGGACATAAGGGACGTGCAAATCAAAACCAAAGCAAGGTGTGATCTCACCCCAATCAGAGCAGCGATTGTCAAAGAGACAAAGAATAACACATTTTGGTGAGGACACGGAGCAAAGAGAATTCTTACACACTCTTGGCGGTGATTAGTCCAGATCTTAAGGGTCAAATATGGAGCTCTTCAAAATATAAAAATAGATCTGCCTTAAGATCAGCAATCTCACTTCTGGGTAAGTATCCAAAGGAAATGAAAGCAACACACCAAGGAGACACCCGCTGTGCCATGTTTACCGGGGCACTGTTCTCAATGGATGGATACCTAGGCACCGTCCACAGAAGAGTGGGGGAGATAAGGTGGTATATATGTGCAAGAGAATATTATTCAGCTGTGAAATAAAATCCTGTCATTCCTAGCAAACTGGATGGAACTGGAGGGCATTGTGTTGAGTGAAATAAGCCAGACGCAGAAGGACAAAGGTGTTCTCACTCCTATATGGGAGCTAGAGGAGAATCTGAATGCAGAAGGTGATTCCCAGAGGCCGGGGAGGAGCAGTGAGGGAGAGCAGAGAGGGGGTGGGGAATGGGCGCCAAAGCACAGTGTGAAAGAAGAGTTTGTTTCTAGGGGCCAGCATCACGGGGGTGACTCGGGATCACAGCAGCCTGTTCCTATTCTGTGACTCACTACAAGGGTGCAGCTCCAGTGCCCCAAACACGAAGACACCGGAAGGGGACGCACTGGCTGGCTGATAAGCACGTGTGGTGCATGTGTTGATCTTCCCACTGAGCCGTAGATAACCACGATTATCACATGTTGATCAAAACTGTAAACGACCAGAAGGAGACACGGGTCCTGGCCCACACCCATTCACATGATGGTCTTGATGTGTTGCTACAGTGGAGCTGTTTCTCTGCACAGTGTCCCGCTGACCGCGGACAGCCAGCGTGCAGGAGTACTCTAATGAGACTCAGCTCCGGCTGGGAGGAGTGTGTCCCCCAGGTGAAGGGGTCCCTTGGTTCCCGAGGGTCCAAGCCCACCCCTAACAGTGTAGAGCAGAGAGCTCCTTGGCAGAGGCTGGGCGGGGAGGGGGGTGACATGAGCGGCAGTGACGGCTCCGGTGCCCTGTGCGACTAGGGAAAAAGCCTGAGAGTGTTCGCCATAAAGGACCACCAGCTTTGAGGAGCTTGCGGATGGTAATGAAGTGGAATAAGTGGGGTGCGTCACTCCCACACTCGTGCTTCTCATCGCCAAGGCCTCTTTGTGCACCTGTTTTCTGTGCCGCTCATGGGCTGGCGTTTCATAGATGAAGTGGGTTTTTCAAATGTAGCTGGTGATGGGTGGACTTTTAAGTGTTCTTCATGCTTCTTCAATTTTCTTTTCTTTCTGTTTTGGTCTCTGTCATGTTGCAGGCTCCCCTCAATGTCAGGGGCCTCTGTCTCTTCACTGATCTAAACAGAGGGCTCTAAAGGGCCAGGGCCAGTGGGCCTGAGTGGCATTTGAAAGGGGGACTTTTCTCAATATGATTAGAGAGCAAGCTGACTTGCACCTGGGAGATTTCCGAGTATGACTATCTAGAGGTCTTTTTTCCTGAAACTCTTATGTTTTCCAGAAAAGAATCTCCTCTGTTAAAATAGAGGAGAGCTGTTTTCCCCAGTGACTCACGTTGAGGAAGGCGGTTGGAGGCGCCAGCGTCCATGTTAGGCTCTCCTAATTCTCTGTCCGCCTTCCTGGACCCTCTCTGTCCTTCTTCTCTGCACCTGTGTCCTTAAGTTTGGAAATCTCTTGTTCAGTAGTTCCAGAGAGTAGAAGCTGCTGTCACTGTCAGGGGAGAGTGAAGGTGCTGTGACCCCGGGGTGAGGGACTCTAAAGAGAAGGTGCTCATAGAGTAGCACCCTAGGTGGGTCACATGATGGAAGTGGATTTGGGGGGCAGCAATTGGTCCATCCACAGATTTTTAGGCAGTTTCTGTTTTCATGTCTGGACCTTATTTTGCATTCTTTGATAAATTATTAACCTTCCAGCCCAGAGTTCTTTAGGAAAAAATCACCTCCCATCTTTCCTTTTGTCTTGCAGCTGGGGATGGAGCTGAGGGCCTCACCATGCCAGGCAAGCGTTCTGCCTGAGCTACACCAGCCCTTCCTTTCTTTTTGGTGTTCCTCTCTGCAAACTCTGTTGGAACATCTCAAGACAGTTACTCCTTGATGTGCTTCCCATATTTCAAAAAAGTAGTAGTTTAAATCACTAGTCCAGTAGCAGGATGTGGAAAGGAGCAGCGATACCTGCAGGTGGACGCCTTGCTGTCCACAGGACCTGCGCCCACTCCCTCCCTGTGCAGAACTGACTTCAGAGGAGGCAGAGTCGGAGATGGCGGCCGGCAGCCTGGTGCAGTGGCAGCCTCCTGCAGCGGGGCTGACCTTTCCACTCAATTGCTTGATTAAATGATGCCCTTTATTTCTTAAGAGCTCCTAGTTCTCTGTTTGTTTGGGTTAGGTCATCGATGGGCTGCGGGTTTCCCACTTCTCTGGCAGTACATTTTCTGGTCTCTATGATTTAGTTGATGTCAGCTTCTATTTTAAATCTATTGGTGTTTCTCATGTCAAAGAAACAGACATTCTCTCTGCAAATCCCTTCCAGACTTTTCTGTGATTCCCACTGCAAGCCTGTCATTCTGCTGTGTCCCTGTTTCAAGAACAGACACCCCCACCCCACCCCCGCCTTCTAGGTGCTGGTCAAGTCCTCCCACAAGGGTCCCTGCCTAATCCCACTGTTTGCTGCCCCTCTTCACACTGCTTGGTCCAGCCAGGTGACCTTCAGCTGGGGTTCCCCTACCTAGGTGTGGAAGCTGCCCCTTGCCTAGGCTCCTGCCCAGGCAGGGCCCGCGCCCATCTCACCTGCTCGGCCCCCTGGGGAGGCGCGCCTCCTTCCCCCAGAGTCCCCCAGCCCCTCCTGGAGTTGCAGCCCGCTCTCTCCCGCAGCCTGAGCCCTGGGTTTTGTCTTGTTCAGTGACTTGGGTTTGTTTTCCTCCACCCTCACCACACCCTTGCTCTTTCTGAGGATCTACCAGCTGAGGGCGGGTCTCAGAAAGTCGTCTTCTCCCGTCTTTCTCACTTTGCAGTTAGGGGTCCCTTTTATTTCCTGGCGATCACATTTTGAAAGCCAGATTCTGAGATTTGGGAAGTTTAAAAGTTTTCTTTTTTTGAATCAACTGGGTGAAGGAAGGAATCTTTGTTCTCTGCTTATGGGGCTACACTTTGGGGCATGGCTAAGGTCCCACTGGATTTACCAAGGCTTGTTTTAATCTTTATGTTTGTAGGAGCATAAGTTAGCTAATGACATCATCTACTCCGTTTTTAATTTCAATGATATAAAATCTCTCAATTTTTATTTCCAGTCCTTTCTCAAGTTTCGAAAATTATTTCTGAGATATTGGGGAGAGATTTTATTTTTTGATTTGTTTTGTTTCACTTTGTATTTCCATCTGGTGCATTTAATAAAAGACCATAAAGTAATTTTCTTAAAGCTTGTTCTTAGTTTATCCCATGTTTAGTTAGAGTAAATGCCAAGCTATGTTTGGCACTCTTGAGAAGGTAACTGCTAATTAAGTGAAGTTTATTTAATGATAAAAAGAAACCAAAGAAACCCCTTTAACCAGGTGTCAGGAGCTGACTGGAGCACGTGGGTCCTGTCAAAATGCTTCCGAGTCCCCTGCTGATGACTTCACTAGTGGCAACTGTCATCAGGGTTATTAATGTCTTAGCACCTGTCCCTGGTGACTTCAACCTGTAACTTCAAGCCGTTCATGTTCTGCTGTCATTAGAGCTTGTTAACAGAGGACTTCATTTGCTTGGTTTTACAATCTGTAAAAACAAGCTCTTTCCCCCTTTCTCGTCTAATTAAGGATCATATTTTCACATGGGATTCTTTGCCAACAGTGGGAACTACAGGGTTTCGCTTGTGAAGACGAACATTCCCCTGGTGGATTTTAAATCACCTGTCCAGAGTATCCATGCTTTATATCCTACCCGTCCATTACTCACTTAGGAGCCATCTTGGTTATCAGATTGAGTGTTTTGTATCACATTAGTTATGTAAAAGCATCATTATTTTACTTAACACTGACCAAAAAGCACACAACTTGCCATACTGGTAAATAGGACATGCCAAAAATAGCCATAAATTATTTCCTTTAAATAAAAAAGTGAAAGTTCTCAACAAGAAAAAAAATGTTTATATGCCGAGGCTGCAAAGATCTACAGTACATAAGATATTTTGAGAGATACGATAGTCACATAACTTCTCCTGCAGGATGTTGTTATATTTGTTCTATTTTACTATTGATAATATCTTACTATATCTAATTTATAAATTACACTGTACTACAGGTATGTACATGTAGGAAAAGGCTTAGGATAGGTAGGGCTCAGTTTTATCCCCAGTACAGGCATCCACTGGGGTCTGGGAACTTACCACCTGTGGACAGCGGGTGGACACCATTGCATTAAGAACAAAGATTTAAAAAAATATGTAAATAAACAAAAATACCTCCAATGTTGTGTCATGTGTCCTGACATCTGGAAAATCTGACTCAGGTGAATTCAAGATGCTCAGAATGCCAGACTCTCCAGGAGCAAGAAGAAGATGAACGGTCCTGAAAATCACGTCTTCCAGGTTGGGAAGATGTGAAATCAAGGAAGAGTGGGAGCGAGAAGGAAGAGGAAGGTACATTGCTGCTTTGACATGAATATGGCCAGATTATGAACCATACCTTTGAATTAGTGAATAAGAATGTAAATTAAAATACCATTTAGGGCTGGGGTTGTAGCTCAGTGGTAGAGTGCTTGCCTCACAAATGAAAGGTACTGGGTTCAATCCTCAGCACCCTATAAAAATAAAATAAAGGTATTGTGCTCTTCTATAACTAAAAAAAATTAAAAAGACCACTTAATTAATGCAATTTTAAAATAAGACAGAAAAGAAAGAAAACTAAAAATTTCTCCATGACATTAGGAAAAAATATATCATCTGAGAGTTATAAGTTATTTGAAGAACAGAACAAATTACTGTTGGAGCTGTCCTATGATGTGGAAGGAATTCAGAGGTCATTGGCTAGTGGGGCCCAAGTGCTGGATAATGTTCTGTGAACTTGAGCTTAAGGCACTGACTGTGGGCTGGCAGAGCCAGGCTCGCACACCTACCTGGGGTGGCTGGTTTGAGGCTCCCCAGCCTAACCTTCACACTTGGCCTTGGCTACCCACACTGCCCTGCTGACTCTTTGGACTCAAGTAGGGCCAATTTACATGGCTCTCCTACCCTTCCACCCTCTTCTAGAACGCCCAAGTCTTTGAGGAGCTAAAAAAAGAGACTTCTCATCTAATCTGATCTCACTCCACAGATGAAACTAAAGAACTGCAGGAAACCATATGAGCATCTTCTTCTGTTTAAAGAGCCTTAAACTTGGGCCAAGCATAGTGGCTCATGTCTGTAATCCCAGCGGTTCAGGAGGCTGAGACAGGAGGATCAGAGTTCAAAGCCAGCCTCAACAAGGAGGAGGCACTAAGCAACTCAGTGAGACCCTGTCTCTAAATAAAATACAAAATAAACCTGGGAATGTGGCTTAGTGTTCGAGCACCCCTGACCAATTCCTGGTACCAAAAAAAAAAAAAAAAAGAGTCTTAACCTTTTTTAAATGGCCAAAGTCACCCAGATGCCTTAAAATGCAAAATTCAGTTGAATTTGTCTCGGAATTTAATTTTCTACTCATTTCCCTCCCCCACCCCCACCTCTGTCTCCAGGCAAAATGTAAAACAGATAAACTTGGCTCATACTTTCCAACTTGGGTTTTGTAGCTTCAAAGTTTGGTTTCAGCCTGTTTCCATCACCTTTTAGAGAGGGGACCGTGGGGTCCATGCCCCGTGAAGTCGAGCTCCCATCTTGGGACCTCACTGTTCTCCCCCTCCGCAGCCAAACCCAGGGAAAGGTTGCTGCTCCATTTCGCTCCGTTTTCAATGAGAAGGGCTCTTGTGAGTCCCTCTGGGTTTTATTTCTTGGGAATGTTTTCCACGTGCAGTCTGCTGTTAGGAAAAATAAAACACCATCTAAAGAATGACGATTAAATGGAGAGGCTGCAGGTTCACCCTTCACAGGAAATGGGTCATCCGGGGTCGCGGGAACTCGGTGGCTCTGGCCGCAGTGAGCAAGCAGGGAGACCCAGCTCGCCGCGGCCTGCACCTCGGGGCAGCTCCAGCTCTGCGGTTCCGATGTGAACCGGGGTCACCGGTGCCTCGGAACAGGCAGCAGGGACATGGCAGTGGGGGGGGGGTGTTCAGGAGGGGGTGTCAGAGAGCGGTGGTCAGCCGGTCTTCACCTCCTAGTCTTGTGTTTGCTTGATGATTCATAAGAGGCAAAAACTGTAAGCCATTGTTTGATCCAATACAGAACGGAACCCAGAACGCCAACCGTGGGGGCTGTGAGTCCTTGACCTTGTCTCCAGCTCTGTATGCAGGGGTTCTGGAGGCGCCACCTGTGGGTACCCCAGTACCCACGGCTGCTGCCAAGGACACTGGTCCTTTGGTGTCTGTGTTATGCACGTGGCCCTGGCCCTCCACCTGGCTGGAGGAAAGGTCGTGTTGCCCTGGCGACAAGACAGGCTTCCTCTTGTAATATTTCGCAAAGATTAAAAATAGTTGCAGTCTTTCAACTGTAAAGTGAAGGCTCAGGCGGAGGGGATGCCTGAATGCCCTTCCTCGGGGGAGTCCACCAGTCCATAGGCAGGAGGCTGTGGAGACGGACTTCCCCCTCCATGGCTGGCCCTTTTTAAAAAAAAATTTATTCATTACTTTTAAAAATGAAGAGGAAAAAAGTGGCCGCGTAATTGCTGGTTGGCTGGGTGCCGGTATTATTTTTATTGGCAAGAGCCTCTGAGTGGCTGAAAGGTGGCCATTAACACTCCGACAGAGGGTGCTGACAGCGCGATTATGAGATTAACACCCTGCCCTAGAGGAGAGCGGGTAAACCTCACTCTGCCTGTCAGTGGAAACACCACGCAGCGGCTTGATGCCCAGCCGAGCTGTTTGTGAGGTGGGGGCCGGGCCTTGCTGTGTCCGAACTCTTCTAAGGCCCATGTAGCTACCTACCGAATTTTGCTGATGGTTGAAGGAATTCATTTTGTTGCCCAACAGTGTGACTGTTCATAGAGCTGTATATATTGGTCCTCTTCAAGTGACAATGTCACACATGATATGGCCAGGAGAATCTGTGATCATCTTTTTTAAAAAAATAAATTCAGGTTGTACTTTTTAAACAGTTCTTTACATCAATTTCGAGAAAATATTTGACACACCACCTATTTTCCAAATTGCCTCCATAATGCTTACAGCCCCTAAACTGAAAAATCCCCTAGATTCTGGCCTGGAAAGAAGTTAGGAAGATTCTGTTCAACAGGGAATTTGTTTATTTATTTGTTCATTTCCGTCAGAACCCCACTCCCCACCTGGAGCATCACAGGCAATGCTCGATAAATGTAGATACATGTGAGTGGAACTAGGAGACCCTCTAAGATTTCCGTGGCCAGGCATGGCTGTTGCCATGCTGAGCTGATCATCCTTTTGGCTGAGTTCTGCTCTGGAAAACGATAAAAATCACGGATTCTAGAACGAGGCCCATTTGGGGACATGCTTAACCAGGAAGCCCTGCTTGAGAGGGGAGAGTCCAGGAGCAAGAACCGCCTGCCCCCGATCACAAACGCCACCCCAGCAGGCGGGTCTCATCAAGACGTCCACCCAGACACCATCCAGGAATCCTGGGCTCAACCTCAGTGTCCACTCTGCCCTCCCCAAGTAGACCCACCCAGAGAGCAAAGGTTCTGGTGGGACAGACTGGGACTTGGAAGTCTCAGGACCGTGAGAGCAGGGCTTCGGGGCAGGCAGCAGTGGGCACAGCTTGATTTGCAGCTGTAAAACAAGTTACTTCAGATTCACGCCGGATCAGTCTCCACCTGCAGTCCAGCCTGTGGCCTCTGCCCCGCTATGTCAAGGGCTGGCCCTCCTGGAGACTTTTTCCTATGAGAATGTTTCTTTTTCTCAACCGTGGAAATAATTCTCAATAGCTCTATAAGTTCAACTCACTAGACTTATGTTTTATAGGTAGGAAATTTATTCATGATATTTTTTTCATGAAGACTGAGAACTTCCATTTCTAACATTAGATTCACTGAAACAATTAATAGTTCCCCAAAAGCTTCCAAGGTTTTGTTACTGGTTTGGTGACCAGGGAGTCTAAGCCATTTTAGAAAGTCATCACAGAATGCCGTAGAAGGCAATGGGCTATTCCTCTGATCTATGCTAAAAAAATCATTACAAAAATATTCGATCTTGATGGTGATTTCTCAAACGATAAGGAAGATTCTTTCCATAGTGAAAGAGTCCGACTCGGAAGCAAGACACTGAATGCTGGTGCCCTGTCACCTTGACCTGCCGCTCTGCGTGTGGACCCTGACCTCACCTTTCTCAGCTGTAAGACGGGGAAGGTGACCAGCTGCTGCACCCGGAGCCCAGGCGACCTCTGGGCCAGCAACGGAGACCCAGGAGGAGTGCTCACGAAGCCTACCTACACGATTGTGACTGTGTGGCCCTGATAAGTGATCCTCCTGTGAAGAGGAGCAGTTGTGAATCCACAGAATTCATTCTATCACAAGAGCTCTCTGGTTTCAATGGAGAAACAGAAATGGACCTTGGGTGACCGCCCTAGACAGAGATGGAGCTCTCTTCTTCAACACTGACAGATGAAGAAGGGGCAGGGGCTGACAATGTGTTCAGGCTCCCTGTTCCCCACTTGACAGACTCACAGACTGGTTGTGACACTGACCTTCAACCCTGTGACTTTCAGAAGGGTGACCTCTCCCAGCACAGGTTCCCTGTGGGATTTCTCAGGGTCCCCCAGGAAGAGGTCAGCTGGGGGACAGTACACAGTCAGCAGATTTGGGTCCCTGAGGAATTCAAAGCCATCCTGCGGAGAGTGGCTCTTGCAGAGGGGACATCAGTGAGAGATTCAGAGAGCCAAGCAGAGTGACAGGGAGGGAGGAGAACAGGAGCAGGAAGTCTTGGATTGGAGAAGAGGAAAGCAGGGGGCAGGAGGCATAGGGAGGAAGGGCAACCTGGTCCAGCTGTGAGATGACCAGGGCCTGGAGCTGGATTTGGCACAGGGACCGCAGGGCCACGGGGACCCGCACGCGGCTTGCCAAAGAAGACAAGTCAAATAAGTGTCCGGATGGGAGGGGGCCGGGCCTGGCTCCCCGCAGCGTCTCCCTGCACCGCAGAGTTTTTCTTTGGGAAGGGAGCCTTTGTCCCAAGTGCTTTCTAATCATCCACATCCTCCTCTAAGGTTTCATTTTAATGGAAGGCAACTTGGAAGCCTCTCCAGTGGCATGGAACTGTTTTCTTTCACTCTGCGGTTTAGCAGTTTCTCCGCGGTAAAAGGGCCGTCTTTTTATGACCAGAAACACGGCCTTCTTTGTGGTCTCTGGCCAGGGCAAGTTCCCACAGAGGCCAGGGGAGTTGCGGCTCAGTGGACCTGGGTGAACAGTGTCCGTTTTTTTACAAGGTTTGAGACATGAAGCAATGGGAACTGTGTTTGCTTTTTGTGTGTTGCTGTTGTTCCCATGAAAGCGTGACCACAGATGGAAGGCCGCTCTCCTGGCTCACAGGACGAGTGCTGAATCTCGAACAGTGATCACATACTCTCCAGGAAGCAGATGCATGTCATTTTAACTAGCTCTGGATTATTGATTTGCAAATTCTCTTTTCTTCGTCCAGTTGGATTTAATACTAGCAAGTATTTTTACGGTGCGTTTTTCCTAGAAAAGGCGTCATCGATTCACCACTTTAGTGCTCCTCACAAGTTCCCGAGTCGGTTTCACCATGAATAAAGGAGGACAGGGCTGGGGATGTGGCCCAGCGGTACCGATCCTGCCCAGAATGCACGAGGGCCTGGGTTTTATCCTCAGTCCCAGAGAACGAAATGAAAATGTGAAAAATCAGAAGTACAAAGAGTGTAGGGCCGGGCGTGTGGTTCAGCAGTAGAGCACTCGCCTAGCACGTGAGAGGCCCTGGGTTCCATCCTCAGCACCACATAAAAATAAATAAAATAAAGGTATTGTGTCCGACTACAACTAAAAAAATAAATCTTTTTTTAAAAAAAGAAATACAAAGAGTGTAGTTCAGAAAAAAAGCAGTGACATTTAAAGAATGATTCACAAATTTCGGAAACATTTCCTAAATAATCAATAGTGCTGTTTGTACTGGGAATTTTGCCTCTGTTTCCCTGGGCCCTGATGTGAGACACAATCCCCAGATCCCGCTAGCCACCCAACCCTCACTGGGTCCGAGCAGGCGCCCTGTGAGTTGCTGTGGCGTCAAGTCATACTAATGATGTTTAAACCCGGCCCTCTCTTGTCCTCTTAAGTTTTCATATTATGTGGTCAACACAGGGAGAAAGCATTATTAGATCCCATTCATTAAGCACAGCTAAGAGGACTACTTTTAATTTTTCTATGTTGGAGTATCAGAAAATTTAGGTTGGATCTGACTGAATCATGAGCTTCCTGGAGGTGTGACTTCCGAAATCCGAGAGCACAGGGCACTAGTGACCACGTCCTTCACAGTTTTCCAGGGACAACTCTATGCTGACCCATTCCCTTGGCGTCTGACTATTATCTTGTATCTTCTTCAGTTATCTTCTTCCCTCACTCTTCTTGAACACCTCATGCATCCCCCTGGGTCTGGGGTCTGGTGAGTAGGCTGTGGATGAACTTGTCCCCCACCAAGTCTTCAGGCTTCTCCTCGGTCCAGGCCTGCGAACGGCCACCTGCTCCTGGAGGTGAAGCCTGACGGGAAGCAGACAGGCCGGTTCACGGCTCTGGGGGCTTGCTCCTTGCAACCCAAGAGGCGAAGCGTTGTGATGGGCACCATCTGGCCACAGAAATGTCTCCGTCTTACGCTTTACCAATGAGCAGCTGCCCACACCCGACCTAGAACACCGCTGGGCTGCGAAGGCACAGCAGGAATTTGAAAACGCATCAAGTTAAACCAAATACTTGAATAATGTCTTCAGCTACGTTTTCCTTCCTATTTCCCATATCGAAGCAGCCACCACAGTCTGCTGGCCTTTCTCTTCTACCCACTGATCTTTTCCATCTCTTCCCTGAATATTTGGCTTCTGGTCTCCTCTCTAAGATCTCTCCCTTTAACTGTTTCACGTGCTCTGTTGTTAGGAATATTAAATGGAGTACGACCTGTTCACGCATCCATTATTGAAAGTCCGCTGGGGCCTGCCATTGCCTCATGGCCAAGTCCAGTCCTGAGTGGTCACTCGGGTGCAATACCCTGTGCTCTGTCTCCTGCTATCACAGGTGCACTCTCGCTTTCTGAGACACCACTTCCCAACACTTGACATGTTTTCTAGCTCAAGCATGTCTTTGTTTATTATCGTCTCCCTGCTTGAAATGCTTTCTCAATCTTTCTTCAGCAATCCTATTCATTTTTTTTTCTGGATCAACTCAAATGTCAAATGCTCGGTAAAGCAATGAAACCATTCTCAGCAGGCAAAATTAAATGTTATTTCATTCTGCTCCTCTCTGGTTGAGGGTCCATTCAATATTCCTCTGTCTTCAGGAAGTGTCTCAAAATAATTATGGTGACTTTTACTGTTGAATATATATGTGGTCTTATTCTCAGCCAACTCAAAGTGTTCTGAGAGATGAAAATATGTATCAGAGCTTATGAGATATTGTACACTTTTAAAGAGGGAGGCAGCAGGGTCAGCAACTTCTTCATGTATTTATTCCTACAATTTAGAGCAATCATAGGCTCTCAAAAATAATTTAATCTGCTAGCCAGGTGCATACCTCTAATTCCAGAAACTCAGGAGGCTTAGGCAAGAGGATTGCAAGTTCGAGGCCAGCCTCAGCAACTTAGTGAGACCATAAACAACTTAATGAGATCCTGTCTTAAAATAAAAAATTAAAAGGGCTGGGATATGGCTAAGTGGTTAACCACCCCCTGGGTTCAATTCCTAGTAGCCCTCCCCCAAATAATTTAATGTGCTGCGTGGATTAGAACTGATTTAATGCAGTGTTCCAAGCAGTCATCAAGAATGAATCACTACTATTTCAATATGGCTCTGGAGACATACCATACACCCTTTAAGGTATGTCTATTGACACACATGTCTATTGACAAGATAGATTTACATCAGTTTGGTAATAAATCGATAGTAATGATAGTAATTCCAATCTAGGGCTTATTTTCTAGCTTTACATTTAATCTCATTTAACTAAAAACCAATCTTACTATGATTGTTCTCCTCCTCCTCCTCCTCCTCCTCATGATTTCATTTTACAGGTGAAGATACCACATGTGAAGAATTCAATTAATTTCCTCTATTAAATATTCAGGCTATTTAAGGAATTAAGAGACGGCCTGAGATTCAAAGTTCATTCTGACCAGACCCAAAGCCTGGGTGCTTTATTTGGACAGAGCTCTGCTGTTTCTCTGGAAGAAAAAAGGAGTAAAGGAGTCCTCCTTCTGACGGTGCCCAGGAAAAGCCCACGCCAGGACACCTTCCAGAAGACTCTAGACTGGGGTGGATTCGGCATGTCTTCCAGCCGCTGTTGCACGGGCATTTCAGCTGAATCTGTCACATACAAGATGAGGCACTCAGGTCATTGGGTTCCAAATGGCCATGTTCCATGAGTGTGTTAGAATACCCACCAATGCTTGAGAACTACGACACTGGGGACACTCCAAAAGAAAACCACACACACACACACACACACACACACACACATATGTATGTATGTATGTGTGTGTGTATATATATATATATATATATATATAATTTTTTTCTTTTTTAACTTCTAAGCCCCGGTCTGTGAGGCTATCTACCTCCATGGCGGTCTGCACTTTCTAACCCCTGCTGATATTCGCTGATACTACACCTGTATTTCCCTGCATGTAGAGAGACTTCCACTTCTAGTTGTCTTCAACTCAAACCTTTGCCAGGGCTTCTCAGGTTCTGCTCACCTTACAAGTAAGACAATGATCATCCTTTGCTGTGAACTATTTTTATAAGGCTGAGGACATAGAGAACAGCATCAAATGAAGGTGTACCCCCAGAACCCGGGGGTACATTGGCCTATAACCTTGAACACAGAGGCATCATCTCCCTGCAGGTTAAAGATGTTGTGTTTACTATCCAATATAACAAACAGAATTTCTTCCAGGCATGGTTACTGCCCATTATAAAACAATTGGGTTCCCTAAAGTCAAATTCCCTCTTCAGCAGACCACAGGTGGAGGTGACATGGGCCTCTGTGTTGCCCTATAAAAACTGGGGCTGAGAGAACCAGCACAAACTTGGCAACATTCTGGCTAATTCTATTGCTGTGAGCACTTAGCCATATTCTATGTATGTCCATGATAGTGTAGCAGGCCAACTTGTCACTTGCATGTGGACTAAGGTCTCAGACCCTTTGCAGTTCTTGGCATCCCCTTCCCCCACACACTCTTACGTTAGTCCAGCTGGCCTGCTAATCCCGCTGGTCAAGATTAGCTACTTTGCTAATCTTTGCTACTCAACTCACTCCAAGTGCAGAATCCCTTCCTTTGTCAATTTCCAGATGACATGTGCTATGGTTGGAGTGTGTCCCCCAAAAGTCCATGTGCTGGCTGCTTGGAGCTGAAGTTACCTTTCAGAGGTGGAGGTAATTAGGCCACTGGACTTTAGGGGACCAGAATGTTCTCCTGGGACCCTGGTTAGTTCTGGAGAGTCAGTTTCTGAGAGGTCGGGTTGTTATAAAAGAGTGAGCCTGGCCCCTGAATCTCCCTTGATTGCAGTCGCCTCACGTGATCTCTCTCACACGGACTCCTGCCATGTCACCTTCCACCATGCTGTGATGTGGCCAGAAGGCCTCGCCAGGGCTGAACAGAGGCTGGCACCCTATTCTAGGAATCCCCAAACTGGGAGCTAAATAAACTTTATTTCTTTATATGTCACCTCGATTTTGATTATTTTGATACAGCAACAGAAAGTTGTTTAACACAATATCCTAAAAAACATTGCCAGTATATCCTTTCAATAATCCTCCAGGAAATATCCCAGTTTTGCCGATTACCACTGCCTGCTTCCCCTATCCAGGCAGCTGAACATGGGGAAATATACACATGACAGATTAGTGTCAATAAACTTCATGATGGGCAGTGCCAACTATTCCCCAGTAGAGTCAGATTTCTCAACTCTGGGGAATGTCTTTCAAAAGAAACCTTTTCTCTTCAGCTTCAGTAATGTGCTTTCTTCTTGGTTCTTAGCAAACTGTCCTGCTTCCTACTTGTTAGGAGGATCCACCCAAATTTCTATCACCAAATGTATAAATTTATGCTCTTTTGACACAATATACCATTTATGAATATTTCTCCTTGAGAAGAGTATGCAGTCACCCATTTGATTAAAATCCAAAAAAGTGAAATACTAAACATATTTAGCACAGTGCTTTGATTTTTGTTATTTATTGACTTTTGACTCTGGAAGCAAGAGAAACTTGTTGAGCCAAGAGTGACTCTTTGCTCAGCTTCCCCGGCAGGCAAGCGACTGAGGAGTGAGCTGGGCTTGGGGCAGAGCGCTCAGTAGTGAAGGGGGTACTAGAAAGCTTGACCCGCTCCAACGTGCGCAGGGGACAGGAGACGGGGGAGCGAAAGCCTCCCAGGAGAGCAGCAGTGGGTGAGGCTGCCTTACCTGCCCCTTTCCTCTCCCATGAGCAAGGCCTCAGACCCCACCTGACCTCCAAGACGCTCCATGAACAGAAGCTTAGAAAAAACACAGGGTGGTGAGTTCAAGGTTCAAGATAACTGAGGAGCCCAGCATTGAACTACAGACACAGCCCCCAGAAAGAGGCCACTTGGGACATGGACCCACCCTGCACAGGGACCAGCGTGGGAGACCAAGAGGCACGGGAAGAGGTGTCACTATCTTCTTTAGCTCAAAAAATAGACAAGTGCCTCCTTTTAAAAAATACCTACTCCATGTTAAGAATGTTCTTTACCCACATTGGTGGATCCGAGAAGGTGAAGGGAGGGCTTTTAATCCCACAAGGGGCAGTTCTGCCTCCTATCCACGGCCAGACTTGCTACATGCTTTAGCCTCCAACCTTTGTGCCATAAAACCGTCCTGGGTGTGGCCTGTCCTCTCTGACGGCACGCAGTGGCCTCCTTCCCGTCCTATTCTCAGTGTGTGCTGCGCGGGGCTGGCTGCTCTGTTTTCTTGAATGGCCTCCTTCGTGCCACTTCACTTCCGTGGCGTCCCCTGCCCTGCTGCCCTCCTATTCCTGTCTCCGGCTCCTCCCTCCTCCTCCCCAGGACAGTAAATGCCGCCCTTCCTCCCGACTCCTCCTTTCTCCTGCTCCCTCCCACTGCACCACCCAGACCCAGAGGCCTCATCCCCTGGGGGAACTCCAAAGTGACACCCTGCCCGACTCCACCCTCGCTGTTTACAGCACCAGGCTCCCTCCAGGGTCAGGACCTCACCTCCTGGAGTCTGACTTTGTGAGTGTTGCAAACCAAACATGCACATGGGTTTCATGATTCCCACCCTGCCACACACCACCTCCGCTTCTCCTCTGACACGATTATTCCTGTGCCCACGGGTACCCTCCCCCCCAACACACACTTGCAGTTTTAGGTCCATCTAAAATTTGTCATCATAAATTCAATAATGCAAAGGATGTAGTTTTAGAAAGTTGTGGAAAATTACATGTAAAAACATTGCCATGAACTTCTGTCTGCAGCCACAAAGGCATATAGGTGTCACTTTACCCTTGAGCAAGTAACTGTAAATCTGGGCAAAATATACGAAGCCAACAGTTTTTAAGCACTGGGCCACAAATAACTCTTGGCTGTGATCCTTGAAAGAAAGGAAACATATGCAGTGACCTCCAAGCTCCCCCTGGCTTTCTGCCGAGGGACATTTTTCCAAGCTTCTGCAGAGGTCATCGAAGCCCAAAGAGCAGTGGTTCCCCAGGCTGAGGAAGGATTGAATGGGCTTATTGGAGACCAACTTATCACTGGACTTAGGATAAACAACAGCATAAAATCAAGGAACTGCATAGGACTTGCTGTGTCATATTCATATAAGAAAAATGTTATTAGAAACACATTTCTTGATGAGATGACATACTTTACTCAATTATTAATCACCAGTTGATAAATATCATATATTATCAGAATAATTTTTTCTTCCTAGTTTTAATTTTTAGAAGCAAGAAGTACTAAAAATGTACTAATTTGAACAAATAACAATACAGACATGGATGTGTTTTTAAAAACTGCAATGCCACTCATTTTAAGTTACGTTCTAGAAATCACTGGATGATCCATCACAAAGTTATTTATTAATGACCTCTCAGCTGACAAGCAGTGTGTGAAAACATACTAGGTTATTATGTATTAATCTTGTATACATCTACCTTACTAAATTCTCCAATCACTTCTAATAATTTATCTGTGAGTCTTTAGGTTTTCCATGTTAAGAAGGACATCACCCGTGTTTCAGTCAGCTTTTTTTTTTCTGCTGTGATTAAAAGACCTGATGAGAATAATTGTAGGAGAAGGAAAGTTTATTTGGGTGCCCATGGTTTCTTGGGTCTCAGTCCGTAGAGAGCAGGCTCCATTCCATGGGGGCCCCATGAGCAGAGCATCATGGCAGAGGTGTGGCAGAGGGAAGCTCACAGGAGGATCCGCAAGGAAAGAGGGAGAGAGAGGGGTGGGGGAGAGAGAGGGAGGGGGGGGGAGAGAGAGAGGGAGGGGGGGAGAGAGAGAGAGAGGGAGGGGGGGGGGAGAGAGAGAGAAAACATCACTAGCCAGATACAAAATACATATACTCTAAAGGCTCAACCCCAATGCCCACCTCCTCCAGCCACACCCCACCTGCCTTCAATTACTACTCAATTAATCCCAAGAGAGTCATTCACTGCCTGGGTTATGGCTCTCACAACTCAATCATTTCCCCTTTGAACCCTCTCACATGTGAGCTTTTAGGGACAACTCACATCCAAACCATAACAACCTGCCAGTTAGGACATCTTTATTTCTTCTTTTTCTCTCCTCTTCATAGTAGAAAATACTCCTATAGTTTTGCATTTGGAGCTCAAATGTAATATTGAATTGAAGTGATGCTGTTTGGTCCCTGTTTGTCCCGATGTTAAATGGGGCACCTCCAAACCTTCCCTTTATGATCCTGTGTATTGTAGGTTTTTCATACTTTTTGTCAAGTTTAAGAAGTTGCCTCTTATATCTAATTTAAAAAGACATTGATTTTTAAGTATGCCTTTACATTATGATCAAATGTTTTTCTCTGTTTATTGATAGGATGTAAACTGTTAACAGTAACATAGAATTATCTTTACAGACCTAGGATAAACTGAACTTGTCCAGAGTGTACTCTTCTTTTATTTTTTTTTTTCATTTTTTAATTTGTTCTAATTATGTAGTATACTCTTTACTAACTGATTAGGTTGGATTTGCTAATAATTTGCTCAGAAAATTTGTTTTTCTGATTTATTGTGGAAATGGACCTGTATAGTTTCATTTTTATAATTCCCTAACTTCACTTTAAAGCTTATTCTGACCTCTTAGAATAAGCTGATGGATGCCCCTCTTTGGTATTTATGAGGGAGTGCATGCAGGCCCCAAAGCCTCATGTCACCAGTTGATCCCTCTAGCTAGCTCATGCCTGCTTAACTCATGGAGATGGTGATGGCCAGAGTCATACTAAACCCAATGGATGGTTGATGACACAAAGCTTTTTGGGGGAGACTTGTTTGGGTTTGGATGCAGGGACAGGGTGGGGCGATGCATTGCCCCAGCACGTGGTTTGGTTGATCACAGAGCGGGGAGCGGGCTGACATCAGTCCTAAAGCAGGGCTTGGAGGCAGTCCACTGGACACTGGCTGACCCCTGTAATGTGAGGCTCACTCAGATTAGTTGGCTTTCAGATGTGTGTTCCCAGAAGGAAGCTGTCAGTGATTAATTAGATAGGTTTAAATCCACGTTTCTAACAGTTATTTGACCCTGACTGAGTGTCCTACAATTCATTTCAGGTCTGAACTATTTGGTGTCTCACAGACCCCACAAACTGGATCCCACTAGGGCCCCACTCGGCCCCCAATGCAGACACCACTTACAAGTCCCGGGTCTGGGATAACACCAACTCTCAGAGCTTCTTCCTGATGTGACTGCACGTTAGGACCTCCTGTGACCTCCTTCAGGTCCTATCATATGCTAGGACGATTTGCACAACTCAGGAAAGCATTGTGCCTAAAGGACACAGCTCAGGAGCAATCGCATGGAAGAGGAGAGGGACGGTGGAAAGGGAGGCCGCAGAGCTCTGTGACCTTCCAGAGGAACCTGGAGATGCCATTCTCCCAGACACTCACATGTGTGCTAGACCCGCCACTCCCCAAGCTCCTTGTCAAGAGTTTTTATTGAGGCTTCACTACATAAGCAGAATGGATGAAATCCCAGTCCTGATGGAGCTGGGTCTCCAGTTCCCCTCTTCTCCTGCAAGTTCCAACCTCCAAGCCCTGTGTGGTCAGCCCTTCCCTTGGAAGGCTCTGCGGCCCTACCACAAATCACAATGGAAGGGTCAGTTCACAACGGAGGCAGGAAGGCCGGTTATAAATAGTAAAAGAAACATCTATGGCTCAAGAATTTCCAAGGGTTTTTGAAGCTCTGTGCCAGGAACGCAGGGCAAAGACCAAATCTGTAATTTTTATTATAGCATGCCTGGCTGTAGCCACATTCCGTAAAACAATCGATAACTTCCCCCTGATACAGTGGCTTTAGAAATTCTCAGTTTTCTCTTTTTGTCTCCCCTTAAAAGCTGCCTGTGAGACCACCGGGAACCGTCTGGCTCCCTCGTGCTTGCTGATTCCTCTTGGAAGTGTGGATTCATTTGCAGAAATCTGATTTCCATTGAGCTCCGGTCAGTTATGATTTTCCCCTCTTTGGGTTTTTGAGTATTTGTTGTGGCCTCCACTGGGACAATAGTTATGTGGAATCTTTTGGTAACATTAGATGGCTCAGAAAGCAGGTAAAATGAATGTATTAAAGAGACTGCTCTCTGGAAAACTCCCCAGGTCTATCAAAGAAATAAAGTGACAGGAGAGACACGAATTGATCATCTTCTCTGCAATCCTAGGAAAGAGTCCTTCCTAGTGTCTGCTTACCAGGAAGGACGGGGGTGCAGCTGTGACAGAGGGCCTTTCGGACCAGTTCCTCTGTTCCATTTGAAGTTATTCCTTGTTATTTTAATCTCATGCATTTTACAGCTGGATGGTTCCCAGTGTCTCTTTTTCAGAATTTGGGGCCAAATCCTGAATATTTCCATGAATTTATTTTTCTGCACATGAGGGGTCTTTGTTTAAAGACTTGAGTTATTGCAGCCTGCAAAGATTAATGATCTGCTAACGTGTTTCTCCTAGCTTCCCTGTGAAGCGTTCCCTTATATGTTCAGCATGAGATAATCCAAGGAAAACAAAAACATACAAGAGTAGAGTTCAGATAAATAGTCAGACAAGAGGGAAAGAAAGGCTGCAGATTAAGTGAAAAAGTAGTCATCAAATTCTGAAGGAAAAAAAAAAAACATCGAATGACTTTATACAAAGGCCACTATCTAGTCTATCTAATTTGCTAGTATAGTAAACAAGACTAGAAAAAGTCCTGATTTTCTTATAGCATAATTCAGATTTGATTGACTTTTATAAAGTTCCCCTGGTTATAATCTTTTTTTTTCTTTCTTTTTAACCAGGGATTGAACACAGGGGCATTTAACCACTGAGCCTCAACTCCAGCCCTTTTTTTATATTTTATTTAAAGAAAGGATCTTGCTGAGTTGCTAAGTGCCTCGCTAAGTTGCTGAGGCTGCTTTGAACTCATGATCGTCCTGCCTCAGCCTCCCGAGTCGCTGGGCTGATAGGTGTGCACCACCACGCCTGGCCCTGGTTATAATCTTATAGGAACAAAATAAGCGAGCAAAAACAATGCAGCAAATCAAGTCAGCTATTTACAACCAGGCTCAGGGTGCAGCACATCTGAAGGACAGGTGGAGTTTGGGTGCAAGGTACCAGGTTAACATGCATGTTGGGCTGAGGGTTCCACATAGCCAAGCATTAGGGAACGATACCCAGCAAAGAGCTGTGGGACTTCTCCATGGCCTAGCTCTCGCTGGGAAGATCTCTGCTGGTCTCCACAGAGCTGAGCCCAGGAGGCAGCTCCGGCTGGGCGGAGCCAAGGGCAGGTGTGGGCTGCTGGCACCTTGGAGCTTGGGTGGTGTTGGTACCAGAGCCAGGAGTGGTTGCCACGTCTTTAAAGTACATATTCGGTTGCTCACTGAAGTCTGTATGCCATTGTTCACATACAGGCAGAAGGTTCATTTCGGTTTTAAAAATGTGATTCGCACAATGGAATATTACTCAGCAATAAAAGAGAATACAATCATGGTGTTTGCAGGTAAATGGATGGAGTTAGAGAAGATAATACTAAGAGAAGTTAGCCAATCCCAAAAAAACAAATGCCAAATGTTTTCTTTGATGTAAGGAGGCTGATTCACAGTGAGATTGGGAGCTACAGCATGGGAGGGTTAGATGAACTCTAGATAGGGCAGAAGGGTTGGTGGGGAAGGGAGGGGGCATGGGGTTATTAATGATGGTTGAATGTGATGATCATCATTATCTAAAAACACATGTATGAAGACACAAATTGTTGTGAATATACTATGTATACAACCAGAGATATGAAAAATTATGCTCTATATGTGTAATAAGATTGTGATGCATCCACTGTCATGTATAAATAAAAAAAACAACCAAACAATCAACGTGATTCACAGTGAGTCTGATGCCTGTGGCTGACATCCAAAGGACAGAGCTGTCACAGTTTTCAGACACAGGTTGATGTACTTGTCACTGATTGACTAAGTACACTTAGAGCCCTTCTGTTTACTTGCCATGATAGCTATGAAACAATCCCCTTTATTCCGGGAGCGTGGGCTTTTAATTTTTATAGGTTGGAGGTTATCTATCCTTTGGAAGTGCAAGAAGACAGACAGTTAAAGTACCTGTGCCTGAAGTGTCCTGGGGGGTTGGGGGGGATCTGTTTAGCTGTCGCATTAGCCCTCAGTCATTCTAGGGCTGTTCTGGCTTTTTATTTCTTCTCAATTCTGGTTGGGTACCCTATAGGTTTCTAAGTATTTGTCCATTTTGAATAGATTTTCAAATTGATCTCTGGTATTTGTCGAGAATATTTTCCTGTTATCTTTTATTTTTTGCTCCTTCTTTAGTCACGGCTGCTTTCCATGCACAATTCTTCTGTTTTTTGGTTTTTTATTTTTGTTTTTGTCTTTATTAATCTGGACAAGAATTTGTATGTTTGATTCTTATTTTTTTCCAGAAAATCAACTTCTGGTTTTGTTGATCTACTCTATCATATTTTTGTTATTCTATTGTATAGTTTTATTTTGTTGTTATGGTTTTTGATATGAGGTGTCCCCAAAAGGCTCATGTGTGAGACAACGTAAGAAGGTTAGAGGTGGAATGATCCGGTTAGGAGAGCCTTCCTTAACCCAATCGGTGAATTAATCCCCTAATGGGATTAACTGGGTGGTGACTGCAGCAGGTGGGTGTGGCTGGAGCAGGTGGGGCACTGGAGTGTGCCTTGGGGTTTGTATTTGGTTCTTGGAGAATGAAGCCTTTGTCTGCTTCATGTCCTGAGCGGCTCTCCCCCTCCACAGGCTCCGCCAGGATGTGTGCCTCACCTCCGCCCAGCGCAATGCAGTGGGCCATGGGTGGACTGAGACCTTTGGAACCCTGAGCCCCAAATGAACTTTTCCTTTTCTAATTGTTCTGTCAAGTCTTTTGGTCACAGGAGTGAAAAACCTGACTAAAACTGTGGCCATTTAAAAATTTTCTCTCTTCTACGATTCTTAGATATATTTTGTTTCTAATTTCTGACATTGTAAATTAGACACTTACACCTTTATTTTTCAGTCTCTCTTTACATCTCATGTTTGTATTTTTAAAAATGACACCCCCTAAAAGGATGACTTAGCAGCATGTACATTTTGAGGTGTAATGTTAAGTCATCATATACTGTGGCTCTCTTAAAATCCATTTGATTTCTTTCTAGCTCATGAATCATTCGGCAATTTTTCAAACTTTCTAAGTATAGGATAATTTTTCTTATTAAATTCTAAATTTTCACTCTGTGGTCAGAGCCTATGGTCTCTGTCCTACCTGGGAAACAGGGCAAGGAGGGTAGAGGGAGGTTTCTGTCTTACTCTCTGCCCAGGTGCTGACCCAGCAGAAGCTGCGGCCATTCCACCTCCCTCCAGCAAGTCTAGGTCCCCAGAACTCACAGGCACCCGAGAGGGCGCGAGGTGGAAACTACAGAGAGGTCAGCTCATACTCCTCCGGAAGCAGAAAGAAAAGCAAAGAACCAAATGGCAAAGCACGAGCTTAATAAGTGAGAAAGTGAACAGTCAGAAATACACAACAGGGTAAAAACCCGCGAGAACCAGCAGGAAGGTTCTATATGAATGTGTGAAAGATGAGGCAAAGGCTAACAGGTGGTGTGGATAAAGAATCTGCGAACTGCAGAACTGAAGGATCAGTCTGAGGAACTTTCCAGAAAGAATCAGAAAAGGATTCATGAAGGGAACACTTAAAGGAAAGTCAAATGATGCGTGGGAGAGAAGCAAATGTAAACATTCTTAGTAACATTTCCAGAAAGGAAAATAAATAATCGGAGAGAAGGAAATATTCCAAGAAATAATAATTATGTGTTTTCCCAAGTGAATAAAAGACTGGAGATCTCAGGACGAAAGGATCCGTGGAATACAACAGAGGAGAGAGGGGGGAAGACTGCATCTGAACACATTTTAGCGATTTAAGAATAACAGAGACACACACAAAAAAATTCCAAAACTTAAAGAAGGGTTCAGATTGAACCCAGGAGCCTCAGAGCTGGCCCTGACCCTGTGTCCGACATCGAGGGAGTGGAAACTCACTAAGGGCAGGTCTAAGAGGAGGGGCTGAACTTTCCAGGGAGCAGAAAAAGAAGATGTGTTCCCATGTCTGTATCTAAGCAGTGGGATACTAGTGAGCGCTTGGGGTTGCTCTCACTTGAAGAAATATCTTCTGGCTCCTCCTGGGCCTCCTTAGCGAGCGGGCTGGGCTCTGACTCGCGGCCATTCCCTCTCTAGCTGTGGCCTCGTGCTCAGCCCACCCAAGGCACGTGCCTGCGGCTGCCTGCCGGGCCTCCAGCCCATACCTCCACGTAGGTAGACAGCTGGGAGACAGACAGACTCAGAGAGGGAGAAGTACAGACACACAGAGAACCGGAGTAAAAATAAAAATAGCACACAGCAGAGTTGAGGCAGCAAGACTGAAAATGGAGATGAAAGGAAAAGTCAGCGCTCTGGCAGCCGTGGTGAAGTCACGGGGACAGGCCCCTCGTGTGTCTGGTGGCCTTGACTGTTCAGGCCCCAGGTCCGCTGAGCATCCCTCAGGGTACCTGTGAGTGTGCGCCAGTGTTCTGCATTGATGACTTGGGAAAGGTCCCTGGGTCGGCCTGTGATGGGTCTAAGTGTGCATGGGGTGGCTCTGACAGTTTGCGGCATCAGGCAGAGTTAGCGAGGAGGACTGTGGAAATCACAGCTGAGCGCAGGGCGGCTGCGGAGGAAGCTGAGTTCTAGAACCCTGCTCTGTCACCCCAGGGGCTCCTTCCCTGTGCAGAGGACTGCTGGGTGGATTGTGCTCAGCCATTTCATTTTGTAAAAGTAGTGGTACTTGACTAATTCTTAATTACTGTCAGAACACGGTACTCTATCAAGTCATTCGGAGGGGAGGGAGGAAGGGAGGGAGGAAGGGAGGGAGGGAGGAAGGAAGGAAGGAAGGAAGGAAGGAAAAGGACCTCCTTAAGTCGTCTGGGACCTGCAGGGTCTGACTCCAGGGCAGCCACGGATCACAAGTGCTCCCCTCTGTCTGTTGGAAAAGTGCTAAACCTGTCCATTCCAAGTGCCGGAGGCTGCAGGGATTTCCAGCCATGTGTACTGACATCTTGAGAATATCACAGATAGATGAGGATTTCAAATATTTAAAATTTGGGGAAGTTTATCTATTTAATAATTTTAATCTATATGGTAGATGATTGTATTCTTCTTGCAAAAGTATTTTTAAGTTACCTAAAAATTTTTCAAATGACCATCCCTTATCCAAAGTCCTCATGGAAAAAACTAGCTCACTTTCTCATTATTTCTATGTATAGATTGAACCATATGAAATTACTTTCTTTGTGAATTAAATACAGCTGAGTATCAGCAACTTTGTACAGTTTGACCTAATGTTTTTATTTTTAAATGTGTAAATTCTATTCAATTCCAGTTACCTAATGGACTTTTAAGTTTTCAGCTGTTTTAGAAAACAATTCTTTTAAATTAATCAATGATAGGCATAGATTATGTAGTTATTCTCCCAATAAGAAACTTTTGTGTTGTTTTACTTTTTATTTTTGCTGTATACATACTTTCCTAAGCACCTGAGTGAGTGTCTCCACAAGGTAAACCCCAGGAGTCACAGTACCAACGCCTAAAGAACACACATTCTTTTGACTGCTTACTGCCTATTTGTCATAGCAGCACAATGTGACCTGGATTTTCTGCCATCTTAAAGTTGATACTTTCCCATTTAATTTCTTGTCATCTTCGATGATGGTTGTTTGCCTATTTTAATTTGTGCTCTGGGTGCTACTAATGATATTAAGCATATAGATTGACTCCTTGACAACAGCTTCCTGTAAGTTGTGCAGAAAAAAAGTATTCTCTTCCCCCAAGAAATCCAAGTCACTTAATGTGAACATTTGCTAAATATCCCAAACCCTTCCAAATGAGAGGGAAATGACTCCTATACACAATGCCATTACTTTTACAGATGACTTAAGATGCTGAATTCTTGGTAAGTGCTATTCTCAAGCCCCCATCCCCTCTTTCAAAAAGGAGAGTTACAATGTATTAACTCAGTTTGAGGTCTTAAGTGCATTTCCTAAAAATGACTTATTTTTATTTTAAGTAAAGCATTTTCATTCCAGGCCAGAATATGATTATTGGGTTTCACACCTGCCCTGTATTCATTTTAAAATGAAGCTTTTATGAATTTTGATAACTTTTCTGAAAGTGCGTTCCTGTGGAGACTCACACAGCTTTGTCTCAAATCACTTGCTGGGACAGGCTTGGCCTTCTCCTGGAGCTGGACAGGTGTGCCAGCTGTGCTCCTGGGATCTAGAACATTCCATCACAAGCATACACTCTTTGTGGGTCCAAATACGGGAGGGAGTTTCAGATTTATACCTGAGCCCAGGTTGCTGAACTGGGCCGAGGAAATGGAGTAAGAGTGACCTTTAGTGGCCACTTGGAGTAATCACAGAGGCATGAAGTTGATTTCTCGAGGGGATGCAAGGTCGATTCCCTTTGCATGACTACTTAAAGTAGGAGCATAATAAGTTAGAACCGACTGACCATGAAACTCCCATTTGACTTTTCAAATTCACTCTAATCTAGAAGATCAAAACCCTGCGAGTCAGTGTTCAGACCCCTGAGAAGGTGCCCTCCTAATTGGTAAAGGGAAATCTAGTCACGCCTGTTAATGTGACTGAGGAGCTTTAATGCCTAAATCCCCCATACAAATAGACTCGGGAAACTACCATTTAATTGAAGCAAAACCCCTTTGCTTTCCATGATTGATAAAAGCCACCTGGTCGTCCTTTGAACCTCAGAGCTAAGCAGCAGGGAGAGGAGTTATTTGTCAGGACCGCATCTGATCTCAGGAAAGGGGGCCGCTCCTACTTTCAGTGAAAGTCACCATGGATGGGAATTAAATGTTCAGAACATGCTTTTTCCTTGTGTTAAGGGACATCAGTATCTCCTTCTGTGATTCCACTTTAAGGTGTACCGAACCTCTCCATAATGAAGTCGTTCCCTCATTTTATAACAGACGTGTTGGTTTTTTGAACCCTCAGTGTCTCTCGAGTGTAAGAAACTCATAGTCTAGGACAGGTCAAGATACAGATGAATTTCTGCAATAGACCTGTTACAATCATGGTGTAACCTTTATCCCCAGTAAGGACTTTCAGCATTATATAAAACCTATACGTTCATGTAAATGTTTTTCAAAATATTGTGCTTTGACTTCACAAGTTGTAATATTATTCCTTAGTATATTTATTATTTTCTAAAACATTTTTATGATAGAATCCATTATTGTGCATGATGTGTTTTTTTTTCAATAAGGGGAGACCAGCAGTGTTTTAAATTTTTAAGAGAGAATCAAAGTTTCTGAGTGAGGGTCTCTAAGGTGACCCCTTCTAAAACCACATGACTTACAAAGGACAAAAAGCTGAATAAAGCAATGTAGATTGGTGATAAGACCATCAGGTCTAGAATAAGGAAGCCCATCCCCTTTTTTCAAGTTTCAGTTGAGATACCAGTTTGCCCCCAGGTATTTGCCAAATTGATATGATTTGAATGAGGTAATAATGTAATTTCTTTGAAATTTATTATAATAGTATATTCCCACCTTATATTAGCAATTCCAGATAATTATTTCTTAAATATTGAATAGATCACTGAAGTCTCAGGCATCTTCTAGACCCCATGTGTATATTTGTATATGTTCATAAGGGTCTGACTCAGCACTTACATGAGCTCACATGGACAGGAGCTCCATTCAGTAGCGGCCCTGACCTTCCTCTCTGCTTCCAGACTGGCAGTGGGTCAGTTCAGCCTGACTGGACTGGAGAGTGTGGAGTCAGAGAATGACCCTCACCAGCACTGTCAATGACTGTCAGTGACTGTCCAGTTGCATCATTTTGAAATGTATGCATTTTATTGCGTATAAAATTTACATTAACAAAGTTGATTTAAATGAAACCAAGCAAAAATTAACTCTAGACGTTTTGGTCAGCCCATGTGAAATAATCTTTTTCAGCATGATACATCGGACTGTTTTCTTTTACAATTTGTGTTTGCTTTTTGTGTTTAAAATGGCTACCTTTTCCAGAATTTAGTTATCTATGGCAGCTGTCAGGGACACTGTGAGGATATCCCCCCTGTTTAAAAAGATGAAATGACAAGAAATGCACTCCTTATCTATAGGCAATGTTAATGTACTGTATATTTCAAAAGCTAGAAGAAAGAATTTTGAAAGTTTTCTCTATAAAAAATGATGTTTGAGGAAATACATATATTTAGCTTGATTTAAATACTACAGAATGTATAAATACATGGGGACCTTACGTGTATAGAAACCTCTCATGGTATCCCATGAATGCATGCCATTTCTGTTTTTAATGTATCAGTTAAAAATTAATTTAGTTCAAATTAAATTTTAAAAGCATAAAAATAAAGTGAAAGGTATGTTATGGCCAATTAAAAAAGGAAATCCACCTTTTAAGTCACATTTTTAGTTAGTTTTTAAGTATTTTTTATTCTAATTTGTTATATGTGACAGCAGCTTGCATTACAATTCATACTGGACCTGTAGAGCACAGTTTTTCATCTGTCGGGTTGTAGCTTTAGTTACTTTTAATAAACCTGGTATCAGTCAAACACCCTCCAGTCTCCATATCTGAAAGAAAAAGTGCAAGCTCGGGTTTGAGGACTTAGCAGCCGGCTGTGGGCTTCCACCGGGTTGTGACCCTCTGAGGAGACCTACCTGTGAGCAGGGCTACTAGAATGGAGCTTTTCAATGATGGAGACACAATGTCGCAAAGGTTGAGGTTGGCTGCCGTGATATGTCCTCCTAATCGCAGTGCATGATTTTGCACAGTGTGATTTTAGGGTAATGTGTGTAAAGTTTGCAGCAGAAAATCTGCTTTTAACTCTCGCCACCCTGACCCTTTCCAGCAGTAGTGTGTATTTGCTCGTTTGGGGTTTAGCATCCTATGAGGAAGTGATTCATAGTTATATTCCTGATAAAAGTCAGACGCGTCTTTACACACTGCAGTCAAGATTCACTGAGGAAACCCGCGTCAGGGTGGAGCAGAGACACCCTTCAAAACAGCCGTTGTCAGGGAACACGGCCCTGTGTGGACACGAGACTCCTGATTTCTTGTCACCTTGCGTCTGAATTATTCACCTGTGTCCCTGCCCCTGTCTCCTTGGCCTGCCGCCTTTCTCCTTGTTAGACTGTAGGACCTAATGTTTCAAAATGCAGAACACTCAAGATCTTTTAACGTGATCGGCACCGACAGAGCTCACGGCCCCTTGTCACTTAGTAACAGCCGCCTCGGGCAAACACAGCTGCACCTGAGAGAACCAGAATGGAGGCGCGGGTAGAACCTCCTCACATGTGAGTTCATTTCATTTTCTGTCATAGACCTGGCCTTTGTTCTAACCACAGGTTGCTTGCTTATTAATTGATTATGGGGGGGATGGAGGCGGCTCTGTTGGCCCCTCCTCTTTCTCGAGCCCTTCACAATGTCAGGAAGGTGCACTGAAGGGCAGCAGCCCAGAGTGGACCCCTGGTCCTCCTCCCTGCCCTGTGGCCCCAGGTCTCTGTTCTGCCCATGGTTTCCCTGGTCCCCGGATGCCAGCTGATCACCAGCAGCACAATGGTGTGTAAGGCAGGGATTTCCTCTGGGAACGTTTGAACTTCTGTGTAACTTCCGTGAGGCTCGTGAGAGGCCCACCTCCACAGTGGTACCGTGAGGCCTAGAAAGCTCTGGAATGAAGATGGAGGCCGGCCTTCCTGTCAGAGCCCAGGTGTGAAGGTCCCTGCCTCTCTCGGCTGCTCAGCGAGTTCCCTGGCACAGTCTCCATGAGCTACCCCTTCGATTCATGGAGGAAGCCTGACGGTGTTGCTCCAGGGCTCCATGACACCTGTCACCTGTGTGCTCATCAGAACCAGTGCCTGCCGGAACCCAGTGGGTGCTCCTCCTCTAAGCTGTCCAAGAAGGGAACGTGTTTGAACTCTTCCTCCTTCATCACCCAAGGCTGTGTTGCTTTAGAAAGCTAACGTCTCTCCAGATTCCCGCTCTCACCAGGACCAGCCAAAACACACAGCCCCAAACCACTTACTCCCCAACTCCCTCATTTTCTGATCTACAGCTGTTATTGTAGGAACTGGATCTATCAAGAAATTGCCTCTGGTGTCATCGGGGATATCATGACTCCTTGTGCAATAGCTTGCAAACAGTGGCTTGAGACAATGGTACTGAAGGAAACGCACCAAGCCGTGGCCTCTCTACGTGGTCACAGTGGATGTTTGGCTGGGCTGGCTTCCCAGAGACAGAGAGAGAGAGAAGTCTGAGTTAAAGATGACATCGACACTGAGGGAGATGAAGAGGAGATTTGCTTTTGGTCTTCGGCCTCGGGCATTCCTGAAGTCAAATCTCAGCTTATCTAATTAGCATGGGACCTTGTACAAAATAGTATCATCTTCATCTCAGTTTCTCCATCCATAAAATAAGGAACATGACTGTAAGCGCTTGACTAGGCTGTGGTGACCCAGGAAAGGAGCCTGGCAAGCATGTGCTGAGCTAGTGAATCGAAATCTGATGCTTGTGAACGAGCCAGCCAAGCCCCTGGTGAGTGGTTGATTTCCCTTCCTTGTTGATGTCCCCATGGTATTTGTGGTCATTCCTTGTTTTCCTGGTCTCAGGACAAAATGCCAAGGTAGGTCTCGTGTCCACATGATCAGCGCTCCATGGTAGAAGTTGCCATTGGCACTTACTGCTAAAACCAGAGCCCCAACGAGACTCCTTAGCCTGCTCAGAAGGCCCTCAATTCCACAGTGGCCAGGAGGAGGGCCCATTCTAACGCTCCCATTGGACAGTCCAATTAGAGGACGGTGAGTGTGCTCGAGAGTGTGTGCTACCCTGGAGCTGCCCCAAGGACACAGGTCACAAGAGGGTGGGACACAAGTCTCCTAGCTTCAGCAGCTTAGCAAGACCCTGAGAAAATTAGTGAGACCCTGCCTCTAAATAAAACATAAAAAATGTTTTTAAAAAAGTCCGGGGATGTGGCTCAGTGGTTAAGCACCCTGGGTTCAATCCCCAGTACCAAGAAAAATGAAAATAAAAAATCAAATACCTGGCCCAGTCTAAAGGCAGGTTAACTCTTCAGCACTCCAGGAGAGACGCACAGAGCTCAGCTTTTTAAATGACAACAGGAGAGTGTGATAAAGTGAAAGTAAGAATTCTGAAAATAATAAGGTGGATATCATTTATAAGATGCCTGACCAACTCAGAATTCAAATCCTGTATTTTTTCTTTAAACCATTTTAATGAGACAGATAAAAGAAAGCACATTTACTCTAGAGTCTACGAATTAAAGAGTTTCTTAACCTATTTGGTACAATATGTCCTTGACTTTTCCTGTTAGAGTGAAAGCTGTATCTTGGTGCAGCGATTTCCTGGAGAGTCCAGGGCTGTCTCCATCCTCTGCTCAGGGTGGGCAGGTGGACGGCTGAAGCAGTGTCCGCACGGAGCTCACCTTTCAAGCTCTTTGACAGGTCAGATGGGAAGTCACTCGAGACTCTGGCTCCCGCTGATGATGCCACCACTGAACCGTTCTCTTCTTTCTGAAATACTTTACAAACACCGCCCACCTAAGTATTACTTCTCAAGCCCTTCTGTCTTTTAGCCACTACTCGTGATACTTCAAAAATGACTCAACAGGAACACTTCGAGGAAAAGCTGTGTGGCTCGACGCAGCAGGGCCTCCCTGTCCGTCCTTCCTTGGCTGTCTCACAGAAGCACCAGGCAATAGCATGGTCACATGCCACAGTTACCGTGGCCTCTCATCTCTAAGCCCTCAAGTGTTCTTTTCAAGGAATCCTTTAAATTTACCTAGAAATGATATGGAAGGGCTTTTCCCCACTGTCCTTTGGAATTCTTGGTCACAAATGAAAGTGACACGGATGGCTTGAAATAAATGTCAGGGTAAGAAGAGGCTCCACTCTGCAAAATCTCGCCCGCAGCCACAGGACACAGAGGACAGGATCAGCGTCTCTAGTGACAGGCTGTTCTGAAGACAGTGTGTGTGTGCACGCGTGGATATGCATTAACACACTCTCACACCTGGGTGTTTTCAATGTCTGCTGTGGACTCTACTTTGAATGAGAGGAGAGGATCCATGGGATGCCACACAGAAGTTCAGAACAGGACCCCCATGGGAGCAGAAGAAGGGAGGGCGGGAGGGAGTGACAGAGAATGCTGTGGGAATCAGGGTCCCCAGAGGGATGCTATGGTTTGGATGTGAGGGGTCCCCCAAAAGCTCAGGTGTGCAACAATGCAAGAAGGTTCAGAGGAGAAATGATTGGGTTGTGAGAACTTTAATCCCCGATGGGATGAGCTGAGTGGTAACTGAAGACAAGTAGGCTGCGGTGGAGGAGGTGGGGCCCTGGGGTGTGGCTTTGGGGTACATACTTGGTGAGCTGAGCTTAGTCTGTCTCTCTGCTACCTGATCAGTATGTGGGCTGCTTCCCTCTGCTACACTCTCCTACCATGATGTCCTGCCTCACCTAGAGCCCCGAGGAATAGAGCCTGCTGTCTGTAGACTGAGACCTCTGAAACCATGAGCCTTAAATATACTTTTTCTCCTCTAAAATTGTTCTTGTTGGGCCTTTTAGTCATAGCAGTGAAAAAGCAGACTAAAATAAGGGGTTGTGTAGGTCAAAGGTTTGTGAGGATTGAAGGGAAAACAGCTTCGACTTGCAGTTTGCCTTGGGACATTGATTCTTCGTGGATCCAAGACTTGTTGATTTTAGTTTTTATTGACTTTTTTCCTGTGCAGATGGGAGTGATAACTTCTAATATCTTACATGCCAGACCAGACCCAGAAGTTCTTCATTACTTGTGGCAGAATTTTAAAATAGCCTAAATATCTACCAATAGGGGTATTTTTAATAGATTATGATTGTATAGATACGCAACAGAGAGAGGTTAAGGAATCTGTCTCACATGGTCAGTTGGTCAGTTCTGAGGTTGACCTTTCTCTACACCTGTCAGTAAGGGTTTCCTGAGTGCTCAGGGAAAACTCGGAGTCCTGGACCAGAATTGGAGTCCTGGGTTGTTCTCCAACAGCAGGGAATGGCTCCATGCACACAGGCTCTCTTGTCCTGCAAGTCACAGTAGCATCGGGGTTGGGTCCCTGTGAATGATGCACACATAGTAGGGTTGAATCCTGGCTTATGAATTCCAAACTTAGAGCACCCAGATATTTGACAATCAGCTGCAAATAAATCTGCTCTGCCTTTGCATTAGTCAGGATTCTCCAGAGGAACAGAATCAACAGGAAGGATAATTATAAGAGGGGGATTTATTAGGTTGGCTTATGCGACCAGAAGCTGGATAGTCCACAATGGCCGTCTGCGGGCTGGAGAGCTGGAGGAACCAGTAGCTGCGCAGGCCAAGAGGCTGAAGCCCCAGAGCAAGAGGGATCAACGGTTCAACCCTAGTCTGAGACCCAAGGCTTCTAGAAACTCCCTGGAGAATCACTGGCGGAGTCCACTTTGGAGGATGGCAGCAGCAATTGAGAATCCGTCCAAGAAGAACTGAGCTTGCATCTGCTGCTGCTGTCTTGTTCTTCCAACCTCCATTCCATCCAAGCCACCATCATATTGGACAGTGCAGCCCACGCTTAGGGAGGGTCTCCATTTCAGTTGGCTATTCCACATGCCAATCATTCCTTGACACACCCAGGAGCCTCTTAACCATCGGAATCTCTTAATACAATCAAGTTGACAATTCAAATGAACCATTACAGCCATGGAGAGATACTATCTTTATTTTTCTGCACAGTAAAGGAATCTACCTGCCTTCTGCCTCGGAGGGATTTATTATCTATATTCTTCAAGGCTGTTGACTTTACAAACATTCTTGTAAAGGTAGCCTAGAACGTAGCAGCCAGTGCCTTTATTGGTAAGATTTGCAGGTGCCAAGAGAGAAACATGGGGAATGATCTCATGATCTGAAAGGAATGCTCCCCATCTCTCTCTGTTTCTTCTGGTATCTCAATCCTGCTTGGTGTTAATGACTTCCCTTTTCCTTTTATGTTAAATATGCTTGACAATAGTGCTATTAAGAATTGAATTGGCTGCTGGCTGCTATGGTGCAGGCCTATAATCCAGCAGTTTGCAGGGCTGAGGCAGGAGGATCTCAAGTTCAAAGCCAGCCTCAGCAACTTAGCGAGGCCCTTAGCAACTTAGTGAAACCCTGTCTCAAAATTAAGAAATAAAAAGGGCTGGGGATGTGATTCAGTGGTTAAGCCCCTCATGGGTTCAATCCCTCCTCTCCCACCCACTGAAAAAGAATTGAGTTGGTGAGAACACTGGAAGAATGCCAGACCCAGCTGAAGTCTAAAAACATTAACTGGTGTCATGATCATGAATTCTGTTTACCCACTGAATATGAAGGAAACGAAGCTGTGGAATCGTATCCAAGATGTGCTTTAAGGGAAAAACCAAAAAGGCAAGACATTATAGAAATACTACTATATGTCTAAAATAAAAATATTTTTAAGATGTAAACATCTAAAGACTCACATTTACAGATGTGCGTTTCCTGGGCCTTGGTTGCCTCTAGAATGTTCACAGAGTGGTAATCAGAATTGCCTCCAGGGAGAAGAGCTCCTGGCTGGGAGGTGGGGTAGATAGAATGCACACTTCCCTCTCTACCCTTTGGCAACTCTTGAAGCATTGTACTATGTGGCTGTATTAACTTTTTTTTTTTTTAGAAAATTAATTAAGTAAAACTCAACTGTTTATGTGTTGAGATTCATCTGTTGTGAAAACAAATACAGGTTATTAAAACACCAGTCATTTGTGTAATGTAGAGCTTGAGTTGATTACACAGAATTTTGACTCCAGCAGGCCTGCAGTGCAGTACGGGTACCCAGAGGGACCATACCAGGGTGTGCACTTGGCGACTTCAAGTTGCATCCACCTGGTTGACGCAATCGGTGGCTTTCGTCCTGTGGAATTACCTCATTAAGCTTTCTTTGAAATTTATGTTTTATCCTTTTCCAGACTTCAAAATCTATATGCCAAAGAAAACAAGAACTTTCTAAAAGGCTCTACTGAATTTCCTGTGCATTTGTGAATGTTTGTGGTTTTTATCATCAAACCACAAAAAAAGCAGGATGAAGACACGGAGGCCTCACGGTGATGGTGAGCACGCCGTGTTAATTATGGAGGCTCAGCAGAGCCCAGCAGGCTCAGATGGAACTGGCAATGTATTGTTATTTTCCAGAAGACCAGCCAAGTGCTACGGGACGCCCATCATCTCCCCTCCACCTGTTTCCCTCTGCCTCAATTACTCATCAAGACTTTGGCAATTTCACTCTGGATTTATGGGAATTGGAGAGGAGGCTGATAGACGGTGACCTCTGTGCTTTTCCTGTGGCTGCCGTTCTCCTAAGTTCTCATTCTGAAGTGCGTGATTGCTGGTCTCTGCCTAGCGTGCAAAATCTAACCCTTGTGACGTGGCTGCTCTCAGAAAAATATTGTGCTGAGAAGAAGCCAGGAATCCTTAATGCCGATATATGACTTTTGTAAGTCACGGCATGTTCCGAAATACTGCAAGAATATGTTCTGCTATCTGCAACTTGCAATAGACCTAGTATCAGCTCTAGGTCAGTCTTTGCCCACCCGTTACATGGCAACACCCATGGACACTGTCCTGGGAAAACTTGGGTTTGAACCTGGAGTTCCCTCCTCTATTTGCTGAGTAAGCTTAGAAATGCTCACTTTCCTGAGCATCATTTTTTCTAAGAGAGTTAGGGTTTATATAATAACCCATATCAGCCAGAGTACTGGACGGAAAGAGAAGGGGTCTTGAGTAGCGTGAAGAGAGTTTAATGAAGTGGTCACCTGAGGGCTGCGGACAGGCTATAGAAAAAGCAGCAAGACAGAGGGGAAGGACCCCGATCAGCACCTCCAGAAAGTACCCGAGAGCCAGCAAGGACTGGGCAGAGGAGACAGCGGCTCAGCGGAGCTGAAAAAGGACAGAGAGAATATGTGCAGGGTTTACAGAAACATGCGGGGTGCACGATTATCAGTTTTAAAAAAAATGAAAGCATTCACAGAATGCGTTTTGTGAAGATGTCAATGTATAGACCAGAGACCCTGCACCTACTAGAAGGAAAATAGGCCCAACTCCCCAACAGGTCGGCTTAGGAAGCAACATCCTCGGCATGACTGTTGAGGGCCACAGCTGAGTCGGGATGACGCATGGCATTTTTGCCAGAAGTAGTGGTTGAGAGGTGACGCCAGCGAGCCATTAAGATGATGACTTTCGAGTTCTCGCGGAGTTCCCATTGAGCTCTCGCAGGGATTCCTGAAGAGTTCGCGTTGGTTGGTGAAGTTCCAGTGGTGGGAGTTCCGGTTGGTGTGTGGTATGTTCCTGAAGGAGCCGCGTGGGTGGCGTTCTGGAGAGTTCCCAGGGAGTGTGCGTCGAATGCTGTGGGAGTTCGGAAATAAAATTTGTTCCTGCTTGAGTGGCTCGTGATTTGTGCCCAGCCAGACTGCGGCACAAGAGTCCTAAAGCACAAGAAGTAAAATCAAGAATCAACAAGTGGGATGGTATCAGTCTACAAAGCTTCTTCACAGCCAAGGAAATAGCCAAGAATGTGAAGAGAGCACCTGCAGAATGGAGAAGATCTTTGCCACCTGCCCCTCAGACAGAGCATTAATCTCCAGGATATAAAAGAACTTCAAACCTTAACACCAAAAACACAAGTAACCCAATCAATAAATGGGCAAAGGAACCGAACAGACACTTCAAAGAAGAAGAAATGCACACAGTCAACAAATATATTAATAAATGTTCAACATCTCTAGCAAAAACCCTGAGAATATTTAAGACAGAGAGACAGAGAGAGAAATTGTGTCTGCACTGACCACATCCATCTTTTCCTTGTGGTCATTGGCCTCATGATGCAGTGTGATACTGGAATATCGTTCTTGCTGTGTTAGGGAAGAAGGCGTGGAGAGACAATGAGACACACCCAGAAGTAGGCCGTGGGCAGCTCTCTGCTGTTTTCTACAGGGAATTCGAGTGTCCCCAGATTGTGGTCTGCAGAGTTAGAACCAGTCCCTCAGGGGTGCAGAGGGGATCACCGCACAAACGCAAGGGCACTGTCACCACCAGTTCTCTGCCAGGGCTGGGTGGGCCTGAGTGTGTCCCCAAGGGGTCACACGTTCAGAGTTAATCTCCACTGATGTACTGAGGCGATGGCACTTGGTGTGACTACAGTTCTTAGAAGTGATTAGGTTTAGATGAAGTCAACAGAGTGGAGCCACCATGATTGAACCTGGAGGCTTTAGAAGATAAAGAGCAACTACAGGACACACGTACACACATACCTCACTGTCTCATGCCATGTAATATCCTTGGGACTCCGCCAGTAAGAAGACAGTCACTAGATGCAGCCCCTCAACCTCAGAGCAGAATGTAAACCAAAGGAACCCTCTTTATTTTGTAAAGTCAGTCTACTTCAGGTATTTCAATATAGCAACAGAAAATGGATTAATATGCACAGGGTGTATTTGAACATTGGAGAACCAAACCCTGCTTGTGCATTACTACTTGTGTATCATTGGAGCACATTTGGGCTTCTCAGGTGGTAGCTTTACACCGATGCAGAACACACCTGGCTGATTCTCCACATTCTGACATATTACAGGTGCCACTCAGCGTAGCTTTCAATCTTTTCTACTCACCTCTGCTTTCTTCAAACATCACTGAAATCAGTGTATTATGTTTTCTAAGACAGTGGTCATTTCACTCTAGATTAACCATGTTCTTTGAAGTAATTTTAGCTATTAATTATTTTTTATTTACATTCCTGCATCAGTTTTTAACTTCAACTTGGGATTTGAAAGATATATAAATAAATAATATAGAGCAAGATGTGATTATTTTCTTCAAAAATTTTCCTTCAAATGTGTGAAAGTTTTCTGACATCAGCTTCTCTTTTTGCTTTTTTTTCCTCCGGAAAATATGAAGCACCCTTACCTATGATTTTAAAAAAAAAATTGTGTAATTGTAGATGGACCAAATGCCTTTATTTATTTTTACGTGGTCCTAAGGATCAAACCCAGTGCCTCACACATGCTAGGCAAGCTCTCTACCACTGAGCCATAACCCCAACCCTTTACCTACAATTTCTAAGATTGCCTCAGGGTAAAGAATAGACCATTAAAATATAATGTGTTCGGGGTGGGGTTGTGTCTTATTCTTAAAAATCAAAAAGTGTAGATTTAAAGTGTTTTCCCCACAGAAAAGTACTAAGTGTGTGAAGCAATGTGCTGAGAGCCACAGCCGAGTCGGAATGGCCCCTGGCATTTTGCCAATAGTATTGGTTGAGAGGCAAGCCATTAAGATGATGCTGGATTGATTTGGTTGTATATTAGACCTTCACTGTCCGCCTCAGCCTGCTACTTTGGAGTTCTCGTGGGTATTCCCGGAGAGTTCCCATTGGTTGGGGAAGTGCGGGAGGAGGGATTTCCGGAGGAGGGATTTCCGGTTGGTGGTTCCTGGAGGAGCCGCATGGCCTTTGGGAGAGTTCCCAGGAGCGTGTGTGGAGTGTGCTGGTGGGGTTCAGAAATAAAGTTTGTTCCTGCTTCAGTGGCTCGTGATTTGTGCCCAGCCAGACTGCGGCAGCAATGAATATCTAATTAGCACAATGCAGCCATTCAATCTGTATATATATTTTAAAACATCAACTGTACACAATAAATATGCACATTTTTGTCAAAAGGGGAAAAAAGGAATGATTTTAGCTACTCTGTCTTATCACTTTGGTGATAATCTCTTTGAGAAGAGATTTCCCTTCCTCATTGCTGGAGACCAGAAGTTGTATCTCACCATCTAAAGTTGGTTGTTGATCGACTGATTAGTTCTTTCCTGGCCGCTGTTGCTGGCTGCCGAGGTGCAGCCTGGAGGTGTCTCCCCTCTGTCCCTGCCCTTCACCTTGGGCTGTGGCAGCACCGGCCCAGCTTAGCTACCTGCTACCAGCTCCAGCCCCCTGCTAGGTTTCTATTTCTTCTGGTCTATAGGGTCTGAGACAGAGGATTTTTTTTTTTAAAGGCAGGTCATTGATTTCTGATTTACATGCCAGAATGATGCTGACCTCTCCTTGGGAGACTTTTCCAGACAGACAGACAGATGGACACACACACGCACACACAGTACAATTCTCAAAGGAAAAAAGGAAACCTGCCCCCCATGAAGTCCTTTCAGTTCCTCTCACACCTACCCTGCTCATGGACCCTGCCTGCTCTTCCTTCTTAATTTCCTCTCCCCTGGGCAGCACCTCTGTCTTGGGGTTCAGGAAGGAGGGCTCCGTCCCTCGGCTTTCCATGCTGCCCACCTCATAATGGTGGGAGTGCACACTGTTCTTCTGTGCTCCTACCCAAGGCCAGTCCACTCCTGCACCCCTCTCTCAGGAGGCCCAGGGAGATCCCACGGGGGGTTCTTGGGGAACACGCCCCAGCTCAGCTCTTTGATATCCCCCCCCACAGACTGGTCATTCTTCCAAGGTTTCTTAAGATAATGCTCATGTAGATGGAGAAAGGAGTGCAGGCTGCTAGGCCTTATTTGACTGCAGAGTACCCAGGATTTTGTCTGCACTCCTGTCTCTATAACTTCAAGGCATTGGGCACCCTATTGTATTAGTAAGATATTCATCAAACCAGAGTGTCACTACGGTGGGGATGGCCCACTGGTAAGACGCTAAATTCTAACATTGCCGGGTAATTTCCTTGGAAATTAATTTTTCTAGACAATGAGAGGGAGAAGAAAGCGTTACCATTCAGAGCAGATTTGCTGATTCTCAGAAGCTCTAGGAATGTCCAGGGCTTATCAGTGCATCGTCTGGCAGATCCTCACCGACTTTCCTGACATTGAGTAGTCTAAGTTTATGTCTTTGCTTCCTAAAAGGACTTCAGCTGCTATTAGATGTCTCTTCATCACATTTTCTGTAATTTCTCTACATTTTGGATGACCTGAATGCTTGCCCTACTTATATCACAGTGTGTTCAGGGTCAGAAAATACAAAAACTTACTTGTATATGAAAGTGATTCTGCAAAGAAGAGTAGGCTTTAGAAAGACTAAAAAATCCCTCAATCCCCAACTTTTTTCTTGTGGGAGCTTCAGTAAGCTGGAGCAGCGATGTGATCAGCAGGTTCTCATGGATGGGAGCCGAGCATATCTGCCCTCAAGCATCGTGATGCAGATGGGAAGGCAGCTACTGACCCTGGAGCTGGAACTGAGTCTTACCAGGTAGATGTCCTGAAGAGTTAGTGGCTCAGATAAGAAACTTGTATTTGGACTGTCCCGAGTCCCTGCCCGGTTACATACCACATGACCTTGGTCAAGGGGCTGACGTGTAAATTGCATTCTGATAGCATCCCCCACCCCCATGACGTCCACATCATGTGTGAGGGTGCCATTTGAGCCCATAGGTGCCCAAGGGCTAGCTCAGGCTGTGTCGGCCTTCCCTGCAGGGTCCACACGTGGTACCACCTACTGTGGGAATATTCTGTGCCCCCTGTCCTGCAGACTTCGTGAGCTACATGGTAGTTATCCAAAAAAAAAAAAAAAAAAAAAAACTAGCAAAACTAACATTTGTTTAGTTAAAACTTCTGTGCTCTCAACCACAGAGCTGGAAAGCCCGGAGTCACTGGGGGAGGAAGCGGACAAGCTCTTGGGCGGTGGACCACAGACCAGGGTTGTCCCTCTGGCCTCGTAATTTCTGCGTCTGCAGGCAGCCTGCTGTGGGTTTGTTGGACATAAGCAGCCTGCTAGTCAATGGATCCTTTCTCAGAACCATTCCACTGGACAGAAAGATGCTCTTAGAGAAGAACCTCGTACTCAGGACTAGGAGGGGAGATACGCTGCAGTCTCTGAACATTTTGTAAGAATGCTTCTTGATAAATCTCTTTTTAACCACTTGTTTGTAACATGATAGATCTTGAGAGGCTGGTAGGCATAACTGAATGTACATTTTTCAGAGTGCTCTGCAGGACCAAATGTATGTTATGAGAAAAAAAATTTCCAAAAAAAAAAAAAAAAGATTAGGAAAGCCTGAGGTCTATGAATTAAAAGAGATTGCTTGCTTAAAGGGTTTAACAGATTTGTTCTTCTCTAATGTGCTCCAAAGTCTGCAAGAAGGACAGGAGCGGAGCCTGGCTCCCTCGAGAGCACCCTTCATGGACCTCCTCCCTGGAGCATGCCCGGGAATGGCACCCCTCCCTCATCCTCATTCATACGGGGACCCTGAGGCCCCGACCTCAAAGCAGCTGCAGTCCTAATTTGAAATCTGTGTCCCTCTTCCCTCACATCTAAGTGTGCCTCCAGGTGTCCAGCTTGACAAGGCCCTGCCGGCTCCATAGGAGTGGGGACTGTTTTCTGTGATGTGTTTGGAGGATGATCAAAATCTCTTATGCTGCCCAGTTTCCTTGGTCTTTTAATGTGGCAGGAAAATTAGGTTTTTGATGTAATTATGTTTGATACCTTATTTCTAACAATATAGAGGCCATCTACTCTGTAGTTAGAGGCCTTTTACTTATTCCTAAATTCATCCATCTGGCCCCCAGCCACAGAATTCATTTATAAAAGCCTCTGTGAATCTAGGAAAGAGAATCCCTGTGGACCGTCATTTGCTTGACTTCAGTCATATCAAAGATTCATGGTTGGGAACAGGGAGGTTGAACATTCCAATAATCAGACCTCAACCAAGCAGTGTGGCTGTGTGAGGGAGTGTGTCTCTGCCACAAAGGGCCACACATCACCCGTCACTTCCATCACGGTGCCGAGGTGTGCCCTGCTCCAGAGGGAACACAGGGTCCTCATTGGGCAGAAGGCGGAAAGCAAGAGACCAAATGCCTCCCAAAGCCTCTCTAATAAGAGCCTTGATGCCACTCATGAGAGAGGAGCCCTCAGGACCTCATGTCCTGAAGGCTCGGCCGCTTAGTACTGTCACCTGGTAACACCCGAGTTTCTGAGGAGACACTTCAAGGCATAGTGGACAGTGAAACAGATCTCACATGTAACTCGTTTATCCTCTCTCTAAACTTCTTTCTCAAATAATTCTCCAAATTGCTCTGATACTGACATTACATGGAGTGCAGTTGATTTTGGAGAGTTCTCCTGGAAGGTTAAAGACCCGCAAGCCCCAGAGACTTCCTGGAAGTTTGGGCCGTAATCATGTGCACACCCATCATATTGTATTGCAGAAACTCTTCCTGATTGCTTTTTTGTTATTTAAAATATTTCCATATCTTTAGAAAAATATGCATATGTGACCCAGACAAAAAGCTCAGGGTTATATTCAGTCTGCTCCTTCACCTTTTCATTCCAGGAAGACATTTCCAGGTTCACCCTCTGATTGATATCCAGCCTGCTGACTTGAAGGTCTGTCATCTTCCTTACTCCTGTTTTCACTGTTTTGCCTTTTTATTTCTATTATTATTATTATTATTATTATTATTATTATTATTATTATTATAGTTGTAGCTGGATAAAATACCTTTATTTATTTTCATGTGGTGCTGAGGGTGGAAGCTCAGCGCTCACACGTGCTAGGCAAGCGCTCCCCCACTGAGCTTCACCCCAGCCCCACTGTTTTACTTTTAATTACTCTTTGTCACCACACCCTGGTTTCCCCTTCCTAGAATTCCTTCCCTGGCCTCTAGACCTGGGAGGCTGTGTGAGCCCAGGCAGGTTGAGTTCAAGGATTAGAGGAAATCACTTGCAAAATTCTGACTGCTCAGAAGACGGATGCTCCTTTATTTAATTATGACCAATGTAAGACATTTTCTTGGGATGAAAAGTTGTACTAGCATAACATAAACTAATTGCATTGAGCTTTGAAGTCTTAAAATTCGTTATATGGTGAATTGATTGAGTGCACACAGCGTTTATGGAGATTCATTTAAATTTTTTTATGTGACTTCCTGTTTTGGATAGGTGGTTCTCTCTGGGGGTGAATTCACACATCAGAGGATGTTTGATAATGTTTAGGTATTTCAATGTGTCACCCTGGTCCTGGTATCTAATAGTAGAGGCCAGGGATATTGCTGAGCACCCGTGAAGCACAGGAGCGGCTCCTACAACAGTCATCCACACCAAATGTCAACAGGGCAACTGTGGAGAAGGTCTGCTTTAGAAAATGAGAGCACGTGGTGGGGTCTCGGGTCACAGCAGCACCCGGGCTGGAGAACTACCTTTGCGAAATGTGCTCATCGCTGAGTGGTCAGCAGGGGAGCCCGCCTTGCCTGCAGGATACGTGAATCTCACTGTCAAAGGAGGAACAACTGAAGTGTCTGAGATGACATTAAAAATAGCCAAGGTTAATGGGAACAAAGTGACCTTTCTTCTCTTTTTACGCATCTTTTCTTCACAATCGCTGCTCTTCAACGTTTCCCACTTTGTTCAGAATGAAGGGGTTTGGCCTCGTGTCTATGACTCATTTGTTCTTAGACACGGTTTTTTTTTTTAAATTTTTACTTAAAAGTGGTTCTGAGGCCCCAACCTCAAGCCAGTTGTATTGGCAGCCTCGGCAGAGCCTGAATCCACTGGACAGACAGCCGACTGTCCTTTAAAGCCTTAAATCCCAGCTTGCAAGTCCCTATAAATGAATGTTTTCCTCGTGGTGGGAAAATGTCTTATTTAAAATTGCCTAATGAGCTGCCCCTGTGGAGGGAGAGCAGCTAGCCGTCAGCCAGGACGCCGGGGGACGCACTCCCCTGCTTTCCACCGCTCACGCAGGACTTTCCCACGCTCGGTGTTTTACTTGTGGCAGCAGGAGTGGAAATGAATACAACCAAACAGTTTATAGAGGGGGGTGCTTCTCAGGGATGGGTTCAGCCTTGCTCCCTGCGGTGGAGTCAGGTTTATCCCCGAGGCCGATGTTTCAGCCTTTGTCCACGTGGACATAAATATCTCAGTGATGACAGAACTTGTGTTTCCTCCAGGTTCAAGTTGGATGTGAGCGAGTCTCTGGAACTTGCTTGACCATAAATAATGCCACAGGAGAAGTGGGGAAGGCTCCGACCAGGGCCTCGCTCCTGGAGGCCAGCCTCACTGGGCTCTTTCCGATGGTGTGTCCTGCTCCCCAGGCTCATGTGCAGGGCCTTCTGTCCTGCGTAGAGCCCTGCACAGCCTCAGGAGTGTGCAGAAAGCCCCACCCATGCAACTGCCCGCCCAGCTACCCCTCACCCGTCCTCGGCCTGCAGAAAGCTCAGTTTGTGAGATGGAAACCAGCTCTTCCCCCCTCCCGGGGCCAGAGGGGACTAAGTCCTGAGACCTTCTCTGCAATCTGCTGGAACTCTGTGGAGTCTGTTACAGAATCTTGCAATGGCCACCTGCCCTGGTGACTGCAGCCTGGAGCACCAACAGGGTGGACAGGGGAGAGGCGTGAGGATCACAGGGCACCCGGAGCTCTCCGCCCAGAGCAGCCTCCAGGGAGTGGGAGAGTGTGGTTATATCAGAGAGGACATATGAATCAAGGCTAAGTCACGTAACCACATCTGTCCAACAAAGTATCATACGAACCCGGTGCACCCTGTCTACCTGAAGAATTTCTTTATCCGATGGGATTAGGTTTGAAAATCAGCCAATTTCTGTAATCATTAAAAAAGACAGATCAACCTGAAAATTGTAACTTTCACTGTATCTATCTTTTGGTGTATGAGAGGTTTTTCTTCCTGAAGTAGATATTTCCGTGTCATCATTCTTGAATGATAGTCATAAATTACCAACTGTAAATTCCGCTTGCCATTGGTCCTGTGACTTTCAAGTGCCTGTTAAGTCCTGTGCCCCAGCCAACCTCGAAGAGGTACCCAGACCTCGCCCATTTCTCAATCTTTCAGCTCTGCCCCTTCGGTCCAGAAAGAATGGAGCTCCTGCCCAGCCTCCTGGCCGTGGCCTCTGATCCTTCTTTCCTACCAGAGGCTGAGGATTATTCCCAAGGTGGGCAGATCTGGCCAGCGGCTCACACTTTGTAGGACTCTCACCTCTGCAGAACTGTACAGAAATCCCTTCCTGGGTTCTGCCACCTCCTGGTGACCAGCCTTCCCATCCCTGCCCTCTGCTCCCCCCACTCTCCCCTCTGGCCTGCTGCCCAGTGAGCTCACCTCCTGAGGTTTCTGGGGGCCCATCAGCCCTGGGCCCGGTGCCTGGCGTGGAGAGCTCTTCCCCACAGGGGGCGGGCTGCCCCTGGCTGGGGAGTTTGCTGAGAGGCCCCCCTCAGGCCTTCCCAGCTGCACCCCATGTCCACGGCCAGTCTCCACTTCTTCACCAGTTTGCACATCACCACCCGATGGGTTAGTGACGTTTCCCACTGGAAAGATGGTGGAGTTTAGAGGCTGTCTTAGTCTTGGACCCTCAGGACTTACTCCCTGACAAGACTAAGTGCTCAATAAATGCCGGTTGAATGGACAAGGCTCTGGATGCGTGAGCTCCTCTCTCACGTTTCCGAAGCTCAGCCAGAACTCAGAATCGGAGGGAAGCAGGCCGCAAGGCTGGGGGAGTCGTCTCCAGGTTTGTATCCTCCCCCTTCCGTTTTCTTGGTCATCTTAGCTGCACTTGCTTTTCAACAACTTTACTGTGGTTTGCACTAACACTTGGCACAAAGAGGGGCCACCTGGCAGGTCTCTCTCCAGAGGAAGCCGCAGCACCCTGGGTGGGAGGCTAGCAGGGGCCGGGGCAGCTGCAGGGCCTCTTGCCACGCTGTGGGGGCTCCACTCCCCTGTGTGTAAGTCGCACATGCCACAGGAGGACGAGGGACACGCACATGAACCTTTAGATGCTCATCCTCTTTTAAAAGCAAACGTTTTTGTGACTACCTATGATGGTGGGATTCGTGGTGACGTGTTTGTGCACACGCGTAGCACAATCTGGTCCATCTCATTCCTCAGCTCCGTACTGACCATGTTATGAGCAACTGTTTGGTGGTTTTGTTTTGTACTTTCCACATTTTTCCCCATAAAGAATCTCATTAGAAAAAAATAAATATCACATTTTTCTAGTCTATAAGTTTTGAAAAGACATTTGCCGTCAAATGCTCTAACAAAGATAATTTGTTAACATTACCATTTTATTAATTTTAGGGGACTACCAGGGGGTTGAACCCAGGGTACTTAACCACTGAGCCACACCCCCACCCCTTTTTATAATTCCTTTAGAGGCAGGGGCTTGCTAGGCTGCTTTAGGCCTCCTAAGTTGCTGAGGAGTTTGAACTCGCCATCCTCCGGCCTTAGCCTCCTGAGTGGCTGGAATCCCAGGCCTGTGACACTGCACCTGTGTGGGCCGAAGCCGAGCTTCTGAAGGTCTCCAGGACATGTCCACCATCCAACCTCAGCGCAAACGCTGGGCACCCCACATGGCGGAGCTGACTGTGGCACACACTCAATCAGGAGTCCTCCACAGACCAAGGCAGACAGACAGCCCGTCAGAGCAGCACCCTGTGGTCTGAGGACACAGTGACGTCCAGGAACACCGCGCCCCTCAGACAAACTCCACTCTCAACGCATCACTTCACACATGGAGCACTTGATTCTTTCACAGAGATTCATCGTAGCCATCCCACTACCACTGCTGGTAACTTATTCTGAGTTTTGGGTGAGAGTTGTTATTTCACTATTTTATATGTAACTCTTCTAATAATCGGATGAACTGGCATCATCATTTTTCCCATTTTGCCTATAAAGAAAGCTTAGAAATTTTAAGTGACCAGTTCTGAGACCCAGAACAAGGGGAAAGTGGGCCGAGAGCCAGACCACATACCCTGCCATCTCATGTTATTTAAGAGTGAGCTTTGGATGTAAGCTACTGGGGTTCATATGTTGGATTAGACTTTACTGTGCAACTTGGAAAAGCTGCTCAGCTCTTCTTTATGGTTTGAATATGAGGTATCTCTAAAAATCTCTTGGGTTGATGCAGGAAGATTCAAAGGTGAAATGGTTAGATGAGGGCTGTAATCGGTCCCTCCTAGTTTGGGTGGACTGACTGGGTGGTCACTGGAGAGAGGTGGGGTATGGCTGGAGAGCTGGGTCCCTGGGGGCTGTCCTGGAAGTGTGCCTCTGACCTGCAGACCCTTCCGCTCTCTCCTCTCTCTGGCTGCCATGAACGGAGCAGCTCTCCTCTACCATGCCCGTCCGCCATGATGTTCCGCCTCCCCTCGGGCTCAGAGCCGTGAACTTGGCTGACCATGGACCAAACCTCTGGAACCATGAACCAAAATTAATCTTCCCTCCTCTAAGTCGTTCTTGTCAGGTATTTTGGTCACAATGATGCCAAGCGATCACACCTTCTGAACTTTGTCCCCCAAACCTAAAATCAGACCCAAAATACTCTTTGTTTTATGCCGGAGTACGGCTGCAGCAAAATAACCGGGGGGTGACGAATAACTTGTGTATGTTGATACAGCAGGAGTAGGAGCCGTTTATTGCAGGACAGGAGCAGTATTTATACATTCCGCACAGCTTATCTAATTAGCATAAACTAGATACATCAGTCAACCAATCAGGAATCTCCACACTTAATGGCTCGCTTTTGTTACTTCTTAAACCACTCCCTCTGGCATTTTGCCAGGCACCATCCAGACTTGTTTACGAACTCTAACATTCCCCTGGCTAAATGCCAGGTGTTATTTTGACTTGTTTACAGACTCTAACAGTTTTATAGTTTTACAGCCAATAAAGGGCTTAGAAGAGTCACTGCCTAGTTAGCATTCACCAAGTTGGTTATTCCACACGTCTTAAGCCTAAAATGATATGGAAGTGTGCTCCGTCACGGCCGACTCTACACGCCAGGATCGGCTCCGCTTAAGACTTCCCCGCGCTCTTCAGGTACTTTTTATCTGAAGCCATAGAAAAGACTCCTCTTTCTACTTCGTATTTTGTTTTCACATTTAAAAATAAAAACTTTGGTGTTAACATGTACCTTTTACCCTGTTTTCCCGTACGTAGGCCCGTGTTCTAGAATAGATGTTAGCCCTCAGTCAGGACCTCTGCTGGGCTGCTCTTCTGCTCTCACTTCACAGGTGTCCTCCTGGCTCTGGGCAAGTGGCTGTCACTCAAAAGATAGTCATTAAAATTAATGATTTTGAGAAAAAGAGATGAATCGATTTCCCCCCGTTAGAACAGAGATACATTTCATGATGCTTAGAAATAAAGAAAATGAAAAATATAATTATGGAAAGACCATAACCATAACTTCAAATAATCTTTTAAGTTCAAAAACAGTAATTTGATAATGTTGAAGATGGTAAAGTCATTGTTTGAATGGCTCCATTACTGATCATGTCAGAAACGCTATTTAATCCAACTCCATTAAAGCTATTTCCTGTGGGTTCTCTTGATAAATGGTTATAGAAAACACACAGAGGTTCCTGTCCCACCTGTGTTAGTTAAGCAGCAAATGTACTTTGATGGCTTCTGCCTTTTTGAGTTAATTAGATAGTAATTCATCTCCTAATCTGTGAGTCTCAGAACAGAATAGCTATCTGGTTAAATTAAAACTCTGTCAGCCACAGATTCCAACCTGAAGGCCTGCCACCTGCGGCAGCCCCTCCCACATCCTCTGAGGAGCTCCGGCTGGGGAATTCCTGTTAGCTTCAGAGTTGGTGGAGACTGAAGCACCTGCCTCTTTTCCCTTGTAGTCCCTGACGTAGGTGTGTGGGGAACAAGGGGTGGCTTGAAGTGATTTTTTAACACACCTGTGTAAAAGGAAGAAGCTACCGAAAAAATCGATGACTTTGAGTTTATCAAGCTTTAATAGAGAATTTTTGAAAATTCTAGATTTAGGGGCCTAGAGCTGTTTCTTCATCTCTAGGCCCCTAAACAGAAGGGAGGTGAAATTCAGGCCTTCCTCACGCACACCATCTTTCTTCCGATGCCTTTGAAGCTATGAAACAGACCTTTATCATTATTCTTTGGTTGTAAGATTACACAGAAGCTCCTGAGCAAATTATTACTTTTATAGCTTTTTGTCTATCTTATTATTTTCTTTGAAAAACTCATGTACATAATTGTAACTGTAGGAACACTCATTTTGCTCAGTGAAGCCATGAAAACAACAATTTTTTTTAAGCATCATTCTAAATCATTTCTCTTACCTTTCCTCATTCAAACTTTTGGACCATTATGTAATATTGAACATTTCAAATTTCCTTTCATTTATTCAATGTAAGTATAATAAATTTAATTTTTCTATCACTGTGATTATTTTTATATATTTTTAAAAACATTTTGGTATTAGGGATTTTTTTTTTTTTGGTCCTGGGAATTGAACCCAGGGCACTTAACCACTGAGCCACATCCCCAACACCTCCTCCTCCTCCTCCTCTTCTTCTTCTTTTTTGAGACAAGTTCTTGCTAATTTGCATAGGGCCTCACTAAATTTCTGGGGCTGGCTTTGAACTTGCAATCCTCCTGCCTCAGCCTCCTAAGCTGCTGGGATGACAGGCATATGCCACCACACCAGGCACATTTTCAAGGCTGGAAATCAAATGCATATTTAGAGGGGTAAATGTTAAACTCACAAGTAAAGTTTCATTTGAAAATATATGTTTTATTATTTAGTAATAATTCAATTCATCTTAATGTATAAAAGCAAACCAAAACAGCAGATAGGTTGTATTTTAATTTGGTTTTTATATTAGTATCTAAGCTTTAATGAAGTATGATTGGTTTAACTGTCTGTAAACATTCGTCCCATGATGTCCTCTTCGCTGCATTTGCAAATGTCTTAGGGAAGTTGGTTTTATTAGAGAGTGTGGTTTAAGTTTTTACTGCCCTCTTGCATGCTATGTAGTCTGCCAAAATCTAAAGAGAAAATTTGAGGACTTTTCACTCAGAGAAATAATGTGGATGGAGCAATAAAGACTACAAAAAGATTCTGAGAAATTTCAAGGACAAGTCGTGCCAAAGCCCCAAGTGACAGTGGCCCTCTGTCTTGGTGCACCTGCTTCTGTGCCCAGGAGCTGACGGCGCCCGTCCCGGCCTGTTCCTGTGCCCAGAGTCAGGGCGCCGGCTGGGGAAAGACCCGCTTTCTTGGCTTTCTTTGGGGCAAGACCCGCGCCCAGGCTCAGCCAGGGCTGGAGGACGGGGTCAGGGTGCAGACGGCCTCCTCACCCCGAGGCCGGGCCTGCTGGAAGGCGCTGGGAAGTGGGGAGCACGGCCCTTGGCAGGCGGAGCCCAGCCCCCCACATGCGTGCGCGGTCTCCCCTGGGCTGCCTCGTGGCCCTGCTGGAAAGGGACGTCCTTGCAGGGGAAGGTGCCCCGGCGCAGACCCGCAGACCCGGCGTGGCCTTCCGCAGCGTCCAGGAAGGCAGCCTGGGGGAGGCCGCGCGGGGCCAGACGGCCGCCTCCTCCGAGGGAGCCGCTCTCTTTTCCACCCAGGGCCGCCAACCCTCTGGCGGCGCAGCTTCCCGGTCCCACACCCACACCCACACCGGCAGTCCTCTCTTCCCAAGTCCTGGGTCAAGCTCCAATTGCCCTCTGAACTTCCCAGTCTCCCTCACCGACTGTTTCTGCGCAGTGGCTCGGGCTGGCCCACCCTCCCCTGTGCCTTTTTCTCCTCTTGCTAGATTGCCTGTTTTTTTTTTTCACTTTGGTCTTTGCAGTGAGGCTCACACTTGTGTGATGGGTTCACACTCCCAACCCCAATAACATAAATGATGATTCAGGCAGAAGACAAGCAAAAATGGCTTGCTATTGTAGACTCGGCCCTTGGACTCTGCACGTCAGTGGACCTAGGGATAGCCATCTAGGTGGTCAGACATGATTTTGAGTTTAGATCCTATCCATCATTTCCCGTCTTTCCTACTGTTTCCCAGTCCCACGGACATTTGGAGATGGAAACGGGAACACTTGAAATGGTCTCACCTGGAGCTCATACGTGCGCATCCCAGAATCTCCCACCCTTGCTGCAGAGCCCGGGAGTCTGGGAGGAAAAGACAGGTAGGGAGGAGCAAGGGGCAGGCTCCATCCCCACCCACGCCGGGAAGCCTCTGCGTCCTCCAGGGCTCAGTGCCTGGGTGGTCTGCCCAAGCACTTTGCTCCTGGGGCTGTCTCTCCGTGAGCATGGAATGGGGCTGGGTTCTTATTTCCATTTCCAACCCCATAAAAAAAGAATTAAAAGTGACATGCTAACAGTGCGGATGAATTGTTTCTGTACTTAAGGTTTATGTGTGATTGTGATGTTTATGTAATGGAAGAATAAAAAACTGATTGTATTGTTTTTGCTCAATTTTCATATTCAAATAAAGCTTAAATTGAAATAATATAGGTAGAGAGTACAAGCAAGACACATTAAGCTTTTATTTGATCTGCTAAGTGTGTGTGTGTGTGTGTGTGTGTAAATAATGTAATGTAGTACTTGCTGTTTGTGTGAAAGTAAGCTGAAGGAAGATTTGAAATCCCTTTTCCAGGATATTTTTATGGTCCCTGGGCTGCATCTGCTGAGATTTATTTTTTAATTTTTTTTGTAGTTGTAGATGGACAGCATGCCTTTATTTTATTTATTTTTATGTGGTGCTAAGGATCGAGCCATTGCCTCATGCGTGCAAGGCAAGCGCTCTGCCACTGAGCCACAGCCCCAGCCCCTGAGATTTTTTTTTTTAATGATGAATTCTGCCTTTAGGCAGGGAAATGGATTCTGAAGACATTTTGTGGAATTTTGTATCCCCCAAACTCTGTGCATTTCAGTTCCAGCATTGAAAGGAACAGAATCACAGAATGGGTTCTCTTAGAGCTGGACTTCTAGCCTTGGTGTCTTCCATGGGTGGCATCACTGCAGGCAGAACAGCATCTCCTGACATTCTTGTTGCAGAGGACGGATGTCACCGATTTTCTGAAGCTCATCTTTTAACTCTCTGAAGCCCCTGGGTCCTGTGTTAAATACCAGAACTAATGATTTCTAGGAGGGCACAGAGAAGTTTAGGTCTGTAGTTTTAGACATTATGAGAGTGCTGAAAATGAACATAAGACATCCATTCTAAGGAAGGGGCAACTCATGGGGAAGATGCAGCCAGAACACACCCAGAAGACCTAGGATGCTTCTACTGGATGGGCGCAAGCTCCAGTGCACACCTAAGGGGTCAGAGACAGAGCACCGTGGGGTCAGGTTGGAAAGAGGAAATGGCCTGGGTAGATTCAAGCCAAGGAGAACACTACATTCCAGTCAAGCAAGACTAGGAAAATAAACACTCAAAAACCACAAAGACTGTCACAAATAGCAGGCAAATTTTCTCCATAAAAGCAAGAAACCACATTAAAGAATCAAAACCAAGTTGCTGATTTCCATAAGCATCCAGCAGAGGAGTGAGATTTACTGTCTATCATCAGGGGATACGGAAGATCAAGTGCAAGGGTGAGAGGGTGGAGGTGATTCGGGAGACGCTAATGTTGAATAGACGGGGAGAGTGAGGACAGCGTACTGTGCAGGAATCCACTTTAATGCCAAGAGAAAAAGGAAATGATCTAAAAAGTCCTGCAGATAACAGGAGGAGTGTGTGGGGGTGCATTTAAAACCAAACAGTGACCCATCAGGAGCCTGGACAGTCAGAATTATGGGAAGAAGCCCTCAGGTGATGAGGACTTGGGATCCAGGTGACCCTCCTGTGGCGCCAGAGCGCCTCAGCTTTTTGAAGTGGTAAGGTCTGGGGTTTGGGCGTGCTCACTGGGCCTCCCAGCGGTAAGACCTTGAAACCACTGGAGCAGAAGGGAGGAGTCCTAAGTGATCTGAGATCCAATGCATAGTTATCAGAAAACTGATTTTTATACTTGTGCCACAGTCCGGCTGCAGCAAAATAACCCGGGGGGGGGGGGGTGACGAACAACTTGTGTAGATTGATACAGCAGGAGTGGGAGCCGTTTATTGTAGGACAGGAGGGGTATATATACATTTCACACAGCTTATCTAATTAACATAAACTAGATACAGCAATCAACCAATAAGGAATCGCCACACTTAATGGCTCCCTGGTGTTACTTCACAAACCACTCTCTCTGGCAAAATGCCAGGGGCCATACAGACTCGGCCCTGTGGCTCTCAGCATACTTGAGTTTCTTACTATTCCAAAAAGTTCATTTAGAATTTTAGCATTTAAGTATCCGTCTTACAGAACATGTATTGTGGACTTTTATTTATTGAAAGCTGATTACTTGGCCAGGTATTTATTCTTTGTCATCATGAGAATCATTGCAATGACAATTCCTTCAATCTATGATATTTCGCAAAGTAAAAATAAATTAGGATTTTGTTTTATAGTGAAAGCATTAAGGTATATAAAATGTTATTAGGAGAAAATTCACCAATTTATAAGAGATTTAGTTTTCTATGTTGACTTTTTTTTTTTCTCCATTGAACTGTAAACTGGAACAAATCCTGTGATGCAGTCATGTATACGGTTTTAGGAACAAAGGCATTCTTCAGACACTGGTAATTCAAGTTTATATTGAAAATATCCACATGGCAGATATGTTATATAAACAAACATGTTTCATTGTGTGTATATGTGAGACACGATGTCTCTCAAAAATCTGTGTCTCAAAGTCTTGAACTCAGGACAGCATTTGGAGCCTTCTGGGGATGTGATAAACACACTGCACCAGGAGGAATTCCCCAAATGTTTGGATTCTTTTCCAAAATTCCAAGGAATTTCTGACATCCACTTTTTGTAGTGTACATCAGTACTGAGGCTAGGTTTTATTCACAGCATTCAGGCAAACGAAGGAGAAGCATTCCCGTGGCTAGAGCTCACCGACTGAATTCAGACTCTGGCAAAACCACAAATGTACTGATAACCATGGATCAGCTGAAATGACATTATTTCTGACTTGATCTGGTTCCTTGAGAATCTATTCTAACACATATTCTCCATGTGTGTGCAATTACAAAATCTGAAGGCAACTTTGGATGTATAAGCTCTTTTCTCTCAGATCTGATTTGTAACTGGCCTCCAGAGCATGGTAGAAACTGACTATGGTTAAAAACGTGGATGGACATGGGGTTTCACGTGGGAGTTTCAGAGATGCTGGTGGGAGTTTATGTATCAAATTGGGTGCTAGATTTCGATGGGGGAATTCCAGAGTGTCCAAGGCCAAGTAATGAGCAAAGACTTGAGTTACTAAGGCAAGGACGGAAAGCTTTTGATAAACTAAACATGTGACCCTGAGAGCCATCTGGCGGTAGCTCCTGGGTCACCAGGCTCCTGAGCCCACACCAGTGAACCATCTTATGGATATACTCTGCTCTGCAGGGACTCAGGCCTATGCTTCACCCCGTTTGTTACTGGCTCTGCTCAAACGTCACACGGTCCATGAGACCATCCACCCCTGCCAGCCCACCTCACAAGCATGCTTCTGCTGAACTCCGTGCTCTAAAGCAATCACTCCCCCTTCCACCCTGCTGTAGCAAACTCTGAAAGCAGGGGCACTGGACACCACTGGGGACGGACCCAGAGCAGGCCAGCCCTAGGACGGTCTCCTCAAGGGCATGCAACACAAGTGGGCGCTGAAAACTCACTGATCCAGATAGAAAGTGTTTTGATGCAATAACTGAGAAAAAACTGCAAACAATCCCCAATGAAAAAAAGCTAAAGTTTTAAGCAAAGACAGTACTAGTAGTGATTCCATGCTGAGCCGTATCGGAGACTGAGGCAAGAGGAAGTAGCACCAATCCAGTCGTGTGGGATTTTCAAAAAATGCATTCTGGGCCTAGGAAGGGGCAAGGTACTGCACCATCATCTCCCGCCACTAGAAGCTTGGACATCTGCAGATGGGCTTTAGGAATTGGAAGGAGTGTCTCCACAATCTGGATGCATTTTTTCAGATCATTCACTCAGTTACCACCAAAGCTGCTGAGTTTTAATCAAGCTCAGAGGAAGACAAGCTTGCCCACTGCGCTGCTCATGCTGATTATGTCTTGGAGAATTGGTGTCATTAGTGGTCCAAACCCCGAGAGGAGAAGAGCAACAGAAGCCCTGGGTGTTTGGAGCAAAGCTACAAACTTTTGGGCAAATGATATTCCATCTCCCATTGGAGGCTGAAGTGCCACGCATGTGGCTTTCCTGGCTTTCCACGCAGCCAGGCTGTGTGCACACAGGTCGGTCTGTCAATCAATCGGGCCTCCCCCCACCCCAGATTCTTGTTCTGAACCTAATGACTGGAAGAAGCAGGTGCCATGTGAGCATCCTTCAGCGGCCAGGTGGTGACAGCACAGTGTCTGTCTGATCAGTGACGGCAGCTGTGGGGGCTCCCTTGGACATTCTGCAACATTATTATATGTCACTTCTGACGGCCCTCCTAGAAGTTGTGTGAACTAACCCATATACTCTGATTTCTATTTATCTAATGAAATCTCCAAGAGACTATTTCTGTGACTGACAGAGTCTTGACTTACACAGCAACATATGGGTCACACCAAGGGAAGAATGGATATCGGTTTTAATCTTCAGGATAGCAGTTTGGCCTGCTAAGAGAGAGGCTCTTTAATTTAATTTTTCCTTTGTGGAAAGCTGCCCAGATATCTCCTAATGGACCTTCCCCTTGACTGCACAGTGACTGGCACATGTAGCAGCGTGAGTCACACACAGGTAGCTGAATGCACAGCAGTGAACATGACCCATTCCATTAAGTAAACCACCCATTGTAAAGCACCCTGAATCCTTAACTTACCACCCATTGTAAGCAAACAAATCAGGAGCAGCAGGTGCGCGGGGGACGTTACCCCATGAGCCATGGAGAGGCGTAGCACAGCAGCCCTGGGCAGGCGGGCACGTGTGAAATGAGGAAGAAGACCACTCGGTCAAGGGCAGTCGGCATCCATGAAGCTTGGGAAGCCATGGCCTTAGCTCTGCAGAACGCAGTCTCTTTGAGGGATTAGCAGTTGACCGCTGTCCACTGAGGCTTGGTGGGGATGTGGAGACCCTGAGTGCCTGGCCATAGTCCCTGCTCAGCCCTTTCCTCCTGCCTGCCTCCCACGGATCCCCGTGGGCTCTCTGGGTGCCCCAAGCTGCCTGGCCTGGCTCCCCAAGGACAGGGTGATTAAGAGGAACAGAAACCAGGGGGAATAAAGCAGGCCTTTGTGGGTAGGAAGGCAGGAGAGAGCTCCTGGTGACTCTGGTGTCCGCCTGTTATCACGCATGTCGCAAGGAGCGAGAGGTTGTTTGGAGGATATCTGAGAATCTTAGTGAGAACAGACTGTACTGATTCCTTTGCTCCTCGACGCCATGTTTAGCTCTGGGTTTGAATAGCAGCTAGGCTTCAGAGACTGAGGAAACTGGTCAGCGAAGGTGCCCATCAAATGTATGACGGGAAACTAGCGCAGACAGACCGTCAGTGGAGAGCTTCCCACAGCTGCAAAGCTGTCACCTCTGCATCATCCTGCTCCCTTCTGGGATGGAACACCAGGGCCCTGTAACCAGCCCCGAGGGGCGTGCACTTTACCACGGCTGTTACTGCAACCAACAGCTCCGTAGGCTCCGAGCCCTGGTCTAGGAGGGTCCCAACCCTCCCAGGAAGGCCCTGGGCAGGATTTTTAAAGCAAAGTGATCCACAGCTGACACACAAGCCATGTCACAGGAGTGACAAGCCTGGTAAGTGAATCTTCTTGGAAACTGGACCCCGAGTCCCAGGTGGAAACACGTCCCCCCAGCACACCTAGCAACCCAGTGTCCATCCGCGGGGTACTTCTGGTCACGTTTTGCAATCTCCAAGCCGCCCATCCCCATGTCAGCGACATCCTCGGGCCAACAGTGAACGTGGTGATGGCTGGAATTCAGTGCTGGCACCCAGAGTGCTCCTTCACCAAGGCACTCAAGTTAATTCTGCCCCTAGCTGCCAAGCCAGCCAACTGGTGTGCCCCCGCCTTTGGAGGGGAATCTAGACGTTCATATCGACTCATATTGTTTTCCTCTCCTCAGTGTGATCTTGGGAACCTGGCCAAGGGGGCTGATGGCTGTCGTCTGATGATGCTGGGAAGTCTTCAATAAGCTGACATTTCCTGTGGCCGAGCTGCCATGTCTGAAGGCCAAACCAAACAGTGCTTGGGCCCTTTGGACCCTGACTCTGTTTCTGTCTCTCTCTGATCCAGTCCCAGGCCTGCCCGCCCTGTGCCTCAATCCAGCCTGGGTAGCTGGGCCATGCAGGGGTCAGGTGGAGGGTTGCTTCCAGCCAGACTGAACTACAAGCCACCCTGGAGAGCAGGGCAGGTGGGGGTGAGACTCGGGCTTTGCTATGAGACACAAAAGGGAAACGCTGGCTAGAACGTGTTGCCCGTGGGCTAGAAGGAGTTTAGGAGGCAGCCTCAAACTTTTGTCTCTCTCAAAACTTGTGTTACTGCTAATTGAATCATGTCACTAAAAATAAAAATGCTAAAGTTAAGAAAGTAAAATCTGGGAGGAGGACAACAAGGAAGAGTGTCACCAGCTTAATTGGCCCAAACAACCCTTCACGGTGTTTCTTCCTGCATCACAACGATTACATCCTCTGACCCCTAAAATGAGCACCTTCTAGCAGAACCTGAGAGTTTAACCTTATTGCTTAAAAGCACGGGTCAGGTCTCACTGCAGGGCTGCCCACCTCTCCAGCCTATGAGTGGCTCCCCCTGGGGGGTTGGCAGGCGTGGCCTGGACAGACCCCAGGCAGTTTCCCAGCAGAACTCCAGGTCCGGGTCCTCCACCATCTCAGGACAGCGCTCCCATGTGTGGGGTGTGGGACAAACAGGAGGTAGGGAGCCATTTCTTGGAAAGTGGGCATCAGACCCACCGTATTACATCTCAGCTCTTGGGTCACCCCCAAAAGTCAAGCAACTATTTATTCTTTTCCCTCAACCCTTTCCACCCAGACACCCCTCTGCAGACCTGCTCAGACTTTCTGCACCCCTCTGCTCTTGCCTTTCTGTTCGTGATTGTTCCATGGGTCAGGAAGTGTATTTACTTTTACTGCAGCCAGAGGTCAACACTCTGAGACTCTCGGGATCCCTCGTTTTCTCTGGAGCTGGCCATTCTTCCGGGATAATCTACTCTGGCCCCTCCTCTGGCCGTCAGGGAATCTGGCTCTGCTCAGCGTGGCCGGGTCGTGGCCGTGGACTCAGCCCCTGGCGGCTGGTGTGGAGGGCCGCAGCGCTCTCCAGGGCGGTCCGGCGCAGTGGTTCTTGTTTTAATGTAGGGATCTGGATGGAGCAACAGGCCAAATGGCTCAACGGTCCCAGCTAGTGACATCAATAATAAGTGAAATAAGTTGAGCTTGAAACAGGCTGACCCACCGACATGGGGTCAGGGAGTGGGCAGTGGGCAGAGAGCTACAGCAAGGGGTCCATATATGGGCAGATATTCAGCGACGACGGCTCAAAAGTTCTATCCAAAAGAGAGAAGCCTCTCTGGGGAGAGGCCAGAGCTGACAAGAGCGGAGCTGACCACGAGCCATGTGGGAAATGACTCATGAAGAGGCCACAGACCTGGAAGGGGCTGGGGACATTCACCAGGCAGCAAAGCAGAGCCGGCCAGGAGCCGAGGCCAAAGCCTCCCAGTACCTCAGTGTCCAGGACTGATGGACACTGCATGGGCCTGGGACCAGACCCTGGGCTGTGACCTGAATATGACCACCACCGGGAAGCAGGCACTTGGGCACAGGGAGTGACAGCCAAGCAGCGGGACCCTGGGGCAGTGCGCTGTCACTCATTTTGCGTTCTCCTGCACATGCGGGCCCAGCAGTGAGGCTGGGGAAGTTCCCTTGTTTCTTTGGTCTCATTTCCAATTGAATGTGTTACTTACCTTATAAAAGTAGAGAATGAGGAGAAACAAAAAGATAAACCAAACAGTGACCGGGACACAACAGGGTGGCCGCACAGACAAATCCCACAGGGTTTCAAACCCAGCGTAGCAGGATTTCGCTACCTCCAAGTCCACTCCTGAACACACAGGCCTGGTCTTAGGAATGCTACTGCTTTCTAACCAATCCCCCGGCCAGGAACTCACTCCTGATCTCTTTCCCTGTGTCCTTAGCCACCACCAAGGCCCATTAGCTGTCTGAGTCCCTCTGGGAAGCCTTCTCCCCTCCCTATCTGCCTGCTGTGGCCTCAGCTCCCAGCTCGCTGGCCCCCACACCTGGATGTGCTCATCTCTGGCTGGTCTACCTTTTCTGCGTCGTCGCTCCCACACGTGCATCTCAGTCTCAGGTTCTAAGACACAGCGTTGATTTAACGGAAGTCAGGAATCAGCACCCACAAGCTTGATCCATCAGGACGCCGTGGGTTGTGTGGACTGAGCCAAACAAAGATGTTGGATATAGCAAAGTTTTTGCCATAAATGAAGCACTGATTAATTGGACTACATTAGAATGAAATACTCCCAATCACCAGAAAACAGCCTTCAGAGAGTGAAGCAGCCAGCTATGTAGGAGGAGGAGATATATTTGCAACTCATATTTCCTTCCAAAGGATGTATCCTTGGAATCTGTAAAGTTCTTCTAAAATTCAGCTTTAAGAAGCGCCAACCTAATAAATCAGATGCGCAAAGGACTGACAGGCATCGCACAGCAGAGGACATCTCAGTGGCCCATGGGAGCATGGAAAGGAGCACAGGTTAAGGACACAATGAAGGACTGCTCTCTCCCTACCAGGTGGCGGAGATGACATCTGCACACTGAGGGCCTGGAGCAGGAGGAATGTCCACAGCTCTTGGTGAGAATGGAAGAAACCACGACGGAGGCTCCTAGGGTAAGACACAGGTCTCATCCCACCACAATCCTGTTCTAGGCCCACGCACGGTAGTGTCCCCAGAGTGGATGAACAAACTGTGGAACACTGTTCCACGACCAGAATAAGAAAACACTGTTCCACATTTATGCTGTGGATGAATCTCAAAGCCGTAACCTCAGGAGAGAAATCAGGTGCAAAAGTGTTTGTGCTGTGTGATTCCATGAATGTGCATTTCAAAACCAGACAAATCAACCTGGTGTTAGGGATCAGATCAGCAGCCATGCTTCAAGTGAGGTGCACTGTGGGTGGAGGGCAGAAGGACCCTTCCACAGCGCTGGTGACATTCTGCTGCTCTCACGGCTCAGTCACAGGAGTGTTCGCTTTGTGCAAGTTGGTGAGCATCATTCTTTAGATGGTCCACTTTCTATCAATATATTTCCTTCAATAAAAATTTTAGGATACCAAAATGTTATACAGATTTAATGCAATTCCTGTTACGTTTCCTATGACATTCTTCATAGAAATAGAAAAAGCAGTCATGACATTCATTTGGAATGGAAATAAGAGACCCAGAATAGCCAAAACGATCCTCAGTGAGAAAAGTGAAGCCAGAGGCATCACGATATCAGACCTTAAATTACACCACAGAGCTATAATAATAAAAACAACATGGTATTTACACCAAAACAGACATGAAAACCAAGAGAACAGAATAGAAGGCACAGAGACAAACCCATATAAATAGTTACCTAGTCCTAGGCAAAGTTGCCATTAACACACAGTGGAGAAAAGATAGCTTCTTCAGCAAATGGTGCTGGGAAAACTCAAAATCCATAGGTAGCAGAATGAAATTGAACCCCTTTCTCTCACCCTGCACAAAACTCAACTCAATGTGGATCAAGGACCTAAGAATTAGACCAGAGACCCTGTGCCTACTAGAAGAAAATGTGGGCCCAGCTCTCCACCATGTCAGCTTAGGAACTGACTTCTTCAAGTCTCCTAGAGCACAAGAAGTAAATCAAGAATCAATAAATGGGATGGATTCAAACGAAAAAACTTCTTCAGAGCAAAGGAAATAATCAAGAATGTGAAGAGAGAGCCTACAGAATGGAAGAGAATCTTTGCACCTGCACCTCTGATAGAGCATTAATCTCCAGGATATATAAAGAACTCAAAAAACTTAACACTCAAATAAATAAATAAATAACCCAATCAACAAATGGACAAAAGAACTGAACAGACACTTCAGAAAAGAAGAAATTCAACTGGTCAACGATTATATAGAAATGCAAATTAAAACTACACTGAGATTTCATTCTTTAGTGAGAATGGCAATTATCAAGAATAAAAGTAACAACAAATATAGATGAGGATGTGGAGGAAAAGGCACGCTCTTGCATTGCTGGTGGAACTACAAATTGGTGTCACCACTCTGGAAAACAGTATGGCGATTCCTCAGAAAACTTGGAATGGAACCACCATTTGACCCAGCTATCCCACTCCTCAGCATATATCCCCAAAGACTTAAAATCAGCATACTACAGTGACGCAGCCACATCAGTGTCATAGCAGCTCAATTCACAATAGCTAAGTTATGGAATCAACCCAGATGCCCTTCAATAGATGAATAGATAAAGAAAAGGTGGTACATATACACAATGAAATATTAATCAGCCTTAAAGAAGAATGAAATTATGGTGTTTGCCAGGAAATGGATGGAACCGGAGAATATCATGCTAAGTGAAACAAACTAGTTTCCCCCAAACCAAAGGCCCAATGTTCTCTCTGATATGTGGATGCTGACTCAGAGCAGGTGGGTGTTGGTGTTCACCTGATGGGGAGGGGATGGGGGAAAGGGAGTGGGGATGGCAATGGGAAAGATGGTAGAATGGTAACTTTCCTATGTTCATATATGAATACAGGACCAGTGTAATTCCATGTCATGTACAACCACAAAAATGAGAAGTTATACTCCATGTACATATGGTATGTCAAAATACAATCTACTGTCATGTATAACTAAAAACAACAAATAAAAAATCTTTAGAATGTATCATTTTAAAAATGCATGAATATTGGCACATTTTTAATGATGTAGAGAATTCCTTTAAGGAACCTGATCAAAGCAATTGTGTCCTTGCTTGTCGACTATTCTCCTAGCACGTATCTAAGTAGCTGTACACTTTCCTCTTTTCTTACAGAGACACTATCCTCTGGCTTTCGAGGGCCTCTGAATGGGACATTTCCCATGGAGTTCTCAGTCGGAGAAGTGCCTCCTGGGGGCTGTTGGATCACAGAAGCCTGTTCTCCCTCCCTGTCGTCCTATCTAGAAAGAGGGAATTGGTGACCCAGGAGAATTTAGGGACCCACCTGACATAATCATGAAACCTGTTCACAGGGATTTGGTTGTCGGTTCATTCTCATTGATTTAAAAGGAAATCATTATAAAATCAGAATAAAGTTTGTGTGTGGACATACACAGCACATGATTATTGATCAGATCAGAATATGTACCATAGCACTTTTGCCACATTTTGGTAACTTATCAGTGTGGTAGTTATCAAAACACCAAAAGTGTGGGCTGACGATGTAGCTTGGTGGTAGAGACCTGCCCCAGCCCATTGGAGACCCTGTGATAGATCCCCAGCAGCAGAGGGGAAAAATCCAGAATGTGTAAAACTCATCACCATGTTTAGAAAACTCTTAAGAAATAACTACCTTGAGCTGGGGAGTGGATAAACTTTAGATTAATAAATATGGGGAAAAAACTAAATAAAATTGACCTTTTATTTAAAACTGTCTGAAAGGAAGAAACCTCAGCCATTATACCTTTCTTTGGGAAAGAGTGAATTTCTGAGTCATCGAAGACCTTATCATGAAAATATATCGCATGTATTAGAATTCATTTGTTCCTGTTCCCAATGATAAGGTAAAAATATGTGAAAAGACTTCAGTCTGGAAAATTATGGAATCCAACCTGCCAAATGAAACTCAGGCACAAGGACTGAAAAAATGTGATTTAGCAATAGTTGGGGAGCAAGTATTTCCTGTTTGATGTGCAGAACTTTGTGAAACTTTCGTAACAAAATCTGAGACTTCCCTGGTTTCAGTGTCAAACAAACCTGAAACCCAGACAGGTTCAACCAAAGCTTTGCCAGGGTTCATGAACTTGCATCAGATGAGGCCTGATTTATTTTCTAAGTTGGACCATTCCATAATTTTTATCAGTTTAGACTTCTTTTCCAGTGAAAAGAAACTTCTTTTTTCCTGAAGGTGACTCATTGCTATTATGATAAAGAATAATCAATTCTTTCCTGGGAGGATAGCTCTCAAGGATTTACACACAGAAGGACAACCCCTGAAGAATCAGAGTTGTCCATAGTTTCTCAAATGAGGTTTTGAACACGTTGTTTTTGTGTCTTAACCTCATGATAAAGATACCATTCGGCTGAGTTGGTTTTGTTTTTTTTGAGTGTGACATGCCCACTCTCTCATTATACTACTGTCTTGTAACAGTGGGTCATGTTTTCAGAGTCACATTATTAGGCAATTCCTTTAAAATTCCTTTTTTAAAATTTGTTCTAATCAGTTATACATGACAGCAGAATGATCTTTGATTCATTGTACACAAACGAAGCACAATTTTTCACTTCTCTGGTTGTACACGAAATAGGGTCACACTATTCATGCAATCATACATGTACCTAGGGTGATGATGTCCATCTCATTCCACCATATTTTCTGCCCTAATGCCCCCACCACTCCCCCCTTTGCCCGGTCCAAAATCCCTCCACTCGTCCCATGCCCCCTCATTATGGTTTGGCATCCACTTACCAGAGAAAATATTTGGCCTTTGTTTTTTGGGGATTGGCTTACTTTGCTTAGCCAAATATCATTCTCCAATTTCATCCATTTACCTGCAAATGCCATAATTTTATTCTCTTTTAATGTGTAATAATATTCCACTTGTATATATGCCACAGTTTCTTTATCTATTCATCTGTTGAAGGGCATCTTGGTTGGTTCCACAGTCTGGCTATTGTGAATTGAGCTGCTATAAACATTGATGTGGCTGTGTCACTGTAGCATGCTGATTTTAAGTCCTTTGGGTATAGATAGACCGAGGAGAGGGATAGCTGGGTCAAATGTGGTAGTTCCATTCCAAGTTTTCTAAGGAATCTCCATACTTCTTTCCAGGTTGGTTGCACCAATTTTCAGTCCCACCAGAAATGTGTGAGAGGGCTTATTAGGCAATTTCATTCTGTGAACATCGTAGGGTGAACTTACACAAACAGTCCTGGCCCAAGAGTCACTGGGACATGCACTCTTAAGGGGCCACTTCCACACGTGCAATATCTCTTTGGCAGAGATGTCATTAGAGAGGGTGGGACTTGATATAGATGTAAAAGTCCTGCCGTGTGAACCAGGCACAGGCCCGAGGGATGCTGGGGAGATAAGGTATACATGATATATAAATATTGCTTTGCTCTGGACCTCGCCCTCTGTGGGGCATCATGAACAGGAACTGCACAAGAACATACAATGGGCCATTTTATAAATGCGGGTCCGCTTCTGTTTACCTTTCATTCCCCTGAACAAGTGGGAGCCTCTCAATACCACATATGGACTTAACGGACCTTAAAATTTTATTTGAATTTTATTTCAAGTAAAATTCTTGGCTTTTTATAGTGTGTGTGTATGTATATGTATATACACATATATACATTCAATACTCTCTCTCTCTCTCTCTCTCTCTCTCTCTCTATATATATATATATATATATATATATATATATTTTTTTTTTTTTCATTCAAAACCAAGGAGCCAAAGACCAGTTTTCCCCTCATTAGACTCTTGTGCCTATCTTCAGGCTTAAGTTCTAAAACTAGAGTACTATATTACCAGGTGTGTTGTGGAACATTCTCTACTGCTGTGAAGATCCAGGGAAAGAGGTACATTAAGTAGTTAATAAACCACCCCCTTGGTGGAACAGCTATCCAGATTCATAGCTGCCTAAACATGAGCTCCGTAAGGTTTATAATAAGAAAATTATAGTTATTTACTTGGGAAATAAAACCAGTCATGTGGCAGGATTGCTCTCTAAAACAGATGCGAGGCTTCAGTCTGCCGTTTATTACACGCGCACTCCATTTATCATGGTTTCCTGGCCTTTGTAGTTCACCCCTGACAACTGCACATCAACAGAAAAGACGAGGCACCGCAGTAAATCAAAGTGAAGAACAATTACTTAAATAAGTGGAAAATGCGCTCGGTGTTGCGGTTATAAACAATTTGTATAGCATTGAGCAGGAAAACAGAGCTGCCGCAGAGCGTGCCAAGAGTATAACTAATAGCATTTTCAAAGTCATGAGACCCTTTAGTTATTTGGCATAAACACATAGAAGAGTAATTAATGTATGGAAAATATCAGTTGTATTGTGCCTTTTCCTAAGAAGGCTTTTATAAGGAAATCCCTTAATCTTTAAAGCTATTTCCCATTCATTTGCTTAACCAATTCCTGCTTTTGGTAAGAACTTCATCTTTCACGGGTCAGTCTTCTCACAGTGATGGCGGGTTCCACTTGGAACCCTGTGCTTGGCCAGGAATTCATCAGAGCCAAACATTCTGTTCTTGACAGTGGTCCAGAGCTTGGCCTTAGTCCCTGAGGATTCATATTAAACGTGACACCACTGTGCACTGGGAAATTTCTCTTGGTTTAAACAGCACTTGAGGCATATCCTGTGTGAAGCGCGCCAGAGGTAAATGGTGGTCAATCACGTTCTGGAAAGCTGCAGCAGGTCTGCCTGACTTCAATTCAATCAAGTCAGTGTCTGGGCTTTCTTAGCTTTTCCACAAGGGAAATGCGCTGAGCACATTACTGGTTCAGAGATGCACTAAATGGTTTATTTCTCAGTTAGGTGTTCTGGAACTTTTTATTTATTTATTTATTTTGTACGGAGATTGAACCCAGGGGTGCTCTTGCTCTCTACCCTCACCGCCTCTTGCTCTTGTCCTCTAACACTGCTAGGCACGTCTTTTGATCTGTCCTGAGAACACAGAGCACCAGTAGGATGGCTCTGGAGAGCTGAGCTGGAAGATTTCTTCTGGTTTGTTCAATACTTTACTAACCGCAACGGGACAGTTCCTCACGTTCTCCACTTCAATGTCTCTGGTGAAAATTCCTGCCAACTCACTCTGAGCACCCCTCCTTCCCCACGTCTAAGGCAGCGGCTTCACAGTCAGGTCAGAACTGCTGCAGAGAAACCCCATTTTAATGGCCACACCAATCTGAGCTAATTTTGAACCATTCCTTGTACTGACAGACTTGCTGCGAATGAGGCCCTGCTTGGGCGGGGCAGCCTGGCTCTGCCCTGGAGCCCCTGGGAGCACAGGTACCTGCAGGAGGATGCGGCCGATGCCACTCAGCAGCTGTGGCTCCTGCTCTGGGTAATACTTGATGACCATGCGGTATGCATCCACAGCCAGCACGTAGTCCTGTGGACAGACCCGAAAGCTCCGTGTGAGCTACAGACACCACTCTCAGTCTGCACATCAGGAAGAGCACAACTACCCATTAACACACATGTGGAGTGAGGACACTCGCGTGCAGCTCTGGAGCGGGGCTCTGAGCTGAGTCAGTTGCATGTTCTTCTGTCACTCAGGGGCACAGGGTCAGCGTCCCTCTCCTGCCGTCCAGGGAACAGCTCATCTCTGACTTTCTCTCCCACAGACTACAGAGTGGACCAGCAATGCCATTCCCCAAACACAATCCATATTTCCCATGCTAGAAATTGAGGCAAACATCAGTGTTTATAGCAGCTCAATTCACAATAGCTAGACTATGGAACCAACCTAGGTGTCCTTCAATAGATGAATGGAAAAAGAAAATGTGGTATCTATACTCAATGGAATATTGCTCAGCTTTAAAGAAGAATGAAATTAAGGCATTTGCTGGTAAATGGGTGGAGTTGGAGAATATCATGCTAAGAGAAATAAGTCAATCCCCCAAAACCAAAGGCCAAATGTGTTAGCTCTAATATGTGATGCTAATTCACAATAAGGCGGGAGCAGTAGAGAATAGCGTTACCATAGATTAGGTAGAGGGGAGTGATGGGAGGGCACGGGAGCGAATGTGGGACAGGAAGGGTGGAAGAATGAAACAGACGTGTGCTTTATGTATCCACATGACTGCATAACTAATGTGACTCTACGGCATGTACACTCAGAAACATGGGAAATTAAATCCCATTTATGTAGGACACATGAAAGTGCATAAATGCATTCTACTATTATGTATAACTAATTAAAATAAAGAATAAAAATGTTTTTAAAAAAGAAATTGAGGCAAAATCCCTACAGTCAAATAAACAACCCACCAGTCAACTTTGCAGGGAGAGCAAGCCTGACATTCCACGTCGTTTTTCCACAGCAGGACACCTGAGTGCCACCTGCTCCCAGCAGCACCCAGGAAGCTCCTGCTGTTGCACACACTGCACAGGGGCCCTGAGAGAGGCCTTGTGGCCACCATGTTTGGCATCTACACTCTGCACAGGACCTCAGCCTTCATGCCTCTTGAGTCTGTGCGTCTTGAGAAACAGGCACCCTGCCCCTATTGCGGTCCCTCCTCCAGGCAGGGCCTGTCTGCCATTGACCTGTGAGAGTGGCCGGAGTGCGCCTCCAGGTGTTAGCTGGTCTTGGGCGGGGCTGTCAGTCACAGGGGACACAGGGGCCTGCCCCCCCCACTCCCGGGGTCTGCAGTAGGAGCCCGAGTGGCAGACTGTGCTGAACTCCCTCCTGTGGGCAGCAGGGTGGCCACCCACAGACTCATCTCCTGGCTGACTCACTGTAAGCCCCAGAAGGTACTTTTATTTTATATTCTTCTACATTTTCCATTCCCTCAAACTAGGACTGGAGTCGCTAGTTTGCTAATTGGGATGTTATAAAGAAAGACAGACGACAAGTCAAGTTCCAGTTTGGCAGGAAGAAAACGGAGCCTCTCCAGCCTGGTACCTTCCCGGCAGCTCATTAAAACTAATTTTACTCCAGGCCAGATGCTCGCAAGGAGCCAGACAGCACATGCCTCCCTCTCCGCTCCCACGGCACTTGCTATTTTGATAGAGACAGGGTCTCACTAGGTTGTCCAGGCTGGCCTTCAACTTGCCATCCTCCTGCTTCAGCCTCTCGAGTTGCTGGGGCTACAGGCCTATGCCCCGGGCTTGCTCAGCAGGACATCTCCCTGCCTGCTGCTGCCTATGGCTGGACTGACCCGCTTCTAAGTGGGAGTGAGAGGGTGAGACCCTACAGAGGTGGATCTGTGAGCAGCTCCTCAGGCCTAGGGAGGGCTGAGGCCAAGGCTGAGGAGGGACACACCATCCTGGGGCTGGTAAAGTCCAGGTGGCAGACAGGGAGGCTCCAGAAGCCTGTCTCTGCCGCTCCTGGGAGGGCTGTGGCCTGGTGCCTCTGTGCTGCTGGGAGGTGTCCACTCTGATCTGACGTCCCTTACCTTAGGTTTCCAGTGAATAAGAGGCACACTCAGGTCATTATGGCCTCCGAGTGTCCCTGGGCTGTGCCGTGCTTCACCTGTGTTCTGCCAAGACGGCCACTGTGAGAGCACCAGCACCCCAGCATGGAGGGCCGGCAGTGAGCTCCGCCAGGATGACTTCTCGCCAGTCAGTGTGGCTAAACGGGGGCGTGGAGCTGTGCTGGAGAGCTGCCCTGAGTCACTGTTCTCAGTCAAACCACTCATTCCCCAGGTGGGGGAACAGAGCCCCCTGAGGGGCCCGGCTGACGGGAGCTCCTCAGAGAGCCCACTCAGCCCTGCTGGCACACGGAGAGGAACACGGACACTTCATCAGGGACAAACTGACTCTGCACAGTTTCCACAGTGACTCTGGCTGCAAAACCAGCCTTTTGGCCACTCCGGACCAGGGATACTTTGTGTCATGGCTGAGTGTGGGCAAGGCAGTGCATTCATGTTCTTTCCACAGGTGAGAAGCCAGGACAGGGGAAGTGGGGGCACCTGGAGGGATGTAGACTTGGGAGGCACAGAGGGTCTGGGCAGTGAGCTGGTGCCCCTGTGTGGCCTCAAGGCGACCAAGAAGAACAGCAGGCCCCAGGCCAGCCTGGGAAACTTAGCAAGACCTTATCTCAAAGTAAAATAAAAAGGACGGGGAGGTAGGTTGGTGGGAAAGTGCATGCCACCTGTTCAAGGCCCTGATTCCATCCCAGCACCACAAACAGGCTTAAGGAGAAGAAGTGACATTTACGAACTGAGTACTGTGGGGTTTCCCTGGCTTGGTTATATGGGCATGATATATGTGCCCTTACAGCGCAGTATGCAGATATCTGGGGTTGGAACATACAGATAGGTTTCTCATCATTAAGAAGTTAAATTGATATTTACTTCACCATAACAGAAATGCTATTTGAAATAATTAAATGGCTGATTAAATAACTCATTGTTAGCCCATGCACGGAATTTAATGACACCAGACCCCCACTGCTGCAATACCGAGCATGCTCACTAGATGGCAACAGACTGTGCATGCTGGATGGGCCTTAATTGTAACATTTTTCACTCCTTTTTAAAATTCATGAAAATAAAAAAGATTCAGCTAAACTTTCAAATTAAATTATGTCATTTAAAAAAATTCTTGAAAAGCCATGGTGTGTTCTGTACTGAGTCCCAACAACATAGGTAGAGGCCTTACGTTGGTGTGTGGTGTTGCGACTGCACCACAACAAAGAAAAGCACTTTTTATTCTACAATCTTCTATGAATGCACCTTAAAAAGTTCAAGTCCAAGCCCAGCAGTGGAACAGGTGGCTTCCTTCCCCTGGAGTTCCAGCCCACGAGGGACTTAGAGGGACTTTGGTGCTGCGAACTTGTGATTGCACAAGCTGTTCTGGCAACCAGAATTGAGAGGCCTTCGGGGGAAGCCTGCGAGGGCGTGGAGAGGCGGGTTCGCTGTGGTTGCTCAGACTGCCAAGTGGAGGGCAGAGAGGACAGGAGCCAGGTGCTGGGCGCCTAGTTACCCCCAAGGCCCCGCTCTGGCCCACAGGTGGCTCCCAGGAGGTGTGAGGCCAGCTCAGAGGGGGCAGGCCCTGCTGACAGGGTTAGAGGGGAGGACGAGAAGGAAGGCAATGGAAAGAGGGGGGAGAACAAGGAACAAAGTGGCCGTACAGCTACCACCTTTTCAGAAATATCTTAGAGAAGAAAACACCCATTCTTAGAAAAAAGCCATAGAACTCCCTAAAAAACACGCTTTCCTTTGTGTGGAAAGGGGAGAGAGAGCTGTGTGACGTCAGAGCTGGGAGGGAACCAGAGGCAGCCATCCCTTGCTGTGTTGTGAGGAAGCCGAGGCTGGTGGACAGAGGAGGTGTCCAGGTCACTGCACAGAGGGCAGGCTGATGTTCTGCCCCTTCTGCACCAGCAGAAGGTAGGGACCAGAGGTAGGGACCCTGAGTGGGTGCTGGGGCTGCACACCTTCCTACCTGGACAGGTGAGCTATTTGTGGACGCAGCACTCTCCAGGGCTGCCGAGGCCTCTGTTTGTAATGTGGGGCTGCCACACCAGGGCTAAAGAGGGGCCGGAGTGCAGAGCCCGTCCAGGAGCGACCGTGGGTAGCCTGGGAGCCGTGAGTGTGGCAGGAGCGCTGCCCATCTCAGAACAGCCCAGAAGATGCTCATGGTGCTGCTCTGGAGTGGCTGCCGCTCCAAGGCTGGGCTCCAGGACTGCTGGGCAGCTTCAGAGCTCAGTGGAGGACAGCTGGGCCCAGGGTGGAGGCAAGCAGTCGTGGGCTGCATTTGAAACACAGAAACTGAAGAGCACTACTGCCTAGGCTGAGGGCCGTGTGCAGCAGAACAGGCTGGGAGAAAGGAATGACTGGCAGGCCCCACGCATTCCTCGATTGTCACACAGGTTCTCGGGTGGAAAGCTTTGGGGTGCGTGGGGTTGGTGGGGTTTCTTGACCTCAGAAGTCATAAGCATCAATCAACACTGAGTGGGGATGGAAGGAACCCACCAAAGCCGGGAACAAAAGAACCTGCCTGAGTGGAATTCAGAGGAAGATAAGGGGGATGACCCATGTTTGTATGATTAAGATTGACCACATCAATCCTGCCTTCTAGAAATAACACAGATTCAGCCCTAGGGTGTCACTGAACTCCACTGAACTGCCCGGGGCTCGGCTGGACTCTGCTCAGGAACATCACCTGCTCTCGCCCAGTGCACCAGCCCCTCTCCGGCCCTCCTCTGGACACAGTGCTCCGCAGCTGGCTGGCCACGTACCTTCATCAGGAGCAGGCAGTTTGCCATGGAGTACAGCACCCGGCCCAGACGTGACCTCCACAGCTGAACGGAGGCTGCGAAAGAAGAGCAGCTGGTCAGAGTGTAGCTACATCAAAGGTTGGGCCTGTGGTGGCCGGGCTATGTGGCCAGGCTTTCTGAAGTCTGATTTACAAGCCTCTCTTGCTAACACCACGGACTCCAGCCAGAATGTTCATCCTGCTGAGGGTTACACTCGAGGCAAGAGGCACAGCAGGCACATCCGGAGGGCCTCAGTGGCTCCAGGAAGATGCACGCTGCAGAAAGGCTGTAGCTTAGCCTCAGCTCAGGCAAAGGGCCTGGAAATCCAACAGGAGCACCAGGTTAGAACTCCCAGAAAGGCACCAACCTTCCTGTGGCTGTGCCCTGGTGGGAAGGGCCTCAAGGAGCTAGCCACGAGAGGCCACGAGGCTCCTGCACCCCCCCAGGCAGGGGTGGCAGGGAAGCAGGTTCTCCCCAGGCTCTGCACCGGCTGGCTCTGCTTTAGTTCCCAGGACAACTTCCCAGGCCTTGGCTCCTTCATCTTTTAAAGGGAAACAACAATCCCTGGCCTCTTTTCTTCCCAGGGCTCTGTGAGGGAGAACCAGCAAATGAGTACCAACGTCCACCTGGACAGGGGAAAGCAGCACAAGGCCAGCTCCCACGACGGCCGCGCAGCAGCTCTGGGGCACCGGCTCCTGGAGGGGCAGTGCCTGCTCTCTCCCGCTGTACCCACTGCTCATCTGCCATCCTTCCACTGAGTCCAAACCTCCAGGGCCTGTCCTTCTATGGTTCTCATGGGCTCCATGGCTCCACGGCCTCCGGGGTCTAGAGAGGCCCCATAGCGGCTTCTGGCACGAGGGAGGGCTGGCCTATGGCTCTGTTTACACACTGAGGTCACCGGGAGTGAGTTCTGTGCTGGGGACTCAGCTGACTTCAAAGTTTGTATTTCACTGATAATTAGGTTGAGGCCCAGAGAGGCAGGGGTATGTCATCTGAACCCCTGGTCAGTGAGCCTTGCCCTGGGCTCAGTCCACTCCTCCAGAGGAACCCACGCTGCTGGAAGGCAGGAAGGGCTTGCTGCGGGATGGCGCGGGGGATGGGGTGGTGGTGGTGGTGGGGGACACAGGCCCAGGGGCTTCCCCTACCAGCCAGCACCGCTGCCCTCTGAGATCGTGGCTCCCTGGAACCAGGCTTGCCCCAGCTCCCGGAGACACGCGTACTGCCCCAGCGGGCCACGCCCCGTCCTCCAGCACTCACACACCTGCAGCTCCTGTCTTCTCACCGCCTCCTTCTCAATGAGCCTCGGCGCGGCTGGGCGCCGTGAGCGGCCCTCTGCCGCCCTCTGCAGGCCTCGCCAGCTCGGTTGTGCCTGTGAGAGCCCCAGGAGTGGGACCACACACCTGGCCTTGATGTGCTCCTTCCTCTAAAGGCCCAGGGGCATCAAATGCAGGGGCGGGGTGTCAGGGTGATGCCTTCCCCAGCCGGCCTCGCAGGCACACACACACCAGACAGACAACACACCCACACTCACTGGAAACACAGACACAACCACACACACAAACCACACCCACACCTCACACCATGCACATACCTACCCACCCACACATCCCACACATGTGATTTCTCCAGGAAATCACATGCGGTTTCTCAAGGATGGAGGGCACGATGGGGACCCAGGGTGACGCCCCTTCCCCACACGTCCCTCTTGCCTCCGGTCTCACTGACCTAGCTCAGTGCCCTGGGCCCGACGGGGGTCCCCCCAGCTCTCTTCTCTTCCCACATGTGAACACCTAATGGCAGTTCCGGAGAGCCCAGGTGTATCAGGCCTGAGCCAGCAGTGATGTGGATCTGGGCGTTTACTGAGCAGGTGGCCGCGGGGAGGAGGCAGGGGTAGGGATGAGGGAAGGAGGGCCTTGCTGGGAGTTCGCGTGGAGCTGGGCTTGCAGCACCTTGGAAGCTCACCCCCACAAATCAACTCAGCGTGCTGCAGCCAGGACACCTGCTGTGGGGTGAACCTGTCCCCACTTCACAGGGCAAATACCAGCCCCAAAGTCCTGCTCGTGGTTTCGAGGAAGGGGCCTTGCAGGTCACTGGGGGCCTCTGAAGGCGTTAGTGGCTTTATAAGAAGGGCTAGTAGCGTGCTTGCTTGGCCTCTCCATGTGATGATGCCCTCTGCCACGTTATGACGCAGCGAGACGGCCTGACCAGATGCCAGTGGGAGCTCTTGCATTTCCACCCCAGAACTGGAAGCCAAATAAACAGACCGAGGTAGTGACCTTCTCAAAATATAGATCTGCACCCACAGCGACCCCGAGCCCTGGGGTGTCACCCTGTTTCCTGCAGACCAACATGCGTGGCCTCAGAGGCTGCACCCTGGACCACCTCCCCAGCCACTCTTCCTGCAGCACTGGCTCATGTCTGGTCCCACCCTGCTCCCTCCTGCCATGGGGGGCAGACCCAGGTGGGTGAGGTGCCCTTCCTGCATGGGAGGCCTCCTGAGCCACAGGCTGGGCTAGGCCCTCTGTCAAGGCTCTCTCAGAACCGCCACCTGGGGGAGGAAGGTCACCTGCGTGGGTGACAGGTGGGTTAAGGTGCATCTTCTTCCCTGCGGATAGGCGCAGGTCTAAATCTGCACACAGGTCTGCAGCACAGCCACAGGGCTCAGCTTGCCAAGAGGAAGGAGTGAGTGACTGTGTGACTGTCACAGAGGGAGACAGGAGGAGTCCCAGGGCCTGTGCGGCTCTACTGAGAGGAGATGCTCACCTTGCCGGCTCTCTGGTGTGACGCTGCTCATGCCCCCGTCTTCAGCTAGACCTTGCTCCAGGTTGGCTAAGATCTGCAGTCATTTCAAACAGGAAAACAAAACCATAAAATTGAGTTTGCGTCTAGACTTGTCACAATATATTCCAGGTAGAGCAAATTTCTCTGGATGAAAACCAATCTGTCAAGGAATGTTCACACGGATACATCTCAAAGGCCATGATGACTATCACTCAGAGGTGACAGCAAAGAGAAGGGCCTGTTCTCTGCGGAAGGTGGAATTTGGGTTTATGACACTCGTAAACCACAACGAGACATTGTGCATAGGGACATGTGGCTTTTCTTTTTAAGAAAAGCATCAAGTATGTGACACATGAGAGTGATTATCAACTTTTGTGGAAATACCGTCTCATTCTTCCAGGCTGTGAGGGGCTGTGGCCTTTTTTAATGTACCAAATAAATATTGTGCAGCTGTCGCTTCATGTAGATCGTCCTGCTTGGTTAATAACTCTTGGTTGCTTCTTCCACGTTTTGGTTTACACTGAAAGACAAGTTGCTGTGGCCACTATCATTTAGGTACAGATTTTATTATTTTCTTGAGGGGAAGGACAGGAGAAAGTCTTAAGAATAAAGACTATTTAGCAGGGAGACAGCAGCCTCAGGCCGTTCCCTGTGGGGAAACCCCTTTCTCTCACCAGGCCACCTACCCAGCCTCCACTCCAGCGCGAGCAAGGAAGCCATGGTTCTATAGCCCGCTCGCCTGTGAGAGAGGACAGCAGTGGCCGTGAACCTCGACCTGTGGCATGCCTGGGGTCTTGCATCAAATGGTCTCCTGGCTAGTCTGTCTTCTGTGCAGTTGCAATCCCTTGCGCTGGAGGAGAGGAAGCCCAGGAAGGGAGGGAAGGAGCCCAGTGGAACCCTGACCATGCAGATGTCCAGTGCCACTAGGATTAGGGCCACCGGTTCAGTGACCCTGGGCAGGGGGGAGGAACCTCTGCGTGGAGGGCAAAAGCAAAGGTGGAGGGCAGTGCTGAGGCAGGTCGCTCAGCAGAGGGCCGGCGACGGCCCCGCCTGCCCCGAACCACAGCTCACCAGTGCACTCTGCTGACCCCCAGACCTGAGGGGAGCCCTGTGCCTATGGGCTGTGCCGATGAGCCCTGTGTTCCAGTGGGCTTCAGGGAAAAGAGGGGCAGCCCCGGCGGGCAGATGCTGGGAGGAGGATCCTGCGCTTCAGAGGCCAAGAGGTGCCCAGAACAGAAGCTCCAGCAGACCAGCAGGAGCAGAGCACGGGGGCACTCCCCGCTGCTCTCCTGTCCTCCTTTTGGAGAGTCAGCTTCATTTGCTGGGGCCTGTCCACACAGTGGGGAGGGCACTGAGGTCGAGAGGAAGCTACAGCTGCCCTCTGCGAGGAGCCCACATGCCAGGTAGGGGGACTCCGGCAAGGCTCTACAGGGTCTGCAGAGGCCCAGGCTGCAGAAGCGTGTGAGCACAGGGGAGGCTCAGCCATGACAGTCGGCCGTTTGCCTCGGGTGTCTGGTCCTCAGCACTGCTTCCCATGTTAGGGCTTCTGACACATACAACCTACCAAAACAGAACCATTCAACCAACTGCTGAATGAAGGCTGTCTGCAGGTCCCCTCCAGATCACAAGTGCACACCACGTGACCCATCAGAAACCCTGGTTCACAGTCAGCAGCTTGCAGAGCTGCCAGAGCCAGCCCTTGCACTGTTGAGCAAAGACACATGCGCAAGAAAGGCCACCTCTACACTGAGAGTGACCACAGCCAGCCCTCTGCACTGCTGAGCAGCAGTGCATGTGCCAGCAAAGGCCACTTCTGTACACGAGGGCAACACACAGCCTGTCGGTAGCGAGCTAAGCTGCTGCACCTTGAAGGGACATTTGCGGATCATTTCCTAGTGATGGAGTGGTTCTCCTCAGCACATGCAGTGTTCTCCAGGAGACACCATGCATCAGGCTATAAAACAAGTCTCAGAGATCAAAGAGAATCAAAATGTCATGGTCTTCTCTGACTACTAGATCAAAAACTAACAGAAGAAACTTCAGAATACACACAGTCACTTAACACGTTATTGAACAATGTCACTGAATATATAAATCTAAAGGAACATTTAAAACTTTCTGGAAACAAATGCAAATGGAAAGAATGAACCTAAACTTAGGGTCAACAGCAAAAGTAATACTAAGAAGGAAGTTTACAGCAAAACACTAGCAAGAAGAGAGATTTCAAATAAAAACAGCGCATCTTGGGACCTAGAAAATGAAGAGAAATAAAGCCAAAATCAACATTAGGAAAGAAGTGACAGAGAGCAGAAGTAAGCCAAACTCAGACTGAAAAATACAAAAGACCATGAAATAATGAGTGTTTTTTAAATAAGATAAACAAAACTGATAAATCTTTAGCTAAGAAGAAAAGATCCAAAGAAATAAAGGTGAGGAGGCATTACAACCGAGACACTGATATCAGTAGAGATTGTCATGAGCAACGCTAGGCTAACAGACTGAAAGACCTAGAAGAAATGAGCAGACTTCTGACACATACAACCTACTAAAACAGAACCAAGTTTAGGGCCACTATCATACTGAATGCGCAAGAGCTGAGAACATCTCCAAGGTCTAGAAGAAGACAATGCTTTTATTCAAATAGTACTGGAAGTTTTAGCCAGAGCAATAAGGCAAGAAAAAGAAATAGAAGCATACAAATAGGAAGCCAAAGTATTCCTATCTGCAGATTTTATGATAAATATAGAAAAATCTAAATGCTCATCAAAATACAAATAAACATTTAATACAACATTTCTAGGTCTTCAAGATGCACTGTTAGTTTTTTTTTTTTTTTTTTTTGAAGCTTTCTCTTTTTGGTAGAGGTGTTTTGCTGTAAACTTCCTTCTTAGTATTACTTCTGCTATTGGCCCTAATGTTGCAGGATACAAAATCAATGTGTAAAAGTCAGCAACATTGGTTTTTTTTTTTTTTTTTTTTTTTTTTGGTACTGGATAGTGAACTCAGGGATGCTTAACCACTGAGCCCATCCCCAACCCTTTTTGTATTTTATTTAGAGACAGGGTCTCACTGAGTTGTTTAGGGCCTCACTAAGTTGCTAAGGGTAGCTTTGAACTTGTATTCTTCTCAGCTCAGCCTCCTGAACTGATGGGATTACAGGCGTGCGCTATAGTACCTGGCTTCAGTAGCCTTTTAACACATCAATAACAAGACTGCTAAGAAAGCAAATATGAAAACAACTCCCTTCACAATTGCCACAAAAAGTATGTATAGAGCACCACTTAGAGACAGTAAGGAAGCAGAAGGAAATCAGCAGAGTAAGGTGACAGGGTGGGGGAGGGGAGGGTCAGTGAAGGCACTGGGGCTGAAATGGAGCAAACGAGGAGCCATGCATGGATGAACATGTGAAGATGCTCATGCTCTTATGTACACCTCAGTGCATTAACAAAAACACGAAAAACAACTCAAAATGGGCCAGAGAGCTACATGTGAGACAGGAAACTAGAAGAAACCATAGGGGAAATACTTCAAGACCTTGGCATGGGCAAGGTTTTCTGGATAAGACCCCAAAGCTCAGGAAACCAAAGCAAAAATAGACAAATGGGATCATAGCAAACTAAAAAGCTTCTGAAAGCTAAGAAGACAATCAAGGCATGAAGAGACAACCCGAGGAATTGGAGAAAATATTCACATGAAACTCAGGAAACTTAACAACAACAACACGGGTGCTTCAATTAAAATGGCCAAACGATCTGAATAGATACAAAAGTATTTAAGGAAAAATGCTCAATATCATTAGCCATCAGGAAAATGCAAATCAAAACTACAATGAAATGTCATCTCACCCCAGTTAGAATAATTACTATTAAAAATCTAAAAACCAGCAGGTGCAGTGGCTCATGCCTGTGATCCCAGTGGCTCAGAAGGCCAAGACAGCAGGAACATGAGCTCAAAGCCAGCCTCAGCAACAGCGAGGTGCTAAGCAACTCAGAGAGACCCTGTCTATAAATAAAATACAAAATAGGGCTGGGGATGTGGCTCAGTGGTCGAGTGCCCTTGTGCCCAGTCCTCGATAACTCCCCAAAATAAATATTAAATAAAAATAAAAAACCAAGGGAGGTGAGGAGAAAAGCTGTCATGCACTGTTGGTGAGAACGCGACGTAGTGCAACCATCATGGAGAAGAGCATTGAGGTTCCCTGGAGGACTAAAATCAGATCCAGCCACCCCTCTGGACATATAGCCAAAGGAAATGCCATCAGCCTACCAAGGGAAAGCCCACGCCCATTACGGCAGCAGGATTCAAACAGTTACGTATGGAACCAGCCTAAGTGCCCATCAAGAGATGCACAGGTAAAGAAAGACTGCACACATGACAGCGGGGTGTTCATCAGCCACAGGGGAGAATGCAATCCTGCCACACGCAGCAAAACGGGTGGAACTGGAGGACACCACCCTGAGCCTCATGTTCTCTCTCACACGTGGAAAGTCAAGATGATGAGGTACAGCCAAGCACAGACTCGGGGCTACACAGCTTGGGAGGCCGGGGAGCGTGGCGTGGAAGGAGGGCGGGTGAAGGAGGCTGAATCAATCTGTGCCGCTGGGTGGGCGCTCAAAGGAATATCATACTGAGCCCCATTGATGTGTGCGATTCATACATGCTCACGAAAGTAAAACAAAACTGTCCTAAAAATAACATTTATTTTTAAAAGAAAAAAGAAAGCCACTGTTGCTTGAAGCCAGAGCTTTGGAGTGGTGTGTCCCATGGCAGTGGATGACCTACGCCTGAGGCAGCTCATTTTAGGCATGCCGAGGTCAGTGCTGCAGCACACTGGTTTTGTTCAATTGGGAGCTTCCATACGGGTTCCTCTTTGGAGTCCTGGAGCAGCCCCTCTCTGAAAGCAGCTGCACTCATGAGAAGAGGCTGCTGGCAGGGAGTGGGGGTGGAGGGCAGCACGGGGCAAGAGCTGCCTTCCTGAGAGGAGGGTCTGATGGGCCACACCTTAGTGCCTAGCACTGGCTTGTCCTGGGCTGCCTGGGAGGGACAGGCTGCATCCCAGCCATGCAGACAGCCCCCAGCCATCCACTGGGGGGGGGGCAGGGAGGAATGAACACCTGGTGGTTTTGTCCAAGGACAAAATCGTATGAATGCCTTGAACCATCCCAGCTGACTGTCTTGTTCACAACAGGATTTAAAAAGGCAATTTGTACCCTATTCAGATTTAAAGGACCCAAAGCCTTGTTTGAGTTCTATGCAGTCATCTGGAAAGGTGGTGGAGCAGGTGCCCTAACTGGAAACAGACCCCATTAGTCTGGGGCCACAGTTCTCCAGAGGCTGAGAGGAAGGACCCTTCACACCTGTCCCTTGGGTGACTGTCATGTGTTGTGTGGTATGCTGGGACAGGACTTATGTGAGGCATCAGTACAGATGGCTGTGAGGTGGAACTAACTCGGGGATCTGAGGACTCACTGACCCTCTACAGTCCAGACTAAAGGGTAGGTCAGCTCTGTCCTGGATCTCCAGGAAGTCCAGGCTCTCCCCTCCTCACCACCACATCCCAGGAGACATTTCAGAAAAGAGGCTTCCCAAAGGGATGTGAGTTTCTTGGAGCTGCTCCAGGGCACACAAGAAGTGTTAGGTACTCGCCAGGTACCAGCACTGTGCTGAGCCCTGACTCAAAGCCCAGGGGTTGTGAGCAATACTACTCAGGCCAAAGAGGCCGGGCTGACCCAGGCGGAGCAGCTCGTCCCGCAGCCAGCAAGGCAGGGCTGGATGTGGAAGTTCTCACTCTGTTTGCAGGGCTTCAGGACACCCTCCCAATCACTGCCTGTGTTTGGGCAGTGTCCTCTGGAGCCTTCGTACCTTGAAGGCACGTCTAGAAGGAAAGAGTACACAGTGCCGAGGAAACAGGACAAAGCGTGCAGCATGTCAGGCCTTGTTACCATGCCAAGGGCCTGCTTCCCTGGGCTTCACAAGCCTTGAGCTCACTGTGGTGCAGCCAGACTTGTGCCAGGTGTAGGTGCCAAGTGGCTGCTGGCCATTCCCAAGTCCTGGCTTGTGATATGCAGGGTATAATCGAGGGGCTTCTGGAGGGCGAATGTCCACTGTGAGCAGTCGGGACATAAATCCTGCAAGCCCTGATAACAAGGGCTGTTCCATTCCTTCAGGGATACAACAGCTTCTCCTGCAGGTGACCATCACCTCATGTTCTCAAGGGCAAGCTCACATGGCGTCAGGGCGTGAGCCTCCAAGCGAGGCCCTTGAGCCTGCTCCACTTCTCTCCAGGTGCCAGTCGTTCCCCTCTCTTCTCAAGCCACAGTCAGCTTGCTCTCTGTGGGGAGCAGAACACTGAGCAAGGCAGCCATCCGGGCCAGGCGGAGAGCTGGCCGCAGTGCACGTCCTCAGTATGCTGATGGTGGCCTGCCTGAGAGCAGCTGGCCAGTGACAGGCAGTGACGGCTGTTCTCACTTCCATTTCTAACTTTGTGTACAAATAAAACAGCAGAACTGAATACGTCCATCTGTCAGAAATCCCTTTTAGAAAAGCTATTAACCCCTTCTAGAGACTGAGCTCTCAACCACCAGCAGAGAAGCCAAATACACTGGCACCACTGAATAGGTTTCTCTCCCTTCGCCTCCTCCAGATGTGGGTGAAGCTCTAAGGAAGGACTCCTTTGCCTCTGGTGCCCTCAGCAAGCTCTCGTGGGCTGGTGGGGGCTGCAGAACAGGCAGGTGGCATGGGGTTGGTCTGGAGACCATGCTGGGCACATCCATGTTGGTAGTGGATGAAGCACAAACTGATCAGACACCGTTACTGACGGGTTCTGTATCTGCTTATGCAATGGCTCTCAGGAAGAGGTTCACTTGGCTTTCTCCCAACTGCCCTGCCAAGTTCTCAGACCCAGGGGAGGAGATCGCTTGCAGAACTAGTGAGACACACGGAGAGCAAAGACGGAGGCATCTGCTCTCAGCAGCGCCACGAGCCTCTAGCCACGGCGCCACGGCACTCACAGTGAATCATGGCGTATTTCACTCTTCATTGGTGTAATTCCTTTGATCTACACATTTACTGATTCACTACCGGCTCAAATAGGTAAAACCAATACTTGACTCCTTTATAAAGAGCAGAGGGGTGTCCTGATAAAACTGGGCCCACACAGAAGCTCCTGACATCACCCTGGTCTGGGACTCACATGATGAACACACAGACTCTAATCATCCCTTGGTGAGTCTTCCAAACTAGGAAAAGTTCAGCTGCTTCTGAACAAATGACGGGATTATGGATGCTGAGAATTCTGTAGTCAGTTATATTTTCCACTCTGCCTTGGTTACTAGGAAGTAGACACCAAATTTGCTTTGAACACATCTTTTACTGCACCAACTGTACTACTAGCTAAATTTTATCTTTGTCCCAAGGTCCTCATTTTTTTCAATAGAAAAGGTCTTATAAATGAATTCACACATTGCATTAGTCTTGAAAACAAAAGAACTAACACTCCCTGTAATCATGTCACCCATACGTCTCACCTCTAATGCTATCGTCTACTTCTCTGAGATCAGATGCCATCACTGCCCCATGGGCTGTCTCTGAGAATTAACACTGCCCTGCAAATCAGAATTTTCCTGTGAGATGGCTTTGGAGTGCAGTGCCATGTGGGCCCCACGTTACCCCTGGGGCCCACACAGCTCGGCAAGGACCAGCTCCAGGAGCAGGTCTGAACACTCTGCACAGACTCGCGAGTGGACGTGGCCCACCCAGAGTGCAGCAGAGGCTGCCTCTGCAGGGGAGGCACAGACGCTGGTACAGGGAGGAGGAGAGCCTCCTTCAGGCCTCCTCACTTCTTACAGAACACATGGCAGTGATGATGGAGCATGGGCCCAGAGCCAGACTCCTTGGCTCAAGTCAGGTGACCTCCCTGTGCCTCAGCGTCCTCCTTTATAGGACGGGATATTCTGGGAGGGCAAAACCAGACCTGGGTGTGAAATGAAATTACCAGGACCTTATGGCAAGAAACCAAGGCCTGGGGAAGGGGTTGGTTCTGCTCCCCTCTCAGCCTTTCTCCAGGAAGCCTAATTAACCATGGGTCTCGACCTTTTGGATGGTAAGTAACTGCCCTAAGAGTCTGACCACTCCCTCTTGAAAAGTAACAGATACCTTGGAAAGAGCCGTTTCTTATCTGTTTCCATGAGCAGGCTCCATGTTAGAGACCCTGCACAAGGCCCTCAGCCACACAGATGAGGAATATTTTTTAAAAACATTTTTTAGTTGTTGATGGACCTTTATTTATTTATTTATTTGCATGTGGTGCTGAGACTTGAACCCAGTGCCTCACACATGCTAGGCAAGCGCTCTGCCACTGAGCCACACCCCAGCCCTAGGTTTTTCTTTTTTAAAAAGAAAAAAGCCCCAATGATAAGATGGATCTAAGATGACATCAAATAACATCTAAATGTTGTGAGAAACTAGGGATCAGGGCTCAGAATTTGGAGTTCTTGTTTTTCTCTGGGCCCGCCAGCATAAAATAAAGTTTGGAGTTCTCCTGTCTGAGTGCTGCTTGCTGCTCCTCAGTCAGTTCCCTTCGACACTGCAACCCCTGCTTCATGGGTTGCTCAAGGATTGCTGAGTTAATATGTGGCTCAGGAAAGGTGGCGGGCTCATCCCGAGCTCCACGTACCTGCCTGTCAAGAAGAAAGAGGACAAGTGGCCAGAACAGAGTGCGGAGGACTCCTCTCTGACCATGTGTTAGTTGCTCTGAAGCCTGAGGCAAGGGCTGCGGCCAGTCCTTAGTAAGTGGGGCCTGGGGGGACCTCGAGCACGTGGGAAAAAAGTAAGGACCAGAGCGCTGGCTCACAAAACTACTTTACTCTCTTAACTTTTTCACTCTCTAACCACCCCATGCCTCAGTGTTCTCTCCCAAATCGTAAAAAATCTTCCTGCAACAATCTGATATGGAGGTGAATGAAAAACAGGATAGTTTAGAGAGTTATTGATCTAGAATTTCTCAGTATCAAGTTATGCAGTTCCTAATTCTGGAAATAAATATATTTTAACTGTGTTTTAAGATTCAAGAAAAGTGTTATCATGTAAAAAAGTTAAAAAAGCAATTTCATCAACTGGTCAAGGCACAGGAAAGCAGCACAGTTCTTTTTATCTTTTAAGTTATGTTATGAAAAAGTGGGAGCAGATGCGAGCCTGTGGGCAGGAGGGCCTGAATCCCATGCCGCCCTGCAGAAGACCCTCCGGCACAGCCTGGGCAGGCTCACCTCCCTGCTGGGTGCTGACAGCCCTGGGGCTCGCAGAACTCCCACAGGGGAGCTGGCTGTACCACGCTTTTGCTCCCAGCAGCTGCCTGTTGCTGTGGTTTTTAAGCACTTCCACCCAGTGGCTCCCCTGGCCTGCAAGGGGCCTTGCGAGGGGATGCCATTCCTCACCCGCAGGAGGAGCCTCACGGCTGCCCACTGGAAACAGTGAAGATTAGAAATCCCACATTCCTTCCTAACATTTCTTAGCATGAGTCTGATCGGCGGACGCGACGGATGGCAAGCTGTCTTTGTATAATCACTGTCACAACCAGGGGTCCCTCAGCAAGCACCCACAGCTCCTGGGCCCCGGCATCAGTGTGCGAGAGGACTGTGTTTCAGTGCTGCTGCGGTCTTCTGCCTGGCACGGTGCAGGTGCTTGTGACGTGTGGGCGCATGCGTGCTCTGGCCAACGGAGGCCTGTCAGAGGGCAACCAGGCGGGTGCTCATGTGTTACTTCCACTTAGGTAAGTGTTTCTGCTTTCTTTTACCCAGAGAACTGAGACAGGGGAAGCTCAGCACCCAGCTTCACTTATTGAGAGTACTGAGGAAGGGAAAGCTCAGCACTCATGCTCTTCCAACAACCATCCTCCACCCTTGAAGCCACTCTGGCCAGACCAACAGATACCATGGCCATATCAATGTATGATGACTTGGTTTTGAGAAAGGAAGTGGTGCTGGTGTCAGCGGGAGGGACGAGTGCAGAATGGCATGACACAGGTGGGGAGGGGCTGGGGACAGCCGTGGTTACCTTGCTGCAGACGGTCTTGATCCTGTGCAGTCTGTCCAGGGACTCCTGTGGATTGCCCAGGTACTGCTGCAGCTCTGCATGCAGGATACGCATAGAAAAGGGGACCATGGAGCCTAGAAGTGAAATTAAAGCTAGTTAGTCTGCTGCTGTGACTCGCATGCTTCCAGAGTGGTGTCCGTGAAGGAGGCACCAAGTGGCCCAGCAGCAGGGGGGACCCAACCCCTTTGTTTCTCGAGGTCAGCTGGGCATGTATGCTGGTTTTCTCTGGAGAGCAGGAACTAAGTATCTCTAGATAACCACCAATAGAGAGAGGCTCTGCCACCATCCCACGGAGATGCCAGACAACATGCAGACAGCAGGAGAGCCCCACCTCCTCCAGGGAGAGACAGCGTGACACCCAGGTGCGCGGACATCAAATGAAGGCTGCCCAGGGCTGGGTGAGCCCCTTGGGAGGCCCAGGGAGCAGAACTGCCAGTGTGACGTCAGGCTGGGCATCTTGGCTTTCTTCTATTTTCATGCAATCACCACTTTTCCCTTTCTCTCTCTTTCCCTGTCCCTTTATTTTGGATTAGCTTCTGCATGTCACGGAGAACATGCATCTTGTGACTTTCTGGGTCTGGCTTATTTCACTTAGCATGATAGTCTCCAGGTCCATCCATTTATCAGCAAATGCCATCATTTCATTCTTCTTTATGGCTGAGTAATATTCCACTGTGTACATGGTAAAATCCCATCTACCCTGGTTGGTTCCATAGCTTGGCCATTGTGAATTGTGCTGCTATAAACATTGATGTGGCTGGGTCCCTATAGTGTGCTGTTTTTAAGTCCTTTGGGTAGAGACCGAGGAGAAGGGATAGCTGGGTCAAATGGTGGTTCCATTCCTAATTTTCCAAGAAATCTCCATACTGCTTTCCATATTGGATGCACCAATTTGCAGTCCCACCATCAGTGTATGAGTGTACCTTTTCCACCACATCCTTGCTAACTCTTATTGTTGTTTATATACATAATAGCTGCCATTCTGACTAGAGTGAGCTGAAATCTTAGGGTGGTTTTGATTTGCATTTCTCCAATTGCTAGTGATGATGAATATTTTTTTCATGTATTTGTTAATTGATTGTACATCATATTTTGAGAAGTGTCTTTTCAGGTCCTTGGCCCATTTATTGATTAGGTTATTTGTTTTTTTTGGTGTTTAGCTTTTTGAGTTCTGAAGATGGAAAGATCTACCTTGCTCTTGGATAGGCAGAATTAATATTATCAAAATGACCATATTTCCAAATGCACTATACAGATTTAATGCAATTCTGATCAAAATCCCAGAGGCATTCCTCATAGAATTAGAAAAAGCAATCATGAAATTCATCTGGAAAAATAAGAGACCCAGAATAGATAAAGAAATCCCTACAAGGAAGAATGAAGCAGGTGGCATCACTATACCAGACCTTAAACTATACCACACAGCAATAGTAACAAAACAGCATGGTATTGGCACCAAAACAGGCTGGTAGACCAATGGTACAGAATAGAGGACACAGAGACTAACCCACACAACTACAATTGTCTTTTATTAGACAAAGGTGACAAAAACATGCATTGAAGAAAAGATAGCCTCTTCAACAATTGGTGCTGGGAAAACTGGAAATCCATGTGCAACAAAATGAGATTAAACCCCTATCTCTCACCATGCACAAAACTCAACTCAAAATGGACCAAGGACTTAGGAATACAACCAGAGATCCTGCGTTTAATAGAAGAAAAAGTAGGCCCTAATCTCCATCATGTGGGACTAGGCCCCAACTTCCTTAATAAAACTCTTGAGGCATAAGAATTAACATCAAGAATCAATAAATGGGATGGACTCAACCTAAAAAGCTTCTTCTCAGCAAAGGAAACAATCTGTGAGGTGAACAGAGAGCCTACATCCTGGGAGCAGATCTTTACCCCTCACACATCAGATAGAGCACTAATCACTAGATTTAAATCTTAACATGTTTTTGAAAAGAAAATATTTAACATGTTATTTAAAAAATGTCAGTGTCCCTCCACAGAACCTCTGGGCACCCTCGTTCCATGCATGGTGACCATGCCCCCACTCAGGCGTCAGCCACTGGTCTTGACAGAAATGCAGCCCAGGGCTGGGGCTCTTCTGTGGCAGGAAGGGGATGGCACATCCTCATCAGGAGCACTGTTCCCACACACTGTCCCCATTTTGTGTGACCAGACATCCTCCAGTGCCAGCCCCTCACCACTACCCCTGAGATGGAGGCAGGGAGGACCACATGCCTGACACAGGTGACATCTTGAAGGATGGACAGAGGCCAACAGAAGGAGAAGAACGAAGGGAACACCCCTTCTAGGAGAAGATGTGGTCACCGAGTTAGACCAGAGCACAGCAGCTGGAGCCTGCCTCTCAGCTCCAGTGGACAGGTGGATCTGTGAGGAACGCAGACACGCCTCTGTCACGCTCTGAGGGCAAACACACGCCAGGCCCTGGACACAACCCACCACCACCCCTGTGATAGCAGGCACAGGTCACTGCTGCCATGTCACCAGACCTTTATTCCAGGAAATGCACATAACAGTCCCTTCACCCTGATGCTGAGCCTGCCTGTCACTGAAAAGCTACCGGAAGTCTCAGCGACATCCTTCATGCTAAGGGTGGCTGTCAAGTGACATACGTATATGAGGCTGCCACACCAACCCTTGGGCCTGCCTCTCTCCTGCAAGGAAATGTGCTCGGGTAGGAAAAGGCCAGTCAGAATCTCCAAGGAAACTTGATTCCATGGATCCGTTTGTGAAAGATTCTCACATCTAGTCTTGACCTGCCAAAATTGAAGTTGGTATAAATATAGTAGAAACATTCTTGTTAATCATTTAGAAACCATTAAATGAAAATACTCCGTCAAAATTCATTTCAGACCACCCCCTGCAGTACTCAAAACCCATGCTGCCTGCCACTGCAGAAAGCTAGAGGACATGCACAGAACTCAGCCAGGCTATGGTGGGCAGGGAGAGGGGAAGTCTGCCGACTCGAGGGGCCGTGGTTGGGTGGCAGGGCGGCCAGCAGTGTTGAGCCCCTCCCTCACCAGCTATCTGCGCTGGACAGCTGCATCCTCTCTGCGACAAGGACAGGAGGTTGCAGAGTGGCTGGACAGACGCCAACCCACAGCACTTGGCACCACTGCGGGCTGGCACCTGCAAGGAGCCCATTGAATTCTTTGCCCAGCTGTGGCAGGTCAGCTCTGGGCACCACCTCAGGAGTCTGAATGGGCCACTGCTCAGCACTGCCTTCCCTGTCTCCATCTCCTCCCCACTGGGCTGGGGGGGCAGCCCAGGGAAAGCTGTGCCTTCAGCTTCCCTCCTTTGGCTACACTCGGCAGGGAAACGCATTGTATGTGTGTCCATCCAACAAGAGTGCCACACTCACAACCCACAAGTCACCTTCCACTCGGGGCTGTATTTCTAAGTAGGAAAAACCTACTGAGAAAGTTGAAGAGAAAAAATCCTACAGCAAGTACTTACCATCTAATGCCTAATTCAGCTAATGTGTCTGGAGTCATGAAACGTGATGGCCTATGTGTCCACTTCACTTCCATTAGAGAGCCACAGCATGCTGGGAAGGCACACCTATGCAGGTGAGCATAGGGGTTTCTGTGTGGCCACCCAGGTGCTCTGTCCCTGGGGAGGACGCACCACTCCTGCTCCCCACACGGTGCCCCTGCTTGCAGATGACTAGGCCACAGTACAGGGCAGCCCTGGGTTGTGTCTGGCAACGTCTTTGGTCCTGTGTCTCAGGACCTGGCCCAGGCCCAGGCCAGCGCAGAATCTGTCTGCACTTGCTCCTGGCACAACCCTATGTGGCAGGAGCTCCCTAAAATGTGCTAACTACAAATAAAAAAATGTTATCTTGATGAATTTAAATCAGATTCTCTTTTCTCAGGTTTAGAAATAAGATTTTCCAGAATAGGAGGAGATATTCCTAAAATATGTGACAAAGGATCAAATACCTAGAACACAGAAATAAACCTCAACTAGTGACGGAGGCATTGAGAGTGAGCCTGAGGAGGAGAGCCCGAGGATGCGGGGCTGCCCTGGCTGTGGTCAGTCCAGCAGGGGGCCTGCACGCCCTGGCAGTGGTCACAGCCCTCGTGCACTGCTGTGCAGGTGGAAAGTGGCCCTGGAGACAACCTGCTGCTTGGAGACAAGGCTGCGGCTATTTAGACCTCAGAAACTCAGAGGCAGGGTGCTCAGTCTTCTGGAAAGACCCTAATGTGCGCGGTGCGGCTGTGGAAGTGCATGGATATGCTGTTTGGGAAAAAAGCAAAACTAAGACAACACACTCATGATGAGTATTTAAAAAGCAAATCTCACACATAGAGGCACACACTCTTGCTCGCTCTCTACACGTGTTTGGATCTCTGTGTCCACACATGCACATGCGGAGTGGACATACAAAGACATGATCAGGAAGGATACGTGACAGGCTCATGGTTGTGATGGCTTTCGGGAGGGGTGAATGGGGAGAGGCTCAAGGATGGTATGCCAATGGGCACATCCGTTTTTACAGAAAAACTCTGGACCGTGAGCCCAAATAAACCTTCCTTCCTCTAAGTAGTTCTTGTTAGGTCTTTTGGTCACAGAGACACAAAAGCTTACTAGAACAAAGTATAAGTGATTAGAGGCTGGGTGGAGTTCACCAGAGGCTAACCAAGAAGTCTCCTCTGCAAGCGGCTTCCAAAGGCTTCCTGGAGAGCCTCGGAGTGGTGCTGATGGTGTGGAACCACACCGGATGGGGAAGCTGGGTCACTCGCTCACTGCAAAGAAACCCTTCCCTAAACACTCTCATTGTTGAAAAAAAAATGCATGAAGAAAAATGCTTGGTTAAGAATCTTAAGACTGGCTGGGCGTGATAATCCCAGCTTAGGAGGCTGAGACAGGAGAATCACGAGTTCGAAGCCAGCCTCAGCAAAATCAAGGTGCTAAGCAACTCAGTGAGACCCTCTCTCTAAATAAATTACAAAAAGGGGGGGGGGGAAGCTGGAGATGTGGCTCAGTGGTTGAGTGCCCCTGAGTTCAATCCCCAGTACCCCCACCCTCCCAAAAAACCTTAAGACCATAGGAAAACATTTAGGAGGAACAGGATCACAGAAGCCCCACAATGCCCTTCTAAAACTTACTGTTTGTCAACACAAAGTACATCCAGTCCAACTAAGAGGACATCAAGTACAAGACAGATGAAGTCTGGAGCAATCATGAAAGAGCTAGTGTCTTTGTTTAATGTTTACATTTTAGAAAGTTTCAAATGTTGTTGAATATAGAGTGAATTCAGACAGGGATATCCCCAATCAGGGCTTCTCAAAGGGACCTAAGGGGTGGAATAGAATGAAAGTAAACAGCGTTTAGTGAAAACGCTATCACAGTCAAGCAGACTTGGGCACAAGCGTTGTGGGGAGCAGTGGTGCAGGCACGTTGGATAGAACTATGTGCACCACAAGCAGACTCTCAAGGGCCCCTTCTGGAGTCCAAGGTCGGTGACAGGAAGACAGCCAAGGAACACCTGTCTGCTCCTCTGCCCCCAGAACACGGCTCGTGGGATCACTGTGCAGCTCAAGTCCAGTTTCTTGAGATGAGAGTGGCTCACAGCAAGTTAATCCAAACTGTTTTTTTTTTTTTTCTGGTTTTGACATCCTCTACCTGCATGGCCAATGCCCATGCATGGACCTTCCTGAGCACATGATGGTCACAGACTGGAGTGTAGATGAGTCAGGTCTGAGTAACTGAAACTGTACTATCTTTAGGGGGCACTGTGGGGACCCAGCAGATGCACACAGTGGGATTCGCACGACCTCCTAACTGCTGTATCCCATCTGGCAGAGAGCGTGTGCACTGTGAACAGCTGCTCCGGGTCGACACATGGTTCCTGAGCCCTGGGGACACCCAGGCAGCATGAGAGCATGATCCACGAGGACAGTGAGGAGCAGAACCAGAAGAAAGGGGTAGAGAGTGAAGAAGGGAAAGGACAAGGTAGCTGGCAGAGCACCAGGCCAGGTGGCCCTCACATCCTGTGGCTCTCGGGTCCCCCAAACCTCCAGACCTCAGCCCTGGGCTCTGAAGCTGGCCTGCCTCATGTCCCCATGACTCTTCCAGATGGCAGGCCAGACATCAGTGCTGGGAGCCAGGAAAAATCTAACTGTGTTTCAAGGGACAGAGTGTGACTGATGGAAATGTCAGAAATTCTGTTCCTTTCTTAGGTGAAAACAACGACTTCATGATTTTTACACATGATTCATCACATGTCTTTTTATGAATGTTCTGAATGACTAAAAATTAGTCCAATATTTAAATGAAATATATTAAAGCTCATTCATAAAGGTTATTTATTTGTTTGTATTGCTATAATCTCCTTTTTAAAGCATATTTTAATGACTCACTTTGCTTATATATTGCAAGCTAAAATGAAATGAATGAATCAAATTCTTACATTTATGCTTGGTACTCCACCAAATGAAAAGAAAAATTAGTAAGCATTCCATGTAATATTGTGGATGAATGTTATACACGTTAGCTCACGTGACATATTTCTCCTTTGGAACTGGAATTAGCTGCTCTGTGATGCACAGTCACTGGCTTCTCCTTATCCACACCCCCAGCAGTTCAACCCCAGCCGAGTGGGAAGTGGCCCCGAGGCTGCACACCCTAGGACAGAATGGCCTCAGTGAGAGGCTTTTCTCACAGGAAGCCCTGTCCCCTCCCCCAAATGCTCTGTGAAGACAGCCAAGAGTACAACCCTTCTCAGGACGCAGAAGAGAGCACCCAGGTGACCCCGGGCACTCAGGAAGCAGGGCTATTGACAGTGGGGGTAGACCTCCCAGGGAGTCTGTCCACTCCTCTTAAACACCTGTCCTGGGCTCGGGCAGCTGCTGTAAGCAGTCGCTGTGAACCTACATCACTGGGCCTGAAGGACAAGAGCCCAGACTTCTCGCAGCCGCAGCATTAGGGTGCCTTGGAGCTCAGCACCGTGAAGGGGGGGGCTGCATGCTCCAAGCTCTGAGCTTGGTTGGTAGCAGACAAATCACCATCGAAACCAGCTGCCAACTCCCAGCAAGGCACAGAGAAGCAGAGGAGCGGGCAGGGACAGGGCTGGGAGCAACCAGGCAGACTGGAGAAACATTTTTTTCATCGCTGAAGGAAAACAGATGTTCCTCCTGAGAAAAGGCAGAACCGCTGCCCGCTGGCAGCACTGCAGGCAAGGCCGACTCTAGAGGAACGGCGCCACTTTCCCACGTAGCCCTGCCCTTAAGCGTTCCAGCACCGCCTGTCACAACCACTCCACGGGACTAAGGCTCATTTTCTGTCAGAACCACTCGACGGGACAAAGGCTCATTCCTCTTTTGGGCTGGCAGTTTGCAATCACCCTAAAGTTAAAGATGAGCCTCAAATGGTTAGAGGGTGTGAATGAGAAAGGAAGAAGGCAGCACCGGGGAGGCCAGTCAAGTCACATGCTGGGACAGTGTCCTAGAACCCCAGAGATGGCTGTTGCTCTGTGAGGGCAGGGAGGAGTAGTGGAAATTACACATGGAGTGGACGAGCTTCAGGGCGGGTGCACATGGGACCTACTTGCAGAGAAAGAGAACTGTGGGCCACAGGGAGAGGACTGTAAGGCCTGTTCCCCATGATGGCACCTTCCTGCTGCCCAGCCTCCGGTCACTGCTCCTGCTGCTTGCAGCAGGCACATTCCCAGGAAGGTCATCGGGTGTGCTGGGGATGCAGGGTCCCTCTGGGAGGCCCCACTTGGAGGACACTGGCTCCCTGCAGCTCCCTTTTCCTTCTTCCAGCCTAAGCTACTTTTCAAACAAGGGTCCTGCCTGGGATCTCTCCATGGAATGGCACCAGCACCAGAGCTTTAAAATAAACAGGAATAGACGGGCCCTGCCCCCAGGCTGCCTGGTAGCCAGACAGGTGGCACAGTGGCGCTGCTAAGTTGCATGGCAAGTGTTTGTTGAACCTCCAGGAAATTGCTAAAGGCTTTAAAGTCGGTGTGCCCTGTATGTTCCTGCTAGTGGTGTGGAAGGGTTTAAATGTCCAATTACAGCAATGAAGAATTTTTTAATTAAAAACAAACAAACAAGCCAGGAATAGAGACTAGGGGAAAACAGAGCAAGATCCCAGTGGAAAAGATGGGCCTTGCTTCATTGGCAGTGAGGCACATGCAGCACCAGGCCACGAGACATTGGCTTTTCCTGTGGAGAGCAGCAGAGAGTGTTTGCAATCCTAACACCCAGTCATGCTGCAGGGTCCTAGCAGGTGCAACAGATGGCTCCTGAGTGACCCCAGGACGCACTGGTGTGTTCTGTCTAGGTTGGTGTGTTTATAACACTGGGTGAGATCACTTTGTAGGCTCAGGCTTGTGGCTGGGCTATTGCTTTGACTCTTCAGGTCTGACAGAACAGGCAAAGGGAGGATACCCAATTACGCACAGCCAAGCAGAGTGAAGTACGCGAAAAGGCACCAACATCAAGTGCGCCGTCTTACCCCTGCGCCCAGGGTACACGTGTGGGTAGTACTCGTAGTACAGGTCGGGCTGGTCCAGACTTCCAAAGGGCTCGAACTCCATTTCGGCATTCTGGAAAAGGCCTAACTTCACGAGCAGGGCCAATCTCACAAACCAGAGCTAAAACGCACGACAAGATGGACCGACAGGTTATGTTCACACATCAAGTTCACAAAGTCCTCTTCCTTATTAACCTGCTATCAGAGCTTGTTTTCTAATGTATCAAAACAAGGGCTAACTTCCTACCTTTGCAATTTGCATACTTACAGGTTTATAGAAATACTCCTGAGTTCACTAACATTAGTGTAAACAATGTTACTAGGTTTGATTACTCTAACAAGCTTTTTGAGCAGGGCTCATATGCTAGGTGTCAGGAGATGAAAGCACAGACCTCCCAGAGGAGATACCGAGTGGTAGGGCTGGGGGGGGGACGGTGGGGAGGGCCATGATGTGGATAAAAAGGTATGCTGAGGGCAGCACTGAAGGACCAGGACTTCAAGGCCACAGGATGGGGAGGGGCCTGCAGAGGACAGTGTGACCATGGCCTCAGAGTGGACAGTACCAGATGCAGGTGAGCATAGCGAGCTCTAGGGTGGCAGAATGGAGACACACGTAGGAAAATGGTGGGGTCTGAATTATAGAGCCACAGAGGCAGAGATTGCAGAACTAAAAGAACCCTAAAGATGACCCAAGTCGTTGCCTGTTCACTGACAAGAAAAATGAGGTTTAGTGTCTATCAATGGATGAGAGAATAAAGGAATCGGGGTATATGTATTCCATGGAATATTACTGAAGTTAAAAAAAAATAGTAATTCTGCTACTTGTGACAATTATACACAAATCTGGAAGACATTATCTCAAGTAAAGTAAGCCAGGCATAGGAAGAAAAATACTGTGTGATCTGTTTGTGGAAGTTAAACTTAAATTCATAGAAGCAGAGTAGGATGCTATTCACCAAAGGCTGAATGGGGAATGAGGGACGTTGTCAAAGGACAGTTAGGAGGAGTAAGAGCTAAGTCTATTACAGAACATGGGGACTCCGCTTGATAACAATGTGTTGTAAGAGTGTAGATTATGTTCTCAAAACACAAACACATGTATGAGATAATGAATATGTTAATTAGATTGACTTGGGCATCCCACAATGAATATGTTAAAACAGCAGGTAATTCATCCTAAATATATCAATTTTTTATCAATTAAAAATAAATAGCTAAATATACTTTTTCTGAAATAAGCTTTAAAAACCAAGGAATGAGGTCTTAGGAAGCAACCGCCCAGGGTCTACAGCAAGCACAGTGACTGCTCTACTCTGCCTGCAGGCTCGGAGCTGCCTGCAGGATGATGAGGCTTGTCTAACCTGGGGCGGCAGGAAGTGCTTACAGCTTGTGAGCAGGAAGGTGAGACCATCTACATGTGCTTTCAGATCACTCTGACTGCAGTGTGGGGACAGAGGTGAGTGCAGGGGCCAAGGCACCGTTCCAGTGAGGGGCTGTGCTGGTGGTGCCAGGTGTGAGACATGGAGGGAAGAGCCCGCGACTGGGCTGGCGAGGAGGGGCCAAGAGGGGTGAGGAGGTGCAAGGGCACCCGAGGTGGCCTTGCTTGTCCTGCGCAGCCCATGCCTGCGGGCTCCTGGGGAGATCCAGGAGGGAGGAGCCCACCTGCAAGATCTGGGCCACCAGCTTCCCCAGTTACTGCTCTCCTAAGCTTGTTACAGCTTTGGAATATCTGGTGATAACCTCAGTTCTGGGGAGCCCCAAGAAAGTTAGGATTAAAGCTGAAATCTCCCAGCTGGGCATGGTGGCACAGTCCTGTGATCCCAGCAACTCAGGATGCTGAGGAAGGAAGATCACAAATTCGAGGCCTCAGCAATTTAGTGAGGCCCTAAGCAACTTAGTGAGACGTTGTCTCAAAATAAAAAATAAAAAGGGCTGAGGATGGCTGATAATAATGTATCGTATAAGTACTTGTGCACAGTATTTTATATTTGTGTTCTGAGAACACAAACTCTATTCTCTTATCTATTTCCAAGCATATAAAAGATTATATTTTTTAAGTAAAAGGGCTGGGAATGGCTTCACTCGGTGTTAAAGCTGCTCTGGGTTCAAGCCCCAGTGCTGCAAAAAACAAAACCACCTCCCCAGGGCAGGGTGGGAACTGGAGCACCCTGAAAGCTCCTTCTGGTCTGGGGAGCTCCCTTCCAGCCACAGCTCCATCCTGGACATTCTTTCCACCTTCTCCCTAGTCGGAGCAGGGATGCTTGCTCCAGGTAGAGCACACAGCCTGTGGAGCCCACTCCCCACCTCGGGAAGCCTTCAGAGCCACTTGGTTTCCATCACAGTCGGAAGCCCCTGCCCACCTCAGGCCAGGCCTGGTCTGCCAGGAGAGCGAGGGCAGAGCACCCTCATCAGGCCTCTGGGCAGCAGAGGCCACTGCACAGCAGGGCCACACGGCAGAATTAATACACACAGACCACCAGGGAAGGAAGAACATGAGTCATTTCCCAGAGATTAAGCTCAGAAGACGAAAATCCCTGTCTTGTTCCCAAATTGTTCCTCCTGGCATGAAAGCCCATGGGCTTTCCTATGTCCTCAAACCATGACAAGCGGAATACAACACAGCGACCTGGTGGCGGAGGTGCTCTCACCTGCAGCGAGTCCGCTGTGTGGCTGGTGGGCAGCCCACTCTTGCCGTAGCCTTGGCCATGAGCTGTGAGAAGGCGTCCACACAGGTCGACTGCTGCCCTCCAGTTTCTGCAGCTCTGTAAGACACAACAGGATTTGTGAACCAAAGGCACACTGTGGGTTGCTGGAAGCAGCCCTGAACAGCTACTGATAATGGGGCAAGGTCAGCTGGCTGGCCAGCGCGTGGACAGTGCCACCGCCAACCTTGCACATGATTAGCAACAGGAGGGCCCCTGTGAGGTGCCGTTCCAGATGACTCACGACAAAATTTTGCAAGTTACTGACAAAACACAGGGAGAAGCCTACCTGGAAAGCTCTCCCAGACCCCCAACCTATAG